>NC_139523.1:16251717-16551717 GCF_947247035.1 Vipera ursinii | reverse complement strand
TGTGGTGGTCATGGAAGATTGGGTGGGTGTGGCCAAGGTGGATGTGGTCATCTCAATGTCGCTTGTGGGGAGGGACACCTGTGGGGGGTGGGCAGTGTTGGGGGAGATCCAGGGGATCTCTGGTAGGTGTGGCGGTAGACAGGAGGCTCATCCTGCGGGATAAGGCGAGGCAGGGCGGGGGCGCCATTGCCATGGGGCAAGGCAAGGGCTGGGGCAGCTGCTGCCTGACACCATCGGCCCCCGCACACAGAAGTCAGCGAGCACATGGGGGCCGACGGTGTCCGTCAGTAGCCACAGCCTGCCGGCCCCTCGACAGGCGCACTCTGGGGCTCCGCAGCCCATTACCAGCAGTTCAAAGAAGCCTCCTCTGAGATGGATGGTCGGCCAACAGCTGAGGAGGCGATGCAGTGGGTCGTGCCTGGGAAAAGGAGAGCATGCGAGGCCAGGAGGGACAGGGTGGGGGGGAGGGAAACCAGCCATGCTGGGATGCATCCGGCCACGTGGGACCTCGGCAAGTTAGCAGGCGGCTGGTTGAAGAAGGACAGTTTCCACCTCTGAGGCATGGCGCGGGTGCCCACAGAGAGGGCTCTGAGTGCCACCTCTGGCACCCGTGCCATAGGTTTGCCACCACTGTGCTAGAGGTTGAACTCTGGACAATCAATATTCAATAGAGGGGTGTTACTATGATCTGCACCTCTGTCACCTTTCAGCTGTAAATCCCTGCTTGCCTGCAGCTTCTTCATTCTTGCTTGTGACCGATGTTGCAAAACCACATTATTCTGAGCAGTGTTTCTGCATTTTATTGTTCCATGGTTTGTAATGTTTGAATAAACCATAATAGGGAGAAATTCTTGCTGGATTGACACTGGGCTAAATTGTGGTTGTTTCCACTAAAGTTGTTCAATAAAGCACCAGGGCTGTGGTTTATATAAGCAAAACGACTGGGATTGTTTCACTGAGCGTCCTCAGTTCAAACTAGGCGAAGTGCATTGTGATGTAGTTTGCTTTGCGAGCCCCATTTCTTTTCCGAGGACTGGGATAAATGTAATGCAAAAGTGAAGTGAATGCTCAGGTTTATCCAGGAGACTTCCTCCTTTTTCTTTAGTGGAGTCTTGGTTCCAGGTGGTTTTGGTGTTCGAGGCACAGAAGGAAAAATTCAAGCCATTTCTTGGGCAAGAAAACAGAAGAAACCTTTTCTAGGTGAGAAAATATGCTTGGATGTTATTTTTTTTGTACGTAGTTTACAAGGCATTGGGCCAGTTCTTTGAGAGATCTTTGTGTGCCACAGTTTCTGCCTGTCCAGTAGGACTTGTAGAGTGAGTGAGAACTTGAGAACTAAGAAGGATGTCTTCTCTGTCATGCCACATACCCTCTGGAACAGGAGCTCAGCTGAGATTCATGGGACCCACCCTTGTGATGTTCCCAAAGTCTTTAAAGACTTGGCTTTGCTCCCAGGCCTGCAGACACAGTGGTTGTTGAGTCCGTTGAATTTTCTTCTCTGTGTGGACGTTTGTTTCTTCTGCCCATATATGAACTTTTCCCTATAGTTCTTTTATTACAGCATAAACTGTTGGGTGGCCTCTAAAATTAATCCAATCAGTCAATCGATTAGTTCAGGGGTGTCAAACTCAATTTCATGGAGGGCCGCATCAGCATTGCGGTTGCCCTCAGGGGGCCGGGTGGGTATGGCCAGGGTGGGCGTGGTCTACTGGGTGGGTGTGGCTAGAGTGTGTATGGCCTACTGTGTGGGCGTGGCCAGCTCTACATCGTTGGCATCAAGGGTGCCTATGGGGGACTGGGCAGGAGTGGGACAGATCTGAGGGTCTCTGGCAGGAGGAGGGTCTCTGGGCCAGGGCCAAGGCAGTGGGGGCCGTTCCCTCACTGTTTCCAGGATGGCTTCGCGGGCCACATGAAACCACTTCACGGGCCGGATCCGGCCCCCAGGCCTTGCGTTTGACATGTCTGGATTAGATGAATAAAATTCAGCTAATTGCTCTGAACGTGAACCAGAACTGAAATGGTCCTTTCTGTACCAGCTTGCCTGAAATGATAAGTTAAAGAAATATTGCCCAGTATTATCCCAAGAAACCTCTACCTGATGTCTTTAAAATCATGTGTGGCCAGACTGATGCATAATTGTAAGGCTGTAAATTATCCCAGTCATCCTCCTGTACCTGATCTTCAGCTGCTTATGTAGAGTCTAATAGAGGAGGATAATGGGAATTCTGTTGGGTATTTAAGAATACCAGTGCGTATTTTTTTTTAATATATCTCCTTGCTCTGTTTTCTGCAGGTGTCTGTTTGGGAATGCAGTTGGCCGTTGTGGAATTTGCCCGAAATGTCCTTGGCTGGGAAGGTAAAGGTGTAGGAAAATAAACATTTGGGCCTGTCTTTAAGAATGCTAATCATTAAAATAACTTGCAATATAATTACTGTAGGGTAGCAATAGACAGGGAACACTTAAATCTCAATAAAGCTTTTTATACTCTTAAAATAATTGTATCTATTTCAGTTTACCCGGTTTTTACAAGAGCTTATAAAGGAATGAGCTTTTAAGTCTCTAAATTGTTCGCAATACAAAATATAAATCTCCGTGTTTTTATTGCTTTATTTACTAGCCTAAGTGTACAGGACTTACGGTAATAAGAAAGCAGCTATTTACAGTGTTCAGACTTTGGATTATTAAAATATACAACATGGTAAATGATTTGGGTAAGATTGCATTGACCATGTTATGTTGGAGCATTTGCTTCAAGTCTTGGGTTACCATTAATGCTAATTAATGGAAAAGCTATTTTCTACTGGAAATGTAGAATTTTTTTCTTAAGATCCAAGGCTTTCTGTGATCAAAGCCTGTCATCCACAGATGCCAACTCTACAGAATTTGACCCCAAAACTACATATCCAGTGGTGAGTGTGATGATACTTTTTAATCCGTTGTGGTTTCTTTTCATGTACACCAAGAACATTTCCCTCCCTCCCTTCTCACAACAATTATTTTGAAAGGAAATGTAAAAACTGGCCTAATTAGAATGAATCACGATGAGAATAAATTAGACATCTCCAGAGTGCTATGACTAATGAACCTCTGTTAAAATGTTGTCCGATATTTGAAGTTAGGTGTTTCTCAGTGAGTTGCTCTGCCATTTTTTTTTGTAGATATGAAAGTCCAGATTTTATGTTATTTAATTTGGAGGCAGTGAATCTCAATTTGACCCAAAAAGAATGTGTGTTCTTACATTTTTGCTGGACTTTCTATTCAAGAGTGCTTCAGATACTGTAAAAGTAAACTTTTGCATGTTTTGTATATGTATGTATGTTGCACGCACATATTTTACACATTACAAGGCCCGTGAATATATTCTAAAACTCAATGCTAGACATAAAAAAAATACTTTGTTAGCAGTTAATTCTGATGAATTACCAATGTCAGAAACCCATCAGTTTTGTTTTTAGGTTCTACTAAACCCAGCTTACAAATCTTGTTTTCTCTACATACTTGCTTAATATTCTTAATTGCCTTAAATTCTTCTCCATCACATCATACTCTTCAACTTCTCAGGTAATTGACATGCCGGAACACAATCCAGGTCAAATGGGTGGGACCATGAGGCTGGGCAAGAGGAGAACCATCTTCCAGACCAAGAACTCAGTCATGAGTATGCTTTTCTTGGCCTTCCTTTTGTTTCGTTTTGTTTCCCCTTTTCCTTTGAGTCCTGATTGTAGTTTAATTATACAAATACCCAAGCTGCCTTAAAATCCTGGAAATTATAGCTAACGGCTATCCCACTTTCCTAAAACGTTTGGGGCAACATGATGACATTGGTAGTAGCTCTATAAAGAACAAAAAAATATACCTCAAACTTTGTATTATATAAACGTAGGTATTTACTAGACCAGGGGTCTCCAACCTTGGCAACTTTTAAGACTTGTGGACTTCAACTCCCAGAATTCTGGGAGTTGAAGTCCACAAGTCTTAAAGTTGCCAAGGTCGAGGATCCCTGTACTAGACCCCCGTGACCCCTTGTGTCATCGTTTCAGAGATATCTCCTTAGCAGAGCTTCTAGTGTACTTGAAAAGTTCTGTAAAATTCAGGGAGGCATTCAAGAGATCTGTCTATCTTGAAAGCAGTCCATGTTGAACGGCGTAGGACAGTCAAACATCAGGAGTTGACTACAGGAGATGTTTTATGACATTGAGCATTATGTCATAACATGATTGATGATAATGTTTAGGTCACACAATGCTTTATAAACTTGGCCAAATTTCAATTCCATGGAAGTCATGGGTCCCAGATTTTGGATGCATTCTGTAAACTAAGTTCATTTGAGGCACCTTGGTTCGAAACGTTTTGCCCTGCGACACATTGCTCATGCCATCTTTCTTTGGTGACTTGTTGGTAAGCATGGGAACTGCTTTCTGATAAAAGTTTTCTGTAAGAGGACGAAAATCAACGTCATCCCCGGAAAGAGTAAGGGGAAGGTAGGGTATTAACAGGTATGCTAATTTCGAATAAGCAAATGGCCATATATTTTCCTCCACCCATAGGAAAATTATATGGAGATGGTGACTACTTGGAAGAAAGGCACAGGCACAGATTTGAGGTATGGCTGCTTGTAGTAGAGAAAGGTGTGGGGAGGGCCCTTTTTCTCCAAAATCTAGTTTAAAAAAATCACCTGGTGTAATTGTCCGTTCATAGGTAAATCCAGAACTGAAAAACTCATTTGAAGAGAAAGGTATGAAATTTGTGGGCCAAGATGTGGAAGGAGAGCGAATGGAAGTTGTTGAGTTGGAAGGTGAGCATTGATCTGTCACCAGAAGGTTGCTATTGTTAATTGAGGAAAAGTTTTAAGGGCTTCTCTGAGATTTGTGGAGAGTGAACTTCCTTGGATAGAAAAAAAAAGTGAGAATTGCTACATCAGTTCTTTAGAAAACGAATTTCAGTGATGGCTAATGTGAGGTCCTTGGTGCTCTCTGAGCTTGGTTTTCTTGAAGACATTTCATTACCAAACTAGGTAACATCAGTGATTGACCTAGTTTGGTAACAAAACATCTGCAAAAAAAAAAAAAAAAGCTCAGAGCGCGCCAAGGATCCCCCAGTTCAACCCTGAGTACAAATATTCTCTTCCATGGCTATACGCCTGTAGCTTTTTATAGGATACTCCTGTAGCCTTATGAATAGTTTTGGCAGTTAATCTAATAAAGCATGCCTTACTTTCTCCTCCAGAGCATCCTTTTTTTGTGGGGGTTCAGTATCACCCAGAATTCCTATCCAGGCCCATAAAACCATCTCCTCCTTACTTTGGCCTCCTCCTGGCTTCTGCAGGAAAACTCTCACATTATCTCCAGAAAGGTTGCAGACTCTCTCCTAGGTAAGTCCAGCCTGCCCCATGTACCTTAATACTTGAAGTGACTTAGAGATTTGGAACTGTGTGAGCTCAGGTTTACATCCATTTGGCACTGAAGCCTTCACGATGTATCTTGCACCTGGATTAAAATATTAATAATGCGTTGCGGGGAAAGTACGGTATAAGGCCCTCTCTGCTCTGACTGCGCTTCCGTTTTGATTCTGTGCGAAAGACAAATTCAGTCTTTTTCGACGGTCATCCAACGATGGTATGTATATTGATGATATATTTGGGGAAGATTTGGGGCTCTGGTTCACGGTTAAAGGAAGGTCAGTTGTTGGATTATTCCTCTACTTTTTTTGCTCATTGCCATGAAGCAAAAACTTTGATCTCATGTCTGTCCCCGAGTCAGTTTTGGTTCTGTAAATTTGGCAAAAGATGAGGGTTATGACAAAGCTGAAACAGCGTCTTTGCCAAATTATGTTAGGAAGGTTAAAAGGAGGAAGAAAACTTCTCAAATACTACCTTTATTTAGTTTGCCCAGCTTTACTAAACTCCTAGTGATACTACATGGAGTGCATATGTGTGTGGCTGTGGCTGTAAAAAGAGCAGCATTGAATTTTATCAGTATCCAGATGTGCTCGCTTTCTCCCCCTCTCTCCCTCCTCCCTCTCTCATACACGCACATGTACGTTATCATGAAAGACTTTACGCTTTCTGCAAAATATGAATTCTAATTTACAATTTAGCTTTCTGCTTTTTATGTTGATGTGTGAATTCCAAGGCTTTTCTTTTCTGCATCTAATCAAAGAAGTATTTCTCTCGCTTTCATGTATTTGCGTTTTTAAAGGAAAAGATTGGTTCTGCGTTACACCTGAAATTAGCCCGGCAAGCAAAAGCTTTCAAGACATTTGTAGCCCGTCTAATGCTGAGTCCTCCTGTAATAGATCATTATGTTACAAAACAAATATAGGTTCCCACTATATAAAAAGTTTATATATATATATATATATATATATATATATATATATATATATATATATATATATATATATATATATATATATATATATATATATATATATATATATATATATATATAATACAGCCAAGCAACCTTCTCTTCAGGAATGTTAAGATCCCCAGTGTTTGCAGTAGATCAGAGTATGTTCTTTCTCTTGATTTCTCTTGACTCAGCAGCCAGGAATTCTAGCTGAACCAGTAGACCAAGAACAGAGTTTATGTGTGAAAGAGAAATCCTGTTATTTTTCTAACAGCCTGAATTTTACAGGGACACGTATAGCGACAGAAGTGGAAGTAGTTCCCCTGATTCTGAGATCACAGAACTGAAATTTACCGCTGTGAATCATGAGTAAACTGCTGGTAAAATCTATTTTCCATTTTCTGGGTTTTTAACATTTCTTTCTGTTTGCTTGTATCACATTTCTTGGGAGCAGGGGACGGTGGTAGTCAAAATGACCAGCTTAAGTGTTTTTAAAATACCGATAAATTTGATATAAATATTTCTGATCTTCCTCTTTTTTCTCTCTCAGTCCCAACCTACCCACCATCCAGGTGTTGTGAAATTCTTCATTGGACACCATACATCCCGGGGATTTTGTAGATCATGTTATTATAATTGTTTTTATTTTTTTGGAGACTTTTTTTTGTTTTATTTTATTTTTTTAAAGAAATTATTCTGAGAAACTGATATTGATGCCTACTTGTGCTCAACTGTGAGCTTACAGACCTGAAGTGCAGAAGCTGAGGGAAGGAAGAGAGACATTTTGGACATGTAAGGAGGTTTAACAGGCCATTTTAAATGCTCACAGAAGATGCCGTGCAGAGCCTCTGTTCAGGATTTTGGTTCATCTCCATTGTCGGAGGTGTACATTATATGGTTGGCATCTCGGTGGAAAGTTGTCCAAGGCAGGCAATTAAAATCTAAAGTATTCTAAAACAAACTGGTGCTACACCTAACATTGCTTAACCTTTCCCAAGAGTATAATTTTCCCGTTTACGAGATACAGTGTACTCTGATGCTAAGCAAGTCTGGCCACATTCAAAGGTGTTTCAAAAATGTGAGTGTGTCAATTTCCTCCCCCCCCCCTACCATTTTACATATTCATCGGAGGGGGCATGGCTTTCTTTAGTTCAGCTTCCTGAACTGATCCAATTCCTTGCATCAAGGGGGACGCACGTATGAGAAAGTGACTTTTCAGAAGTTGCCTTTTGCACCTCTCATTGAGAGCGTTGCCCTGGACTGGAAAGAAACACTGAGGGTCTTATTTTTCGAAGAAAGACCACCCTGTGCGGAACAAAGAGCTCCTGTTGGCATATGGGCTGTCCCAGGCACCGGTTTGTGGAAGGGGAAGGATGTGTCCAGCGACATGCAGATGCAGCTTTAGAAGAGAGAAAGGATGAGCCTGCAGACATGGAGACTGCAGAAAAAAGATGGTTTATGATCTTTTCCCAGTGCAGGTTACATAAACTGAGTTTCCAGTAAGATAGGTGAAACTGTCACTGCAAATGTATTGGATGTACAGATCCTTTTCAGTTCATTAAAATGTTGGGAAAAGAATTGGTTTGTTCTGTCTGTTTATGTCCTCCCCATTTCTCTGAGTTAAAAAGTGGAATTTCTTTTGAAATTACTCCTTCCTTCCTTCCTTCCTTCCTTCCTTCCTTCCTTCCTTCCTTCCTTCCTTCCTTCCTTCCTTCCTTCCTTCCTTCCTTCCTTCCTTCCTATTATTGCTGAGATACCTGGAATACTAGAAAAAGATAGGAGAAACAGCACCATCCCAACTCCACTGTCCCCAAATCACACTAAGGGCCAACCCAAAACTTCCCAGGACCCATTACCTAATGTTTACTCAAGGAATTAACTTGTCTGCTGTTCATTAAGACATGGAGAAGAGGTTGCTATTATTTTATAATCTTAAAACATCCACCCATATAAATGGTGGTGGACAACTGTTAAAAGAATATTAGTCATAAGCCAAGTTTAGACTTTTAACCTGCTTGAACATCCCTAAAATCCCAGCAGTAACTCCCTGTTTTTGTTTCTAAGGAGAGAACGATCCATGGCAGTAATATCCACACAGTGAAAATAGACAGAGGAAGGGGCAGGTTAGAGAAGAGGGATGATGGGGAAGTCGCCAGGTTAACGTAGTTGCAAACGTGTTTCCCCCCCCTTTAAATACCCACAGCATGAAATGTATTGATGCACAACAGTGCATGTACAAAAGGGGTGAGATTTCCATCACTTTCATCCACCGGATAACACACACATAGAGAGAGGAGGAAAAAATGGCTTTCTCCAATGTTGGTTGCAATACGATACTCTACATGTATTAAGCAGAGTCTAATAATGGCCACCATACTCTTGGTGCAAGATGACCGTCGGTAGATCCAGGCTTTTAAGTGGGCCACGTTTTCTTTACTCGGGTACGTAGCTGTCTTCTTCCAGCTGATGGTGGGTGGCATGGCTTAATGTTACAAGAGGACGCAGCATTTCGTGCTGTTGTTCTGTGAATGTACCTGCTGTTGCAGGTTTTCTTTCTCCTTCAGCAAGTCGTCTATTTTCACTTCCAGCTTCTTGATTTCCTGTGTCCATTTCTGGGAAATTTACAAAGTTAGGGTCATTCCTTTCCCAATAATAAGGGTGGCTCAGTGACCACCTCGTTTTGTAAGCTGGACTCTGGGGATGGCATGAGGAAAGACAGACAGTCTGTAAAAGGTAAGGAAATGGTCTGACCTGCCCTTGTTCTGGTGTGAGCCTAGCAGGAGTAATGTCTTTAATTATTTTGGAACACAAGCTTTATTCTTCAGGGTTTCCTTTTATCTAAAAGCGCAGTAAAGGTAAAGGTTCCCCCGCACATGCGTCCTAGTCGTTTCCGACTCTAGGGGCTCATCTCCATTTCAAAGCCGAAGAGCCAGCGCTTGTCCGAGGACGTCTCCGTGGTCATGTTGTCGGCATGACTAGACGCCAAAGGCGCACGGAACGCTGTTACCTTCCCACCGTAGTGGTCCCTATTTTTCTACTTGCATTTTTACGTGCTTTCGAACTGCTAGGTTGCCTTGGATATTTTAATGATCATTGTTGGGTTGCTAGAGAGAAGATTTAGACAACAGTGATCAGTGACCAAATTGTCCACAATTTTAATTTGAAAGGCTATAGCAGCCAGGTAAAACTGGCTTTCTCCCAAGTGGCCTTTGGGACCTTTAAACTTGCTTTTCAATGAAGAAAGTATTTATTCCTGAGGAAAAGCATCAGTTTTGTAACAATTCACCACCACCTTCACCCCAATTTTGTATGATGGAGAACCAGTAAGCCATCTCTTATCGGACGGCACTCTCAAACTTACTTCTTTGTGTGACCGCTAGAATTTGGTTTGTAGCCTCCCCCCCCCCCCCCGGTGTGCTTTTTTACAAAGATGTGCAAAATCTGAATGTTACCTGCCGGCACCACTCTTGGATAGCGCTTCCAGGGAGGGGTCCTTGGATGCTGCCGTCTCGCCTCAGGTACACCTCCCCCTGGTCTGTTTCGTAAAGGAGAGGTTCTGCGTGCGGCTTGGGAGGATGGACGTTCAGGCGGAGGACTTTGAGAAAGATGCCCGTGCCTTCCGCTTTGATCACTGGGATGAAGCTCAGTGTGTAGGCCGTCGGGAAAACCTGCGGCTTGAAGGTTTTCAAGAGAGAATCTGTGAGCAGTCGAATTCTGTCTTCTTCTTTGTGGTCGCATTTGACGCCGCGGACCAAGCCATTGTCCTCAACCCCCACAAAAAGGCTGCCCCCTTCACTGTTGAGAAAGGCACACGTGTACTTGCGCAAATGATGCTTTAGTGTTGTGGTCAGGTATTCGCCGCTTCCTTGTTTGAATTCCACATTCCGCGTCTCTTCGCCTAGGAAAGCTCCATAGAACAGGCATTCTCTACCAACAATCTCCTTATGGACAATGGCGCTGTCTGAGCGGGTGCTGTTCAGAAATGTCATTGGCCAGTCGACCAGCCTCCAAGGGTAACGGACGCTTTTTCTGATGGGATTACTTCTGTTGTCATTTGGCAGTTGCTTCCTTCTCTCAGGGGGCCCTCCTAGAAGAACATCTGATCTGCTTCCCATGGACTCACTCTGTAGGCATGATGAGTAAAATTCAAGCGTATAATCAAATGTCACCAGTAAAAGGACTTGCGGCTTTGCAAGAATGTAGGTTCCTGTTTCGGTTGAGTAATTGTGATAAAAATTACATACCTGTATAGATCCAATATTTCCTCTTCTGCTTTATATACAAACATTGGCGTTAAAATGGGGACCAGCTGAAGCAGTGGCTCTGATGGTTTTTGAATTCTGAAAGCCGAATGCCTGACCCAGAGGTGCTATTGCAAAAGGCAACTGAACTCTCTCTGTTTTTTCTTCATGAACTGAAGAAGCTTCTTGGATGAGAGGCAAAACATTCTCAAGGAAAAAGAATGTCCAGTTGCCTTTTGAAAAAGCACCTTTTGGGACACCCGTGACCTGGATGACTGAGAATCTCCATAGACCAGGGGTAGGCAACCTTGGCTCTTTTATGACTCGTGGACTTCAACTCCCAGAATTCCTGAGCCAGCCATGCTGAGGGGAAAGGGAGAAGTTTCCAAGCTGAGCCATGCTGGCTCAGGAATTCTGGGAGTTGAAGTCCACGAGTCATAAAAGAGCCAAGGTTGCCTACCTACCCCTGCCATAGACACTGAATGGCTATCATTGCCGAAAATTCTAGGGAAGAATACTGAGTTTGTCTCCTTTGCTGACTTAGAACTGCCAACTGTTAATAGGTATAACACATAGGATACTTTGGGTCTCTGTGGAAAAATTGCAATTGGCTTTGCATCCTAGTATGCTATGGACATATTTCCCCAAACTTTGTGGCTAATGGGTGTTTTCCCCTCCAAAACGGTTAAGTTCCCTAGAGCTATATGGTTTAGCAATTATGGGTGTGGCAATCCAATACATTTAGAGGGTTATTGATGTACCGCACTGAGGGTGAGGTGAGGCCTATATAAAATGAGTCAGTTTGAAATTATAATCACGACTATATTTGCCTAAATTTCTTATTGTCTGTTGGCATCAAAGTGCTCTGAAGTTTATTGCAATAACTTGGGAGTTACTTAGCCAAATGGAACAAACAAGTCTGTTCTGTGTTAAATCCATTTGAAGTAACACTTAAAAGCTGCGTTTACCCTGTCTGCTGCAAAGTAAACCTTGTTTAAGGGAATACAGAATTGTGGTGTTAGACTGGGAGAACTTAGCTGCGTCCAGACGACATGCTTAAATCCCAAATCTTTTTGGGATTTTAACAAAAACGATGGTTGCATAATGTGCTGTCTGCAAACAGATATTCTAATTGATAGTTCACAGTATAGGCTCAAAACAATGTCTAGATTTACCGCGACATGCTTACTTTAGAGCATTGTGGGTACACAATTAGACTCTTCTGTTTTAATACTATTTTAAAGGAATGGGACGGGGGGGGGGGGAGGGGAGAAATCTGGATGTGCTAGAAATACTTTGTAGTACATAAAGGTGGCCTTGGGTGCTATCATCTTGCTGAGAGAGAAAAGATTTAGGGCTTGTGTGGCAGGGAATAAGTCCCTTATTAGAATAGCCAAGCTAGTCCTTGCTATTCTGGTGCAAGGAAAATATTTATTGTTATTTATTTCCTTGCAAGGGAGAGGAAAAAAGCAAAATGCATACATTTCATGCACCTTGCTTCCTGCGCATGTGTGCGCGTATGTTTTTCCTAGTCTGCTTGGATAAGGGGAGGATTTTGAGAACTTTAAAGTAGCTGTTCACCAGTGGACTTTCCTTCTCCACTAGAGAAGCATTCTAGCCTGCTTCAAGAATGCAACCCGATAGTAAATACCTTTCACTGCTGATTTTAAATGGACGTTTGTACAAGTATTTTAAATACAAGAATGCTCTAGCTGGTGCAGCTTCTTGATTTTTTTCTTCTCAGTGTTGCGTAGAAGCTCTTGTCTTTAACATATAACCTCTTTCCTGCTTTTCCCCCCCGAGTGTGTAATTCCTAGTATATCGGAGGAGTTAAGTTTTCTGCCACCTTACCTCTTGGCTATTTTTAGTAGCAGATGCAGGCTTTTTGCCTTGTCCCACAACAAGGTTTTTTCCCTTCTGCACAAGCTCTTTGGAGACGTTGTGTTCTGCCTCCGAAGCAAGCAGCAGTTGTTTGAGAACCTGCTCCAGGCTGATTTCTGTGGCCACCTGAACAAAAGCATAGGCCTGCTTACGTTTCTTGATCACTTCAATATCGTATCTTTGGAGGGTGATGCTTGCCGTGCTGAGGATGTCCTTCAACATGCTGCAAAGATCTTCACTGGAATACTTGGGGTTTAAGTTTCCAATGTAGAGGAGATAGGTTTGAGCCCCTCCAAAATGATCTTCCGCCTCAGTTTTTGCTTCTTCCAAAGCTACCTCTGGAACCTGATCTACATTGCCAGCTACTTGTATGGTTTCTACTACCATTTCTGGAATTACGTCTGTTTCCATTTTCAGACCTTAAAGAAAGATTTGCATTTGGTTGCATTTCTCAGGGTTTGCTAGTTGGAGCACAGAAGAGCTTATTAGGTCATTCTACGTTGGTTTTGCTTGAAGGTATCTGTAGCCCATGATTCAAGAATGACCTGTTTCTTTTGTGGCTTGTTTCTGCAAAGTAGAAACGGAATTTTGCTCTTACAAATTGGTCAGGTGCATAAAATCTCTGTATGGGGATCAAAGCTTATGGGGGAAACAACCCACAAAAAATTGACACTTAGAATGGGTGTGTGTGTTAATTGTAAACTGGTCATAGGAGATTGCTGCTGGTGTTACTTAGCAACTATCTGCCAAACAATAGACTACAAAAGTTTACAATCAGATTTGACTTAATAGAGCATGTAATGAAAATTCAGATAGTAGATTTATGATCTTTTTCAGTGACTATTCTATTGTAGCTTTTACACATTTCTCCTGAGAAGCTTCTTCAGAACAAAGCAACTTCTCTCCCTAGGATAGTTGCACTTACTATCAGTTAGTTGCACTTACTATCAGTTCTCCCAGGTAGTTCTGGTACTTCAGTAATCTAATAGGGCTATGATTATGTGTACTATAATTATGCTCACAACTAGTACTATACTTGTTGTGGGCATAATTCCTGCTTGTATGTTTATTCCGTCCTTTACTAGAATGTTGAGATTGATCTGTTCCTGGTTGTAAAAAAGTGAAACATTATGAATTCAGGAATTGGTTGAACAGGGGCCACCGTCATTCCATATATGCATCTACTTGGGACATTTTTTCCCCCCTTCCCTTTCTCATCATTCTTAATTTCACCAAAATCATTTGGGCCAGATGGAGAAGTGCTTTCTTTGCTGCTGTTTTTAAGATATTGGGAATGATAAAGCACTGTCCTGCTGTAAGACATCCTTGTGGATCTTATCTGCCTTGTGTCCACTCCATGTCTACCATATTTCATCACACCCATGTGCCAGAAGCATGTTGCGACTATGGTTGATGAAGAGAGGTGAAAAGACCGTTGAGATGGCCTGAATATATGGCAAAAATGAACACAAGCTAGCGTTTCCATTTCTAAGCTTGTAGCACAATTAACTTGACACTCCATCCAAAGCTGTACAAACTTAAGTTTGGCTTACCTTCAGTTTTACATCCTTAAAACTCGTTACTATACAAAGAGTTGGTTCTCATACATTTCTTAATAGCTCCAGGCTTGTTCAAAAGTTGTGCTGCTGCTAACCATGCTATTTCTCAGGTATATGTTCCAACTCTGTCTTAGAATTTAAACTGTGAGGTCATAGATGTTCTTGTGACAATTCTAACACATTCACTTGAACACACAGCAGACAACATGGTATGTCCCCATATAAAAAGATGTCCTTCATTGGCTCCACCTGAACTTGTTAAACAAAACATTTCGCAGAGGTAAAAACAGAGATATTACAACTATTGAAAAGTAATAGTTGTTACTATTGAAAGTAACCAATAAGGCTGGTATTCCTTTAAGTGGTAAAGCTTAAACCAAACCTATGCCACAAATTGCTTCTGCTATGGTCATTAAACAAATGCCAGTCATTAACCAAACCCACTGTTAGCGATAGACATATTGTATCCTGAAATTGGATGTAAACATTGATTTCTGGAAGAAAGTTGTAAATTGCGGTCATCTGATCACAGGGCACAGCAAATGGCTGTAAATACAGGCTGGCTACCGAGCTTCCAAAGTGCTGTCAACCTGTCCACGTGTTTTGATATATCTTTGGGGTGGGGGGAGTCATAATTTGAATGGTTGCTGAATGACTGGTAGATAAGTCAAGGTCTACCTGTCATTATTTTGATTGGGAGCCACCCAAATTAGTTAAAAGATGGGCAGCTAAAGAAATGTTCTAAATATAAAATAAATTTATTTTGAATGTCCTGACAGATCATGGGGGTGAAAGTGCAAAGTGCTAATTCCCACCAATCTAAGACCGTGCAGTAAGAACAAGTACATTTCCCCCCACCAAAAAAAAAAATTAACCTTACTTTGGGCTGTGTTATGAACCCTGCACTTAAGTGTCTTGTGATTAACTTCAGCCAATAAAAACCCACTCATCCTTTTTTAAAAATTTTATTTATAAACAAAATCATCAGAGTAAGTGCAGAAGAGAACATTGGCAGGATTCTTCCTGCTACTTGCTGTAGGCCGTTGCTTACAGAAGTGATATTCTGCAACCAGGCAGTTAAGAGCAGAAATGGGTGGCCTTGCCCCAAGGGGCTGAAACTGGACAACCAAGAGGATGGCCGAGTCACACCATTCCCGCATATTGCAGTCATTGCTGGCTCCACCTTTCTGGAACTGGTTTATTGCCTGTGAATTTTCATTCTTTGTTTTAGAGGCCCTCTTGCCTCGTCTTCTGGCCCTTGTCTGGGAGAGAAAGAAGCAACCAGAGGAAGGAGCAGCGGCCTGCGTAATTTGGCAGAAAAAAAAATGCTGCGGAAGGCCAGTACCTTTGCCTACCCCATATCCCAGTTCAGGAATCAGGGCAGGCAAACAAGCGATGAGCAACTGAGTCTCGGCGGCATTCATTTGTCTGCATCCCAAAGGGCAAGCTGGTAGGGTTATTCTGGAGGAATGAAAAAAAGCATTACACACTCGCTTTCCAGACACAAAGCACACTTCAGTGGAGAAGCTGGAGAAAAGCAGAACGTTGGGGCACCAGGTTATGACCTCCTCTTCCTCCTCTTCTCATTTGCCAGCAGCAAAACCTCTCTAACTACGGGACAATGGGGCCACCCACTCAAGTGCCATAAAAATAAATACATTAATTATTTTCCAGCATACACGTAACATGATTCAGCTTTCCCTACTGGAATTGGTGGGGGGGACATGAAAAAGGAGCCTATTTCAGCATCTCTTTGCTATCCCGTGTGCCCGTCAGGTAGCTATCAAGGAAGGTCTGCCAGGGTGAAGTGGAAGGTATATTAAGCAGTACCACTGTAGAAGTGGAATTGCCCAGGGGAAAAGTTGAACTGGTTGCCATCTCAAGAGCAAGTAGAAAACGTTCAAGCTGGAGGGCGGGAGGTTGCTTAACTGTGTGCCCCGTGCCACTTCGGGATAGGACCACACGCCTCCCATCCTCCCGGCTCACTTGTAGTGCTGGAATGGCAAATAACACAAACACAGAGCCCCTGCTTGTGTCGAAATAAATTATTAAGAATTGTCTGCTTATCAGCCAGCAATGTGAGTGTGTGGGGAACAAAGCCAGCTTGAGTCCTCAATACAGGAAGTGATTAACAGCAGAAGTGAGGAGAGTGATCTGCAGGCAGGCGGTACAGCTGGCTGGATTGGGCACCTGCCAAAACTCCCACCCCACCCTGCACCCAAGGGAGTGCATCATCTGGAGAGCAGCAGTCCTCGGCTGGCTTCTTCTAATCTGTTTCTTCTGTATGGCACAGAAGAGTAACCTCTCGACGTCCTCCTCCTCCTCCTCCTCTTGCATGAAGAGGGCTTCTCAAAGAGAGCCGCAAAAGAAGATGCTGTGATTACAAAAAAGGAAGGGCCAAACAGCTGAGTCTAATGCAAGGGTGGCCCTGCCACAGCTCCACACACAGGAGGCATCATCGCCTCGGTCAGATAAGGTCCCAGATGCCACCAGCGGAGAGGTGAGGAAACTTCTCCCTTTGTGAGAATCCGTCTGAAGCTTCCGACAAAGGTTCCGGGTGCCTAGGACCTTCCTCCTGCAGGAAGTCACCTTTCTTTCGCTGGTTAAGAAAGATGTCCTAGTAATTCTGTGACGCGGTGGCTGCAGAAGGGAGACACGTCTTGACGTGCCTTCGCGGAGAGCTGAGAGGGCCATGATTGTGCCAACAGGAGTCTTTTTTTTCAGAACTTGCCCTGTTTCAACTTATCAATGTGGTAGGTGAGTTTCAGCGCCGGCCCCAGTTTCAAGCCCATGTACTTCATCATCATGTCATTACGCAACAAGAGTAAGGCCTTGCCATCAATCTCCTGTAGGCATAGAGCAGAAAGAGAGCCATGTTTGTGCTGTGTCAGAAGTAAAAAGAGGCTGGATTAGGGTGACTGCTGATCTACAAGATAATACATGACAGGGGTGCCTAATTTTGCAACATTGGTTGCATAGAAAAAAGAACTTCTTTGACATGCCTTGACATTATGAGTGACACTTAACAAAAGCCCTTCATTTGCATAAGCTTTACATGGAGATTAGAGGCTTAGGGTTTGGCATCTGTCTTAGCTACTTGGAGAAAGTCTTTAAAACTGGAATCCAGCCTTTTTATAATACTCATCGAGTAAAGCAGCTATTTACATCTCTGCGCTGTATTACTCTGTCTCTCTACTTCAATTCTTATGCTATCATTGATGGTCAGATATATTCATCCTATATTGCCCAAATAATCTTGTTTACTGTTGGAAGGCACCAAAACTTTGCCTCACTGAGAGATATTGACCTTCTCAGGGGGAAAAAGAAAGAGCCTTGAAAGAGCCTTGCTAAGCACATTGTGCTTTAGATTGTAAGCCGCCCTGAGTCTTCGGAGAAGGGTGGGATATAAATGGGATTTTAAAAAAAACACCTCCACAGAATTATTAATAATGTGTTAAAAACTGCATTATCAGCAGGAACCATATGTTGGGTGACAGCACTTCCCTCAGGAGGAAAATACTACCCAGGCCAATTCAGATGATCCTGAGGGCATATTTACGTGTTTCCGGAAGAGATCTGCGTGGGGTCCCAGCTGGGGGTCAGCGTCTCTTACAAACTGCATGACATCTTCTACTGTCCAGGCCGAGGGATCCCGGGTACCCAACCGTGAAGTGTCTCGAGAACTCAGGTATCTGTCAGAGCCTAGGGGGCATAATAAAAAAAATGCAAATAAATCCTGGGGCTGCAAAAGCTGAGGGATCCATGCTATTGAAATAGCGGTTTCTGGTGACACTTTTTAAAAACAACCGCCACTGTCAAATTGAATGAATTACAAGTAGTCCTCTACTTACGACCACAACTGAGCCCAAAATTTCTGCTGCTAAGTGTGACATTTGCTAAGTAAGCCTCGCCCCATTTTACCATCTTTCTTGCCACAGTTGTTAAGTGAGTAACTGCAGTTGATAGGTTAGTAACCCAGTGGTTCAAATAAATCTGGTTTCCCCATTGACTTTGCTGGTTAGAAGGTCGCAAAAGGTGGTCACAGGATCCTGGGACATTGCAACCATTATAAATCTGGCTCAGCTGGCAAGCATCCGAATTATGATCACGTGACCCAGGGGGATGCTACACAGGATGAAAAACAGTCGTAAGTCACTTTTTCCAGTGCCACTGTAGTTTTGAACAGTCTCTAAATGAATGGTTGTAAGTGGAGGACTTCCCGTGTTTGCACCCAATGCTTTTAGAGGGGTAGCAGGAGTGCCACTTCACACCCAGGATCCATCAGGTCCCTGCCTTGCTATTAGTAGGACAAAAGTAAAGCTAGACTGCCTCACAGAAAAAGAGTGTTGAGGTGCCTTACCCCCAGCACCCAGTCTATGCCCAGCAGGGGCGCTGCACTGAGTGAGGCTGGAGGGCTGGTGGAGGTGGCGGTATCCCTGAAGTCGGAAGTCCCTTGAGTTGCGGATGGGGCTGGAGACGCTGACGGCGTTCAAGGCTGAGTCGATTGGGTCCAAGCGAGGCTCCAGAGGACCAGGGAGACTGTCATTCAGGACAAAGGTTTCACCTGAAAGACATAAGCAATGGGTGAGAGGGGAGCAAGCAACAGTGATGGGTGTTGCGGTGCACACAAACATCTTGAGTTGTAAAGCCAACAACGTGGAACAAATTTACTCAGCTAGAAAGTTGGGGAGGAGGAATTATTTTCACCATTTTGTATCAGGTTCTTCAAGATCATTTTTCCCTATATAACTACATCCAGTCATTCTCTCTTCATGTCCTAGAACAGAGGTCCCCAACCTTTTGGGCACCAGGGACTGGTTCCGTGGAGAGAGGTTTTTCTGCGGACTGGAGGGGGCGTGGTTTTGTGTGCATCTCGCGGACTTTTGCTGGCATGCCACAGCCTGGTACAGGTCCATGGAGCGGGGGTTGGGGACCCCTGTCCTAGAAGTTCTTCTGCATGGAAAAGAGTAGATACGTTCATTCTGGAACGCTCCTGACCAGCCAATGCAGTGGAAAGGCTAAGTCTTTTCTTACTAAAAGAGACCGTATTTTAGCATTCCCTAGGCATGTTACGGCAGGACTGCATTAAAATAAAGCACCAAGAATCCTGCAACCTTGGTTCTGCTTTTTTCTTTGACTATTGAAATAGGAACCTATCTAGACATTCCTTCATCTAAATTCCGCTGCTTTTTTGCACTTAGGTGCCAGTTCTTGGACAGAATAAACAGGGAGTGTTGTCTGGCACCCATTCCTCATTTCATTCTGGCAGAAAAGTAAATTGAGGTTAAGGAAGAAACTCTCCCAAAACTCTGAAGTCCGGCAGTGAAACGTTAAAGCCAAATTTCTACAAACAGCAATTCCTTATGTGCTGCTGTTGGTTCAGTGCTACATGAAGGGTGCACAGAAAAGCTTGTGCCAGGAATGCTTCTCGATCATGTACGCAATCAAACCCTCACACCTTCTGTGTATGAGACTTGGATCTGCTGAGATGTGGCATTATCTTTAAAATATCCCCACAGGGGTGTCACACATTGGTCTCCCAATGGAACCAGAATGTGTTCACAGTTCAGCTAATTTTTTTTAAATATCTCATCTTACTTGAGCTACTCACCATGAGCCTTTAAACAAGCCACAGTCCACACAAACTTTCCCTTTGTTATACAGAATACAAGAGTTAGAGGGGACTTTGGGGGGTCTTCTAATCAAGGAGGAGACCCTATACCATTTCAGATAAATGGCTGCCCAATCTCTTCTTAAAAACCTCCAGTGTTGGAGCACCCACAACTTCCTCAGCCAAGCCATTCCACTGACTAATTGTTCTCAATGTCAGGAAATTTCTCCTTAGTTCTAGGTTGCTTCTCTCCTTGATTAGTTTCCATCCGTTGCTTCTTGTCCTGCCTTCAGGTGCTTTGGAAAATAGGTTGACATCCCCCCCCCTTCTTTATGGCAGCCCCTCAAATATTGGAAGACTGCTGTCAGGTCAGCCCTATTCCTCCTTTTCATTAGACTAGACATACCCAATTCCTGCAACTTTCTTCATATGTTTTAGCCTCCAGTCCCCTAATGATCTTTGTTGCTCTTCTCTGCATTCTTTCCTCAACTTTTTTCAACTTGCTGTCTGAATCATTGGAGGGCTCCAGAGAATTATCTTTTCGGTGACCAAAACTGGATGCAGTAACTCCAAGTGTGGTCCTGCTTTCCTGGCACTTTCCTACTGAAAGCAAGGCAAATTACTGCAAGCATTAAGAAAGTACTATTTTCCCTCCTGAAATAGTTCTAAATGCTTATGTGCCCATAGTCCTATGGCAACATACGTTCATACACGAGAGGAAATGTTTTATTAAGAGACCATGGGCCATGAGTGGCACAGATAACTTGTGTGACAGAGGCTGAGGGACTTTCAAAGAAGTAAGATGTTAAAGGTTCACTTAATTGTCTTAATAAAGAAAGAAACAACATTAATTACGGTAAGAGTTCAACTAGTTCAGAATCCTGTTCCATCTAGCCATGAATCCTATTCCCAAGTACTGTATGTCCTTAGATGCTATCTGGGAAGCTCACCAGAATATGAAGACATTGTTATTGTCCTCAACAACTGGTATCCAAAGGTTATAAGAAACAGACGTTCCATAGAATTATCATGGATAAGAAATAGTGACCAAAAGTCATGGGCAATAGGCCTGATTTTGCCTTTCAAATCTGTAGGCATAAACATCAGATGGGAACAGAACATTCATCTTCAGCCTATGACGCCTCCTTCTTGTACTTGCTTGCACTGAGAAATAAGGTTGTGCTAGAGAAGACCATTCATCCCATCTTCACAGAAATGGTAGAACTGCTCACATGCAAGGGAATCAAAACATATTTTGTCCGCCTGAACACAACCGAATGATGTCTTGTATGGGAATGGCAGAGGCTGATGTTTTATTTCAGGATATTGTGATTGCTAGAAGAGCCATGCTGGTGCAGTGGTTAGAAGGTAGTATTGCAGGCTAATTCTGCCGACTGCCAGCTGTTCGATTCCGACCGGCTCGACTCAGCCTTTCTGAGGCCGGTAAAATGAGGGCCCAGATTGTTGACTGTGAACTGCTTAGAGAGGGCTGTAAAGCACTGTGAAACGGTATGTACTGTAAGTCTTAAGTGCTATTGGACTAAAGTGTAGAAAAAAACCCCCTCAGTTCCAGTCATTTCAATTTAAAGGTGGCTTTTGTTCTCATAGTTAAGCACAGATAATGGGGAGCACGTAGACTGAGAAGCCCACCAAAGAAGTTAGAAGTAGTGAAGGAAATGCTGTGGACCGCTGCTAGCGCTTCTGCTTGACACAGAGCAGCAGAAGGCACGGTCAAGATGGCAATGTCTACAGGGCACAGCTGAGCCAGAAGTAGAACACAGACATGAGTTTCAACCTATGCTGCTTGTTAAAGGAATAATATCAGCAAGGCTGGGAAAAGAGGCTCTGCTCACCTTCCAAAGGGTGATGGTCATTCTTTGGTAACTTGGGGGACAGAGGAGCGCTATATGGAGGGAAATCTTGGGAATACCTCTTTGTACCCCGGCCTGGTCCCTGCAGAGAGCCGTCTAACGAAATGCTCCTGTCTAGGAAGAGAGAACAAGCCCTGCTTAAGATCAGCACCTTCCTTGGCAAACAAATGTCCTGCCTCAGAGCAGCAGAACTGCCATACTCTATGGACTGGTCATTGACTGCCATAAAGATTCTTCTTCTTCTCTTATATAGTCTATCCCATGATCTATAGTTCCACCAGCAGAAACAGCTGTATCGCTGAACTGAAGGATGACTTTGAAATCTCTGGGTGTTACCAATTATCACATCATGTCTTCTGTTCTATGCAATAACTGGAGAATTTTATGAAAGGGACAGTGGCATTTCCAGGGCCGATAACGGCTTCATCAGAAGAGAGCTTTTATTTTATTTTTTTAAAACATCTTTTTATTCCCCTAAGTGAAAAACTGGTGCATCATTTCCAGTACATCTTAATTCTTATACATGCAATGGGGAATCTACTGCACACTCTTAACAGAGTTGAGGAATGACAAAATGCCTCTTTATAGTTAATCTGATCCCCTTAGCTGTTTTGTGCAATTGCTGATTTTAAGCTTTCTGCATGTCATTATTCCTTGATTGTTTGCAGTGGTGCTTTTCAAATGGTTCTTAAAAAGCATTTGCTCATCACAGGGAAATGTCAGGGCTCTTTGTTTGGCTGAAATGAGTAAGCTTCAGAATATGAAGTTAAATGCCAAGACAGCTATTTGTGAAAATCATGTAAAGGTCGATATTAAAACACAAAAAACAGCTACAAGATATTCAACATTTCCTTGTTGAATATCAATGCCAACTTTTCTAACCCAAATTTCTTAGACTGGCACTGGCTGGTTTTAAAATGGGACCATCTCCCCAGGAAATTGATAAATTAGATTTAAAATTTACCCGTGGTTCCCTAAGTCCATTTAGCATCTTCTGTGAATTTCAGATGTACAAGAAACACAGTGCCCATCTTTTTCATATTTTGTAATAAAAACTGTCATACTTGTTCTAATGTTATTTTATTTTCACTGGAATTATTGGCTGCTCTAATCAGAAATGATTCAGAAACATGTACATTTCAGTCTATGTAAGATGGATCAATAATAGTATGATAAAAAGAAATAAACCAATAATATTATACAACCTACATATAGTGCCTGGGTATCTGATGATTGGTCATCTTAACTGGTCAAATGTGATATCTCCAAGTCATTCTAGTAACATAATCCTCAAGTATTATGTCAAGCCCCGACTGGGAATTCACAGCTCAAACTCACTATGATTCTGGTGATCAAGAAACATTGCAAAGTAAATTAAATCAGTAGTTGTGTTTCTTGAGTAATATGCTTACCTGTAACCTGGACAGGGTTAGCAGGTTATGTCTGAAGGCCATGTTGTCATCTGTTGCTCATTTACTTCAGATAGATAGATAGACACTATCTATCTGTGAACCGCCCTGAGTCCTTCGGGAATAGGGCGGTATATAAATTCAACTAATAAATAAATAAATACAGACATAAATATATGATATCTATCTATCTATCTATCTATCTATCTATCTATCTATCTATCTATCTATCTATCTATCTATCTATCAATATCCTGTCTCAGCTTACGTGAGTCCTTGTTATGCAAGGAGAAACCCTTCTTCCAAAAAGCAGGCAGGAACCGCAAGAAAAACCAATCTCCTTTTATTATTCACAGACCTGAGTCAATGTCCAAGGCAAACAAACACAGTTGACAGAAATTCGATCCCCAACACGAACAATTGCCTTCGGCAACCAGCACCTCCCACACCTTCCCTTTGATAATTCAGCCAAGGCGTGGCTTCCTGATGCCTTCTCCTTTGCCTTTGGAGCCGCCCCATTGCATTCCTCTGTCCTACTCTCTTCTCTTGCTGGTGTTTTCGTGCATCCTGAATATTTCCCAGCTGTGCTTCATCACTGTCCAACTCAGACTCCCAGCACAGCTGTGTCTCAGCCTGAGCGCGGGTAGAAAGGCCAGGCTCCTCGTCAGACTGTAAGTCTTGGAGCTCCTCAGAGCCTTCCTCTGACTCTGCTGTCACTCCAGGCCCCTCCTCCTCCTCATCTGATTCCTTACTTTCCCCAAAAGTAAGGCTTATCCTAAAAATAAGCCCTAGCCTGATTTTTTTTGGGTAGACCTAATATAAGCCCTACCCCCCAAAAGAAGCCCTAGTTTTGGGTTGAGGGGCACACACTTAACAATCAAGCTGGGGATGGAGATGTGGATCTGCCCCACGTGCCTCACACCCACCATCTTGCAGCCAGGCCTTTCCTTGCCGGCCTACTTCTTCTGAGGCCTCTTCTGCAGCCAGGCCTGCATTTCTCAGTCACGGGCCTTTCTTGAAGGCCTCTGCAGCCGAGGACTGAGCTACGGATTTAATCCATAGCTAGGTACTCAGCTGCAGTGGCCTTCCAGAAAGGCCTAACTGCAAAATGCAGGCTGGAATGCAGCTGCAGGATGAAGCTGATCCTTCGGCCCCAGAAGGAGTGGACCTGCTGGGTGGGGCTGTCGGTGCCAGAGGTGAGTAAGACATCCTCTGAAAATAAGACCTGGTGCCTCTTTTCAAGGCAAGAAAAAAGAAAAGAAAAAAGACCTGGTCTTAATTTTTGGGGAAACATGGTAGTAACACGATTGTTAAGTGAATCTGGCTTCCCCATTGACTTTGCTGGTCAAAAGGTCACAAATGGTGATCACATGACCCCCCCCCCCCAGGACACTGCAATTGCCATAAATGCGAGTCAGTTGCCAAGCGTCTGAATTCTGATCACATGACCATGGGGATGCTGCAGTGTCCTTAAGTGTGAAAAACAATGTCACTTTTTTCAGTGCCGTTGTAACTTTGAACGGTCGCTAAATGAACTGTAGTAAGTCGAGGACTGCCTGTATTAAATAGAAATGCATAGCTGGAGTAGGCCAGACAAATGGGGGATTGGTGGGGTTTTTTATTGTTGTTTTAATATTGTATTTACTGTTTTTAGTGGGCATATATTTAATTCTTTTTTAACTTTTGTAATTCTGTATTTTTTATTCTTGCCCTGTTCACCGCCCTGAGTCCTTCGGGAGAAGGGCGGTATATAAATATTATTAAATAAATAAAAATAAATAAATAAATTAGCCCAATTAAAATACTGCTGAGGACTCTCTGGACATCTTTCTTAGAATGAAAAAGCAGCTAAGCTGCACAAAGCTGTCAGAGGACCAAGACAAAAGACCTGTATATATAGTTATTATTTCTTGCTTCATTGCCTTTGCTAGTTACATATAATATCATTACACGTCATCCATCTTACTTTTCCTTCTGCCATCCCATCATAAAGAGAAAAGGGAAAAAATGTAAAAAGGTAATAAAAATGGTCAGTCTTTAAGGCAGCTTCCACAGGATATATCAAAGGTACTGGATGAATTCAGGGTTCTTTAAAAAACCCACATACCAGATCTTTGGCATTTCAAAGGGAATTCAAGGGAAAGCATTATTTTTCTGAAAGCTGTTCAAGCATAAGATAAATAAAGTGAAACTTCAACTTAATGGAATCTCAACTTAATGCAACAAATTTCCATCCAGAGATTCTCCTGAAATAACTTGACCAATTTACGACATCTGAAGTAGTCTGGGCAAGGCACCGACATTTATGCTAATGTTGCAAATGACCCAAGTGAAATAATTGCAATGAATGATATAAACTTCCATTTCAACAGACATTTGGAGTCATCGGTCCCCTCTTCCCCCAGCTGGTCTGTTCAATTAAGATTTTAATGTTACACTTTGCTTTTTAGTTTTCAAGTCAGATATCATTGTTACCCCCACCAACAACCCATGAACAATAGTAAGTCTGTCATTGTATTTTTTGTCTCAGATAATGTATTTAAAACATAGACCCTGAGGCACTTAAATAATATTATTAGAAGGAACGGCCCTATCAACATGTTCAGCTCTATATCAGGTAAAATAAAATACATATAGTCCTGGACTTACAACTGGTTGCTTAGTGATCATTCAGAGTTATGATGGACTACCCCAGGGGTAGGCAACCTGCTGACTCAGGAATTCTGGGAGTTGAAGTCCATGAGTCATAAGAGAGCCGAGGTTGCCAACCTCTGGACTACCCCAAAGGTATTTGTGACCTGGTTCTAAAGCTTGGACAGGCACCCCACCCACCCCCTTTATAATTATGCGATCGCAGGTCAGGTGCTCAACAGCCAGATTGCACTGCAGCAGTCCATGGCCAAATCACCACGTTTTATAACATTTTTGTTGAAAACTAGTATTTACTACTGGTTTTCAGGAAAACAAAATGCCCCAAAGCGAACAGTGGGCTCGCTTCATGACTACAATGTTTGCTTTAAGACTCCAGCAGTTGCTTTGGGACGTGGCATTTGCTTAACGATTACTGCAAAAAAGGTCATAAAATCAGTTCTGTCGGGTGGGTGATCTGTTTTTACGACTGTCACGAATTACGACTGAAATGGGTCATGAGTTGAGAACTAACTGTGTAAGCTTTGCTCCAAGTTTAAAAAAAGGCGCACAAGAATAGGCGTGTGTGTGTGTGTGTTAGGAACAGGTTCAAAATGACGAATGAATCTGTCTGGCGAAACTTTACTCCACCTGCAGAGATTAGCATGAAAACTCTCCCAGCCAATTCTTACCTGGAAGGTATTTGTCATGGTCATATTCTCTGGAGTGATGCATGTGGTGGTGAGTGAGGGGCTGGTTCCCAAAGAGGTTGTCACTTCGCAGGTTGTGGCACAGTTTCTCAAGGAAACGGAGGACGTAGGTAATGCTATTCACTGCAGGTAAGTTTAAAGTGTGCTGCTCATGATCAAACACAGCTGAAAGAGGAAACCGACAAAGCCAAATATATAAAATTTTAAAGAGATGACCAGCAAAGCTCAACACCCCCCCTGCGTCCACTTGTCATTCAGTCTAATAAAATGCTTTCCGGATTTAATGACTAGAACAGTGATGGCGAACCTTTTGGAGAACCCAAAACCCACTTATGTATCGTCGTGTGTCGGGTGGGCGTGGCCCATTGGGTGGGCATGGCTGCGGTGGTAACGGCAGACTGGGTGGGACTAAAAAGTTCAATCAATTAATTCCAACTTTGTGAGATCTTTTTTCCCCCCCGCGAGAAGTTGAAAATTATTGATTGAACCTTTTTTTTTTTGCCCATGGCAGCAGAGGCCTAAAGCGAAAAGATTTTATAAAACCCAGCTGAAGGCCTAGGACTAGGGCGATGGCGCGTGTGCCCACAGAGTGGGCTCTCCGTGCCACCTGTGGCACTCGTACCATAGGTTCACCACCACGGGACTAGAACATTACTCCATTACTCCAATGTAAGGGTTGGGCAACTCTGGTCCCTTTACCACCCGTGGACTTCAACTCCCAGAATTCCTGACACAGCCAGAATTCTGGGAGTTGAAATCCACAGGTCATAAAGGGGCCACAGTCGCCCAGCCCTGCTCCAAAGGTTTCTAAAAAGCACATGATGCTGCACTGCCACTGTTAGAACCTCATGGCTAGATGGTGGCTAGCAGACACGCTTCCTGGGAGATATTTTCCCAACAACAGGAGTGTTACCTGAAATAATCTCTCCTCCATGGCCTTGCTTAAGGAATGAGAAGACAGTTTTCTGGTGGTAAGCACAGTCAATGCAAGCTTGGACTGCTTGCTGCAGGACTACGGACGCTCGAGCTGGACCAAAATGGTCAGGCAATTGCTGGATTTTCTTTTTGTCCAGATGAGGCCCAGGGCTACAGTTTTTATTCAAGTAGATGCAAACTAGTTGGGGGGGGGGAGACAGAGGGGAGAAACGACAAGCAATCACATAAGAAGCCTTCAATGCTTAATTTGAAAAAAAAAACACATAGGACTGTAGTAACATTTATCCTCTATTGGTTAATTCCTAACGCATGAACATTTGTAAACGCAAAGTGACCTTTTAAAAACAATGTTTAGTCTGTGAGATGGCAACAAAGATACACTGTTCTTCATGTGCTTATGAATTCACCTTGAAACCCTGCCTTGTAATTCCTGCAGAAATTGTGCCGTTAAACAGGTCAACCACAAAGCAGTCCAATATTTTTAGTTTGATGCCAGTTACGTGAACAAAAGAATCATCTTGGACAATCATTCTTTTGCCCTATTTTTCCCCTCTATCGTATGGAGTTGCTACCTTCTAAAAATCTCCCTCATTAGGTTTGTCATTTGTTTATAGATTTGTTCATTTATTTGCTTTCTCATTCCGTCCAGGTGTTAAATGACTCCAGGTGGCTTACCAAGAATATGAATTTGAAAGTACTATAATAAACTACACAATCAAGATAATAGAACCGCCACACCAGGGGAAGACAAAACTCAAAATATGTTAACATTGCCATGAGTTCACTAATCATCCCAGCAGAATGCCTGCAGGAAGAGCCAGGTTCCCCCCCCCCCACCAGAAGATAGCAGGAACTTTCAGAAGTAATAGGAGGCAGTTCCTTACCTGTAGGAGCCTGCATAGCAGAACTGGGGATAGTAGCTGCATCTTGTGGTACCGTACTTGTGTCAGGCTCAGGAGTGCTAGTTGTAGGGGAAGTGGGTGCTGGATTTAGTAACGTTCGCGGCTTTCTCTGAAAATAATAAAAAAAAAGTTTAATGGCTTTCAGTGGAAGAACAAAGTCTACTGGGTACAAGGAAGACGTTGTTAAGAACTGATATTACAGCATCAAGGACAGGCTGTTGGGAACATAAAGAGGAAACGGTGTCTCTGTGACAAAAGTGTATGAAGCCTAATGAGCGATAAAAATATCTTGAGTCAACAGCAACTACCAAGGGGCGTGGCATAAAAATTGCGATTTATAGCGGTGACAAAGCTTTTAAGCAGTTGGCTGTCTTTGCTTCCTGCTTTTCCACTACAGCAGTGGTCCCCAACCTTTGCAGGTTGGCGGCCTGGTTGGGGGTGGGTGGGGGAAGAAGGGAACCAGGCCGTGTAAGCAGGTGTGTAGTTCGACTCGCAGGGGCAGTGGGCCAGCGCACTTGTGCACATGCGCACTTGTACGCAGGCCCACTGTCCAATTGCAAATAGGCCATAGCCTGGTAGTGTGCCGTGGCCCGGGGATTGGGGACCCCTGCCCTATGGAGCTTGAAAGCAGCCTATCAAAAACCCTGACCAGTCCACAGCCTGTTCAGATTTAGAATTAAAGCTCTTTCGAAATTTTCAGTGCTGGAGAGTCCTTCTTGTGATTTTAAGATAGTAAGCAGGAATATGTGAAAAGTATATTGTATCTAGTCAAAGTTTTTTTAATTAATTAATTAATTGCCAGTTTGGCCTAGTAGTGGTTAAGATGCTGGCCTAGAAACCAGGAGGCCATGACTCCTAGTCTTGCCTTAGGCATGAAAGCCGGCTGGGTCACTTTGGATCAATCACCAGGAGGCTGTGAGTTCTAGTTCTTTAGTAGGAATGAGAGTCAGCTGGGTGTCTTGGAACCAATCACTCTCCCTCAGTCCAACCCACCACACAGGGTTGTTGTAGGAAAATTAGAAGGAGGAAGGAGTATTAGATATGTTTGCCACTTTGAGTTATTTATGCAAAATAAAGCCGGGGTAATCAGCAAGCAAACATTCTTCCTCTATCTTTGGGCATACAACTATCTTGCCGCAGTGACCGTATCAAGGAAGGAGGACTATGTTTGATAGTTCAGCCCCACACACTGACCACCTACCTTTCCACCAGGCTTTGGCCCCCTCTTTTTGGGGAATTTTAAAGGTTCCACTGCCTTGGAAGGGTTGGGGTTGGGATGGCTGGTCAGCACCTTGGGTGTCCGGCCTCTTTTACGACCAGGTTTGCATCCTCTTTGTCCAGGCGGATGTTCCAGGATACTCTTTGTGCTGTTGTGTATGGTGCTTTTTTCAGAAATCACATCAGGGGCAGGGAATGGGGTCTTTGGAATGACTACTGGCATAAAAGAGGAAGGAGAGGAGATGATCAAGGACCACCAAAGCTTCATTCAAAACTCTGTCCGGAAGACCTAAAGGCATGCAATCATTCTGCTGGTGTGCTTGTAAAAAGGTAAAGGTAAAGGTTCCCCTGCACATGCGTGCTAGTCGTTTCCAACTCTAGGGGCCGGTGCTCATCTCCGTTTCAAAGCCGAAGAGCCAGCGCTTGTCCGAGGACGTCTCCGTGGTCATGTGGCTGGCATGACTAGATGCCAAAGGCGCACGGAACGCTGTTACCTTCCCACCGTAGTGGTCCCTATTTTTCTACTTGCATTTTTACGTGCTTTCGAACTGCTAGGTTGGCAGAAGCTGGGACGAGAAACAGGCGCTCACTCTATTATGTGGCACTTGGGATTCGACCTGCCAAACTGCCGACCATCTGATCGACAAGCTCAGCATCCTAACCCACTGAGCCACCAACTTTGGCACCTTTAAGACCGGTGGACTTCATTAAAGCCATCTCTAGGGGGCTAAGTCTCTGAATAATATACACTAGTTTCAGCCAGCAGGAGGGTGCATATCTACTATGAGTGTATGAAATCCACAAAACCAGTGTTTCTCAGCCTGGGCAACTTTAAGAGGTGTGGACTTCAACGCCCAGAATTCCCAAGCCAGCATTGCTGGGGATTTAAACATTTTTATTTTTATTCATCAAATTTATATGGTTGCCCATCTCATACAAGGTGACTCTGGGCAGGGTACAATAAAACCAATTATCCAAACCGACTGTCATCATTTATACCATCTAGATAAAGTAATGACAGTGGGCAAGCACATAATTTTAACATGCTGCCATGTAACTTGTTTTATATGTTCTATTTTCACTTTTCTGGTTTTTTTTAATAATTGAAAGCTTTGTTAAACAAACAGCAGTCTGGATAGCTTTTAAAAACAAGCCACACAAAGAAAATGTGTGAAATGGACAGGACTTCATTTCAGAAAATGCCATTGGGTGGAGCACAGAGGCATCTAGGTCAACATACTAATGCACAAGAGCTAACTGTTCATACATGTCCTATTCCTACTCAGATGCAAGCATGTTCCTGAAGCCATAATACTCAAAAACGAAGGCTACAGAATGACTCTAGTTCCCACATTACATACTCTGCTACTTCACAATATAGTAAGGTACCACGTTTTCTGTTTGACTCTCCAAACAGGCAGAGAACTGGGACTACTAGAAATACAACTCATGAGAAATGGTGAACTCTGGACAGACAAATCTATAGTTATGCCGGGGTTTATCTTCTGGTAATTCAACCGAATGACAAGGAGGAAGAGAGGTACAGGTCTTTTGACAGAGACCTCATTTCTACCAATTTCTGCCTGACGCTATTCTCCCTTCCAGCCTGAAATATCAAAGCTGAATAAACTCTTAATCTGTTCACAAATATTTGGAAAAAAATGGCTGACAGGTACAGAGGAAGAATGTCAGGTGCCATTTAACACATAGCTATGGTAACTTTAAAAACAATTAACTTTTGCATGCTTGCTGAGCATAATAAAGTTGTTTGAATGGGTGACTCCATCAACCAGAACGAAGGAAACTGGGATGGATGCCTATAGTTCTGCTCCAGTGCTGTAATTTCCACTGCCCTTGGCACTGCAATGAAAAGAGTGCATCCTTTTAAAAGTCTCCTTTGCTTGGCAAGACACTCTCCCACCCCGTGTCTCTGCCAGCTGGAACCGTGCCAGGGTTGAAACTCTACTCTTCACATTCCAGATCTCTTGATAATGCAGAAAATTGCCTCTAGCTCACAGTCTGTCCAAAGGCAATTAACTTTTATCATCCTGTCTCCCAGCTGCTAAGAATGCCAGACAATTCAGGTTCATGAATTAAAAATTCTGTACACATTGATGTTTGCCAGTAACTTTTAACGTTTCTTTTTAACTACGGGTAGTCCTCAACGTATGACCATAATCGAACCCAACATTTCTGTTGCTGAGTAAGACAATTGTTAAGTGAGTTTTGCCCGATTGTATGACCTTTCTTGCCACAGTGGTTAATCACTGCAGTTGTTAAGTTAGTTACACGGTTGTTAAGTGAATCTGGCTTCCCCATTGACTTTGCTTGTCAGAAGGTCGTAAAAAAAGGGGGATCACGCAAACCTGGGATTCTGCGACCGTCATAAACATGAGCCAGTTACGAAGCCTCTGAATTTTGATCATGTGACCACGGGAATGCTGCAGCGATGGTAAACGTGCAAAATGGTCATAAGCCACTTTTCCCAGTGCTGTTGTAACTTCAAATGGCCATGAAATGAACTGTTGTAAATTGAGGACCACCTGTATTTCCCCAACATTTCTGCAGAATTTATCAATGCCCCACAACAAAGGTTAGTCTGTTGAGCAGCCCTGCTGATAAAGGCATCCTCGTTTATCACTAACCATTTATTTTGCTCTCTGTGATCTAGAAGACTCACAACAGGGCAACAAGCAGCACCCAATCATTGTGTAACACCCCCCGCCCGCCCCAAATCAAGACATCAACGAAGATTAATAGAAGGGTTCTATCCATTTGAAAAGAACTCCATGGCACACCTTGCCAGCCAAGAGGTGAAGAGGCATATGAAGGGATCAATAGCTGAGGCAAGATCAGTTGCTAGTAGCTCACTCTAAAAAATAGGAACTGAGGATCTGGCCTGCCAGTTTCTCACTCCCTGAAAAAAAAAACCATCTCTGAATATCAGATGCACACGAAGAGAGAAGAATGATAATTGAGTGTTCCCGAGGTGTTCATATATGTCCGTAAAAATTGTTATCAACATATTGGGCTAATTATCAAATACTTTTAAAATGTTGATAGGTAACTGACAGAGAGAAGAAGCAAAAACCAAACTATAGGTTAATACTTTTGTCCATCTTCATTTAGCAATCAACATTGGGATTTTCTGAATTTCTCCATCAGCCCCCTGAGATGCTGACTCATAATTATGCTGATGGTGACTAAAACATGTACGGGATCATTAACATTTAGGCAAGAATACTAGAAATTTGAGCTTTGGTTTAAATGGTGAGTAGCTTATTACATATATGAAGCTGGCAGCTTCTGTAAACTCAAGATTATCAAACAGATAATCTGCTCCCTCTAGTGCTAAAGAAGCTAAAATGCTCCAGAGTCCAGAGTTTTTGCTGCCAACCAGCCAAACTCTAGTCCTAAAAAGTCAGCATATACTCATTTTCCAACTATTTTCAAAGCTTGGTGTGCTTGAACAGTAGTAACCAAAGGAGGACAATTTGCAGACTACAGATAACCCTGGAATAATTGTCTTCAGCTTTCCCACAGTTGGGATACATCTCCCATTATTCTCAGCTAGCATGCCCAACAGGGATTGTGTAAACTAATTAGCAGGACATCAGATTAGATAAAAATCAGAGGATACCATTGTATGATATCACTGCCCCTTTAGGCTTCTACTGTTGAATTGGGGTTGAACTTGGGATCTTTAGCACATAAAGCACCTGTTCCACCGCTAAGCTACAATTGAACTATAGACCATCTCTTGTATGGCTGGGAAAATTAATTATTACTGCTGACGGGATGGAGCTGATTTATAAATTAATACAAAGAATGAATTTGAAGCACTACAAGATCAGTTTTTACCATATAAACAGAACTAGTGGATATTTATTTATCTGAATTTACAAGCCACCAAACTCCGAAAGTTTCCAGTTTTGCTTTCTAAAACGCTATCAAAACTTGCCATTTTGTTCAGTGGGCAACTCTAAGTCACATAGGCAGGGTCTCTGCTAAATCTTACAGTGATCTGAAGTGGAAGATGATCAGCACTGATAAAAGCAGCGTAGCACACCAGCAAATTGGGATAAGGTAACGCATCATCCGTTACAATCCTGTATATTTTTGGGGTGTGTGTGTGTGGAAAATGTTTCCAATCTTGAGAAAAGAATGCTTTAGGCCCTTTATTATTGCACTTTGTCCTAGTCAATAATTCCAGAAAATCCAGAAGAATTATTCTGCACCTGCTTGTAAACTTGGTGTACATTCAAGGAATCAAGGAGGATGTGTGACTGCACTGTTACGGTTGCTTCAATGTTTGCGGTAGAGTTGCCAGCACTCAGATCAGAGTTGCAATGCATTATTACTACATGGAGATCCAGCAACAGTCAAGCTGAACAGAAATGATAGGAAGCACTAACACATGGCAGTTGTTGTTACTGATGCTAACTGGAGCAGGGCCTTGACTTCAAATCATCTAATGAGGTGAGTACCAATGGAGAGCAAGGCCAAAAGAGAAAAGGATGCAGAAGAGGATTGGCAGTTCTTCAGTGGATTCTATCTTCCACACGAACAAAATGTAGCGGTTAAAGTGAAGTATTGCAGGTAAACTCTGCCCACAGCCTGGAGTTTGATCTTAATGGGGTTCAAGGTTGACTCAGCCTTCCATCCTTCAGAGGTCAGTAAAAAGAGGGCCCAGATTTCTGGGGGCAATATGCAAACAGTGCTTCCATATTGTAAATTGTCTAGCTCAGGGGTAGGTAACCTTGGCTCTTTTATGACTCGTGGACTTCAACTCCCAGAATTTTCCTGATCCAGCATGGCTCAGCTTGGAAAGCTGTCCCTTTCCCCTCAGCATGGCTGGCTCAGGAATTCTGGGAGTTGAAGTCCACCAGTCATAAAAGAGCCAAGGTTGCCTACCCCTGAGCTAGAGACTGCCATAAAATGCTATGGGGCAGTATATTAAGCCTAAATGCGATTGCTATGTTCACTCAAAGCAACCTTTCATAGTCTAAAGGCCTGTAAGCTAGCTTTCCAGATCCTAAATAGTTCCCTGGGAAGTTACAAATCATCTAATGCTGGGAAAGAGAAGACAGTAAACTGGCCTGCAATAATGGGGACTTTTCAAAAGATAAGATAAATGAGCAAACAAACATGTTGTTCACCAAGATTAGCTTGGTTTAACAAGCAATTTAGAGTGTAATAAACTACGTTCTATGGAATGTCAGGGTTCCCTGGACAATTCGAAGAAGCACTGAAGGTATTACTAGTCTCTCTGTCACCATATTATATAGCAATCATTAGAACCAGGAGTGTTTACTAAAATTGGCTGAATATTACAACTCTAAAATTTTCTTAATAATGCTTAATTCAGACACCGATGAAGTATGCTGCTATTAAGATTTGTAACCAATGCAATAAATACACGGAAAAATAAAATAAAAACAAAAACTGTTGTCTTCCGAAGGTAGAGAAAAGCTGATTTAATCCAAACCATTCATGCTTTATTGGAGATATGTATTCATTCTTGTGCTATTCTTCCACTGTCATCGTTTTCTCCAGGGCTGTTAATTTATTGGATTTATACCCTGCCTTTCTATTCTCGCAAACCTTTAAGGCACTTAGCAAAATCAAAAACCAAAAGAGAATGCAAAAAGTAAAAATACAGCAGAATGCTGGTAAACGCTCGGATGAGTGAGAATTTCTACAAAACCGTAGCCATTCACCCTTGCCCTCCCTGTTCTCTAATCCTAGCTGACTATATTACAAAACACCCTGGCATACAAAGCTGACAAGAGAAACACACTTATGCATCAGTCAGTCAGGATTCTGAGACACATGGCAGGTTGGAACTTTCATCCAAGATTAAATTATGGGTAATAGAGAGGTTTTACTCAATGATCTGGTATTAAACAACAATTGTTAGGTTGGAGGAGCCACCATCTCTGTTGCTTTGTCTTCCTTGGTTAGGTTTACACCTGAAAGGAAGAGATGTCATTGGCTACCCTCCTTTTCCTACAGCCCTCTGATTTTCCTCCGCCCAGGCCATTTTTCAATGCCTCCCTCTCTTATTTTTCTGATCAATCTCATAGAGATATGAGATATAGGTGGATGAACGGTGGTAGACACTGTGATGGTGCACTTACCTTTCGTTCCAGGGGGCTGTAAATTGTCACCCGTCAAGGAGCACCAGCCAACAGGAAAGATGTCACGAGAATCATAGCGGCACCAGTAATCAAAGGCTCCCCTCCAGCCATCAAAAGTGATAAGGACTTCAGAACCCCGTACCTCACCAATGGTGGCTGGGCAGATGAAGTGCGGGTTCTTCCTGTCTACAGCCTCAAGTTTCATCCCCATCTTAAAGAAATTCTGGGATGGAGGCGGTGGCTCCTAGGGGAGAAAGACCCAGTAAACATCCTAAAGTCAACCGTAGGTCCAGACTTGTCTGGTCACGTTTCTCAAAATGCTCTTGCACAAGATATCATAAAAGGTCAAGACTCTGCATCAGAACGACTCCAATGTTTCATCGCTCAATTTCAGATGCATTGTGATATTCTGTGTTTTTTTAAAAAAAATTGATTGGGTTCTACATCTGAGCAAGAATAGCCAGATTCATTTTTTTTAAAAAACTGAATTTCAAGAAAGCAAGTGGCACGGGAGGGCTATATTTGGGAAGTTCTTATCTGCAGTTCACCCAGAGGATATTTTTAAAGTTCAAACCAAGTTATCCTGAATTAGTCAATGGTGGAAGAGCAGAGGTGGGCCGAAAGTATCACGTGCCCCCATTTGAAAAGCACTGTGGAGAACAAAAATACGACAGTATAAGAAAGCATTCTGCTTTGTGGGCAGTATCTGTTGGACTTGGACAGCATTAGAGTAAGGGGGTTAAAGATACATCCTCATTTTTAAAACCAGGTTTGAACATAATGACTAAACAGAGACACTGCAAGTCCAGACTTCCTGAAACAGCCAGCCAACCCTCCCTCTTCTAACATTCCTTCCCTTTTCCTGTTGTCAGGTTGAATTACTGTTTGTCCCAAGTGCCAAGGTTGCTTTCAGACACCTGCCATAATTCTTACTAAAACCTGGCACATTCAAAGGAACGCTAGGACTCAACTTGATTATATAAATTTCCTTTCTTGCAGTTAAAGCAACCCCCCCCAAAAGATAAAAAGCAGTTTCTACCAGTCATCTATATAAGCATAACACAGTTTAAAATCTTGGCTCCCACCCTCACCCCCACCCTCCCATCCTTGGATCTCAATTGTTTGGTAGCTATTCTGTTCTCAAGTATATATCTCTTGCACCCACCTTAATCCTTAAATGGATTTTTCTATATTCAGCTTTCCTTCGTTAGTCTTTAATCTTAGTACAAACAGGTTCACACCGAAGGAATCATGACTTAAATTGATTCCGTTTTATTGCCTGTAGAGACTCAGTTCTACCAAGATTTCTCTCTTCGGCCTACAGATATTACTCACAGAATCTCATCCGGAAATCCCAGCACATGTCCAAATACAATTCAAGATGCTGATTGTACATAAAGCAAGTAACTTGGGGCCAGGTTACTTGAGGGACTGCTTCTCCCTGGTAGTTTCTGCCTGTCCCATCAGACTTCACAATGGACAAGCTCTGGTCCCCCAATGAAGTATGTCTTCTCTATTATGGTACTTGTCCTGGGAAACAGCCCCCCCCTCCCTGAAATATGGACCACCAGTCAGTCTTCTGGAAGCACTGGACCAGAGGGCTAACAGAGCTGTCATGTGGGTGCAGCCTAATCTGCTGAGTGCTATTGAGATTTTTTTTTAAGGGACTTGACTTGGTACTTTTTAAAGTAATGGATTGTGATTGTCTTCGGTTCTTATCCGTTCTGTTTTTATGTGTGCCTTGGCAGATGGGCAACTGTATAAATATATTAAATAAATATTCTTTTTTTTCAACAAGTGGTGTATCAAGCAGAACTAGCCAGATTTATTTATCACAAGAAATGGAACCATGTGGTTTCAGGGTATCAGAAAGGCCGCACGCTACAGTACCTTATGGAAAATCCGAACAGGAGCCATTTCTGCTCCATTCAGAGTCTTCAGAAGAAACATAGGCCAAGAGGAAGCATTCAGACGAAAACCTGAAGTGGAGACGGAGGCTGTTAAAATAGCAGCTGTAATTGAGGACATCCTAGCAGTCACCCTTCCATTATGAAGGCCCCAATACAGAATTCACTAATATTCCCAGGAACAATGTTTAGCAAATATTTCCACCATGCATTAATCTATGAACTTGTAAAGGAAGTACAGAATTTACAGACATGAGAAATAGAATGGAACAATCCTGATAAGTAAACTTTAGTATAATATGGAAAGTTCCTCATTGTCGAGGCAATAAACAAAGGAAGCCAAAGGAAGTGGTGCCGATGTAGTTCAATAAAACAGAACGATTATCCTTCAATTTTAACTTATTTTACTACTGATTCCAAAAACATCAGTCTACTCAGATAAACAGTTAAGAATTCTATGAAAAAAGACTCCCAGACCAGTTAGTCATCAAATGTTCAAGGAATATTCAATCATGCATCTCTTGAACTACACTCTTATCAAGAGCCTTCAAAATATTTAAATTTAGTTTAAACCAACTTTCAGACTAGCTGCTATCCTAGTTACTTGTGATAAGGAAAAATGACATAAGAAGGACCAGATTAAGATATTTTGCAGTACAGCAAACAAAAGGAAAGTCTCGAGATGGCTAAGCAGTCCTCAGCTAGTATGAACTGACTTGCTTACAACTTGGCAAGTAATTCCTTGGAATCCAGCACAGACAGCATAGAGGGGAAAGCAAAATTAACCTCAGCAAATTTAGGAATCGATAACGGAATATGCTTTTCAGGAAGACAAAGCACGACTCCTGTGGATTTCATTCTCAGGAATCTTCTGTTAGATATGGCAAGAGGCACCAGGTGCTTGTGGTTTATGGAAGTCCTGAGGGATTTTGTCCCCTTCAGCATTAGCAGAAGAGGCCAGGAGCTTTTCTGAAAATGGTGAGTCCTTTATATAAAAAAGGCAGTGTCAATGGGACTTCCTCTACCAACACTCACTGGAACCAAAAGGTAATTTAGTAAAAAAACAAGAAGGCCTCCCGGATTAGCAGTCACCATATTTGTAAAAAAAACCAAAACCATATGCCAAGAATACCATTCCTGGTATTGAAGAAAGTAGTAATCCTCTTTGGGGCCACAAAAAGGTTCAACCCACCTAAAGGAGGCTGGAGCATCCCGCCATTTTTTTCACAGTTGCCAATGGGCTGGATTTCTGCAGAATCTACCAGACGCCAGAAGTCATTCTTGTTGTCGCTGCCATCGAGGCGTAATCGGAGACGGGCACCTGTCAGCCCCACCACAGTGGCGATACAAGTTGACGTGGTGTTTCTAGGGTCTTGGGCTTCTAACTTCATGCCGATCTTGAATTCGTTGCTAGGCGGGGTATAAGACTGAGAAGGACAAGGCTTTTGGTCACACTTCCTCCTTTACGCAGCCCATTTTATACTCTCCCCAAACTCCTCTTCCTTCCTTTCCCATTCCCTACATTGTTCCCGGCATCTGAACACCGATAAAACTTTGTTGGGCTGTGATTCACAGTCAGCATGCAAAGAGAAATCAACAGGAATAAGAAACAGGGGGAAGAGAGGAGAATCCAACCATCAGCAGAAGATTAATTCTCTTCAGCTGAAGACATTAACATCTAAACTTTTCCCCTTCCTTTTGTTTGTCAGTATCTTTTGAGGTAAAACAGGCAGAATTTCATACTCTAACCAAACTGTCCCTCTTTATTATTACGGAACCTCTTTCACGCTTACCTTCTTCATTAAACACTCTTGAGGTCACAGAAAGCTGCCTTATGCAAGTCATTTACCCAATTCCTACGATATTGTCTACTTCGATACCTGATCCCATTGAACTGAATATGCTAGCTAGGAATTATACCTAGTACCTTTACATGCAGATTACATCTGATACTTCCTGCAGTACTCCAAAATCTTTGCTTCTTGTACTTTCACTTTGCAAGTGATATTAAATCAGCGGGCATGCTAAGAAATATATATTAATATATTTTTTTGGCAATTATTCTCTTTCATCACTACAGTGCATTCCATCTACGCAAAAGTGGCTTTTATTTTAAAATTCTAGTCAAAGACAATATCCAGCAGGTCACATCTGAGCTCAGATATGATGATAATAATCCTGTTTAATTTACATTTAATCTAAAACAATTGCTTACATTAAGTCTAAAACAATCATAAAGTATTATGAATGCATTTGCAATGGTTTAGGTCAGGGTCTGCAACCTTGACAACTTTAAGACTTGTGGACTTCAGCTCCCAGAATTCCTCAGCCAGCTGGCTGAGGAATTCTGGGAGCTGAAGTCCACAAGTCTTAAAGTTGTTCAAGGTTGCAGACCCTGGTCGAGGTCCTTCCAAGCTAGTTCCCCACATTGTCAGGTTTTTTTTCTGTCTCTTTCCCTCTAATAGATTTCAGTGCTAAAAAGAAATGAAAGCAGTGTGGAAAAAGAGGAGAGGGAGAGGTCACAAGTGAGAAGCAATACTGAATGAATTTCCCTTTCCTGGAATTATTTTGTAAGAAAAACACAGGACGTGTCTTATAGTACAGATAGTCCTTGACTTACAACCATTTGTTTAGTGACCGTTTGAAGTTACAACAGCACTGAAAAAGCGACTTATAACTGGTGCTGACGCTTACAGCCACGGCAGCATCCCCGTGGTCACGCGGTCAAAATTCAGGCGTGTAGCAACCAGCATGTGTGTATGATGGTTACAGTCTCCTGGAGTCACGTGGATGTCATTTGCAACCTTCCCAGATGGCTTCCAAGAAGCAAAGTCAAGGGCGGCAGCTGGACTTATTTAACGGCTGTATGATTCACTTGACAACCGCAGCGATTCATTGAACAATCCTGGCCAAACAGATTGTAAAATAAGAGTGTGACTCGCCCTTTGGTTAGCAATGGAAATTCTGGTCTCCGTCATCGTAAGTCGAGGATTACCTGTACCCTTAGGCACACCAGCCCATGTTAAATCAGCAATACCTGCGAACTAAGGCTCCTGAGCTATTTTCATCAACTCTAGAACTCATAGTGCACCTGTTTTTCAGTTCTGTTCTATTATAGAATTTACAACCGGGTACCTGCTTTGTTTGTTCTTCTCCCACCAACAGAAGGCAGAGGAGTCTATTCCATACTTGTATAGGAGCCGACTAGAAGCAGACCCCTTCATCCCAACTCTTTTACAACATGGAATGCTCCATTACCTGCTTGAAGCAATGGGCAGGAGCTGGGATGGAACATGTCTCTTTCAAGTATTTATCCCAGGCAAAATGACCTGACGAAGAGAAGATGGAGAACAAAGGTTGGCTGTGACAAAAGGTTTGAAGGCAAGTCTGAAAAAGCCTTCAATTAAAAAGCCTTCAATAAACAATTTGAAGCTGGGCTGGTTACTGAGGACCCTTTTTCTGCCTCTCTGCAGAAAAAAAAATCAACTCTTTTTCCAAAATTTTTGGCCTGGATGGAAGTCTGATAAATGCTAAATTACCTGGGCCTAAAAGGATCAGTACAGGAAGAGAAGGTTTAACTAAGCCAAAGCTTAAACCTAATTTAACTTTTTTTTTAATCCCATTTATATCCCGCCCTTCTTCGAAGACTCAGGGCGGCTTATAATCTAAAGCACAAATCAATGTGCTTAGCAAATTTTGTTAGTGTGCTGCCCTTATAGCATGTCGATTGTGCATACACAGTCTGAGAGGGCACTGGGCTGAAAATGATTTTGTAAAGCGACATAGGATCAAAAAGGTTGCATAACCTTCTGCTAAACTAAGATAAAAAGGGGTGGGTTAGTTTGGGTATTTTGTGATTCAGACCATCCCATTAAGCCCTAACATGATTTGATTGGGTACAGGTTATTGTATTTGATTCTTTGATTTAGTGTTTAAGGTAAAGGTAAAGGTTCCCCCGCACTTGTGTGCTAGTCGTTTCCAACTCTAGGGGCCGGTGCTCATCTCCGTTTCAAAGCCGAAAAGCCAGCGCTTGTCCGAGGAAGTCTCCGTGGTCATGTGGCCAGCATGACTAGACGCCAAAGGCGCACGGAACGCTGTTACCTTCCCACTGTAGTGGTCTCTATTTTTCTACTTGTATTTTTACGTGCTTTCGAACTGCTAGGTTGGCAGAAGCTGGGACGAGTAACAGGCACTCACTCTGTTACGCGGCACTCGGGATTCGACCCGCCAAACTGCCGACCTTCAGATCTACAAGCTCAGCATCCTAACCCACTGAGCCACCGCGTAGTGTTTACTATGGTGTATAAGCTTAGCCAATATGAAAAGTCAAGTACCATACTTTTAACAATATCCATCTCAAGTGTAGAACTTCATGCTTTAATTACCATATGACTTTTTAATATAGCAAAACAAAAAGGTTTCTCAGCTTGTAAGAGAATTAACAAAACATCATTTGCAGTTTTATAGTTTTTCATGCAATAATTAGCTTGGTTACATTTTGATAATCATCCAACTGTTTTCAGTGGCAACCTGCCCTCTTTTCTCTAAGGGCCTGCTCATATTGCCAGCTCCATATGGCTCATACTATGGAAACGCATCAGAATTAACTCAAAAGAAAAGATGCAAACAAACTCATACAAACAGCACACACACTACATATATAACATATACAAGCCAATTAAATAAGCATACCCAGCCGAATCATGTCTCCATAGTAAACAAAATAAAAAGGCAATTTTCTTCCCTACTGTTGGTCCCAAATACTAGATATTAGTGGCAAAAAAGCCATCCCTCTAAGAATCCAATCCTCTTTTTGAAGCTATCTGGACTAATGACCACCACTTTATCGAAGGCAACGAGCTGAACAACTACGGTCTGCACCGTCAGAACATTTGATAAGAGGGATACATCCTTCCCACATATAAGCCTTGGAACCTTTAAAAGGCCAGTCTAACTGTTGCTGATAACTTGAATTTCACTACTACAGCATTCCTGATAGATGGCTCTGCTCCCAGCCTCTGTTTTTTTAAAAAAAAATATTTTATAGATACCAAGAGGAACAATTATATACTACAGATTAACTTGCTGCTATATGCTCTTATATGGGAATTAGATGAGACTTTTCACATCTAAGAACAACAACAAAAATGAGTCAATAACTATGAGCCAGTGAAGAAAACTCCTCATCTTGGATTGGTTCATGTATGTTCATCAAAATGGCAGCAACTTAAGAATTATCATAGAGTCACAGGGCTGGAAGGAACCTTGGAGGTCTTCTGGTTCAATCCCTGTCCAAGACAGGAGTCCTTTTGCCAACCTGGACAAATGGTTGTCCAATCTTTTCTTGAAAACCTCCAGAGGTGGAGCACCCAACACACTGGGAAGCAAGCCGTTCCATTGATTAATCGTTCTCACTGCCAATTACATTTGTAGAAATATGCTATCTCAAATGTATCACCTTAGAGTTGAGCTTGTGTGCTTACTATACATACATCAAGTATTGGGTCCATCAAAGATATTGCACTCATTAGTTATATACATCCTTACTGCAGATCACAAACTTTTTTTTTTGCAAACTGCTTGCCCAGAACAAACTCCTATGATTACGATTTCTTTATCAGCATGGAGACCAAGATTCTTCAAGTAGAAGCATCTGTTCTAATAAAGCCTCAGAGGTCCCTGGCCATTTTTCCTGAACTTATTTAAAAGAGCTAAGGAAAGTCTCTACTTGAAACTCTGGAGCTAGAATTAATTTTAATAAAAAATTAAGTAAGTATAAGGCAGGTTTGTGGACACTTTAAATGAGATCGTTTCATTTATTTGTCATTCCCTTTTCTGAAGAATCTAATTCTCCAACAAAGAAAAAAAAGAAGAAGACAGAAACATTCATACCTTGATATTGAGAAGGGGGCTCAGACAGACGTCCATACTTGTGCTTTTTGCCATCTTTCCAATCTATTGCTAAGATCATTATAAGTAAGTAAAAAGAAAATAACCCCAGATTAATCACGTTACAAGTTTTATAACTTTTCTGATGTAAGCAAATATACCACATATTGCCCACTAGGGCTTAGACAAAGAATTTTTAACCTTCGGTGTGAGACATCTTCCCTCTACTAAGCAAATCAACTTAACTTTCATTTTGCCCTCAGTCTAAGGGAAAAAAGGATAGAGTTTCTTCATTCCTTCAGACTATCCTGTTCCTGTTTATCTATTTTTTTATTTTACAAAATGTGTAAGTCCGCCTATCTTATACATGATGATCCTAGTAGTGGAAACATGAGCAGAGAAATGACTGAGCAACTATTTCATCATCTTCTAAAACTCTCAAGCACCACCACAAAACAGACATGTCCATGGCTGTGTGTCAAAACCTGCAGGACGGTGGGACAGAATCATGGCAGAAGTTATATTGCTTTTGTGTGAGTGTGTGGTGTGTGTGTGTGTGTGTGTGTGATGTTGCCACATAGGCTAAAGAGGTGAGGTTTTGATTGCAATACTGTGTCTGACATCTTGCAGATGTATCTCACCCACTGCCCCATGGATTAGGGTTAGGCTGCCAAACCAGGATTCAGCAATCCCATACCTGGATATCATGGCACCCTTGGCCTACAGCCCCCATAATTAAATGAAAAACACATATTTATTCATTATCAGTTAAGTGCCAAATGAGACCACAACATTTCACAAGATCTTAGAGCAGGGGTGTCAAACTGCTGGCCCGTGAGCCGGATGGATCATGCCGAAACTGCGCCCACCCCATTGCCGGCAATGGGAAAAAAAAGTCACAATGTCGTGACATGTCATGTGATGTTGCAAGTTTGACACTGTCTTGGAGTGTTTTCATCTGAAAATTCAAATACTCTCTAAACATTGTTTGGGAACTGTTGGCCTATTGACTGCAGCAACTATTTCCTGGCTTTCAAAAGGTGAAACTGTATTTGCAGATGTCACTGATTTTGAGAGAAACAAACCCTGATTAGGACAGATGTTCAAAAGTGAGAGAAGAGAAGCTGCTGCCAAAAAACCCTGTAACAATGACAACTACTGTATATCCTCCAATGGCTTGAGAGAGAGAGAGAGAGACAGACAGACAGACAGACAGACAGACAGACAGACACATGCACTGAAAACAAGCTGCCTGGTTAAAAAAACAGGTCCTAGTTCTGAATTGTATTATAGAGTAGTCATAACCAGAGACCACAGCAGCAGCTTCAGCTGGAGGATTTGTACTCCATGAAAATTATGATCAACTGAGCATGAGGCTTAAATCCTTAGAGCAGGGGTGTCACGCTCCTGGCCCGTGGGCCGGATGCGTCATCCGGAAGCTGTGCCCACTCCATTGCCGGCAATGGCAAAACTGTCCCGATACGTTGCGTGACGTCACGTGACGTCGCGAGTTTTGACATGTCTGCCTTAGAGGCCAGGCTCTGCCTTAACTAATCAAGCAGCATCTTTACTATCCAGGGCTCCAGTGGCTTCTCAACATGCTCCCCTGGATTGCTCTTTGCCTTCACAGGCTCTCATTTTTAAGGGGCAAGAAGAGGGCAGAGGGAGGAGCCATCAGAGACACAAAGCAATTCAAAGCAGAGGGAAGTTAAAAGTGGAGGAGCAGCAAGCAGCATCGTAAACCAGGCATGAGAATTTGTTCCAAAAGCAACCCTACTTTCTTACAGTAAATAAAGGGTGACTGCAGGGCAGCGTGGAACCTGCCCTCTTCGCTACAATCTCATTTTATTCTGGGTAAATTTAGCACAAAGCTACACAAACAAACAAACAAACAAAAAACTTGTTTTAATTAGAAACCTCTCCCCCACCCCCCACCCCAAAAAAGACCAAGAAAAAAAAAAGATTGCTTGTGGGGTCAGTGGGAGGCAAAAGAGAGCAGCAAGCAAACAGAGCTTTTAAAAAAAACCTGCCTGGTGTGCCTATGTCACAACCCAAGCATAATTTCTCTTGGAGTTGAAGAAGATTACAGCCACTAGAGGAAAGTATTGTGAGGTAGCCTGGTTTGTTGGTTTCATGCCTCATTAAAAGGCAAGGAGGTATCTTGCCAAAGCAGCCCTGGCTTGCACCATGCTGGGATTATTAGCATATGGTGCCAAAGAGGCAGTATAGACTCAAAAGAGTTCCCTTCAGCCTGTTCACAGAAGGGTGAGCTAGGACTGCCTTAAAAATGTCATGAGAGGCAAAAATGTCATTGATAAGCAGGAAGGTAGGAAGTGTGTGTGTGTGTGTGTGTGTGTGTGTGTGTGTGTGTTGAAATCCAAAAGGTTGCCAGCCACTACACATCCCAGGCAAAATAAGTGAATTGTCAGCATCACTAACAGAGCGTCAACAAAAGGCATGAAAGAAGAAAGGGATAAAAATCAACTTGAAGCGGTTTTCTAGCTTGCCGGGATTTAAAGTAACCCAATGTCCTTCTTGTCTGGATGTTTGCTTAAAAGCCTACGTTCCCTTCACCAATGGCCTTATTAATGTCTCATTTCATTTTACTGAAACAATTAGCAAACTGAATGTTATGACTTACCTTTCTGAGGGCTTGGCTTCCGCATTCTATTGCCTGATACAAGGCCTCACTCTGCGACTGGCTTAGGGTTACTAATCTGAAGATGACTGGAAGTAAAAAGAGAACAAACTCTCTTGAGAAGTGGTCAAGAATTTTAAACAACCCTACTGCAAATCAAGTTCTCTTTTAATTCCAAACTTCAAACCATATATTCTTTGTAAATATCTGCATTTTAGCTCCAATCAACTATTTGTAGCCATTCAATTCTGGTTTTTTGCAGTGTATTTCTTGCAGGGGAAACTGCCTTAGCTGCTTTGGGATTGCACTCCCTTTGAAGGAACAGGTTTATAATTCGTAATTTTTTTTAAAAAAAATCCATCTCCCCCCCCCCCCCCCCGTTTTGTCCAGTGGTGACTGTGGCTGAGAATCCCATTTGTCAGCCTCACAGTATATGCAATTTGTGACCTCACCAGAAGACAATAGGGGACTTTCAGTCATACTCACATGGTATAACAAGATGGTGGGTTTGTTGTCACTGTGTGTTGTGGTGGTGGTGGGGCACGAAGGGAGGCTCAGCCAATCTCAATGTATACATGTTGTACTTTGACAATAAAGGTTCATTCATTCAGACTTCTAGACTAGACTATGGTAAAGCAGAATGTATATAAACTCAACTCTGAAATGCCCTTTAACCTGAAACATACATGTTTAGATGTCTTATGCAAAAAATTATATACTTTTATTTTGATGTATCACAACCTAATTTGATTATGTTTTAATGTATACTTTTAAAATCCTTGCAACTCAATTAGATTTCCCTTTATTTGTCTTTAATGATCAGAACAGAATTCTTTATTCTGTTACCAAGAATATGGTCATTACGTTCAAAAGACGTTTTCAGAGCACATGTGTCCAGGAAGATCCTATTAAAAACCTTTTGGAAAATAACCAGGACTTATCCCATATTCCCAGGAACTTCAGGGAATGTCTAGCAAGCCCTTCTGAGTTGCTCCCATGCAGACTTCTTCCCGATGGCTGGCTTCCTCTTAAAATTGCAAAATAGCAAGGAAAACTGGAAGGCTAGAACAGGCCAAATCACTTCTGGCAAGCATCCCGGTCAAGGCTGGAGCTAACAGACATGCCACGAGGCAGGGAGCAAATGTAATTTTCCTGGCTACTCAAAAGTCTCTTGGCTACAGCTTCGGCAAGGAGACAGAGGGGAGACCGTTGGGAGGACGGAAAGAAGGATCTTAGTCAGCGGTAGATGACTATACATTCTAAGAAAGGAAAACAAACCTGGCTCCTTTCTCACTGTTGATGTTAAAAGAATGAGATCACGGGCAAAATCCAGGACTAATGAGCTTTAATAAATTCCACTAGAGCAATTAGCATGTGCACTTGGAAAGACCATCTCTTTGACCCTCTCTTCTCTTCACTGTCAATACCAAACACCACATTAGGAGAAGCACTGCTTTATGTCTGCTCACAATGTGCTCAATGGGACAACAGTGAAGAGTTCCAGCAATTCGTTAATCAGAACAGTTCCCTAGATACAGTTATCGCAAGGAACTAGGAGCCTCCTGCAATCTCTGGCAGAGAGTCAGATGCTCCAACAGTAGAGTAGCTGAGCTTGTGTCTATGCATATTATTCTGAATGGGAGAAGACTAACATACTGGCAAGGTCACAGAGGCCTATCGGTGTTGGAGGGTGAGGGGAACCACACAGTATGAAGAGATTTCTGGACTGCTTGCAAAGAGCAAAACAGAGCGGGAGCCAACTTTTTTGAAAGAGTACAGCAGAGCCAACTACAGCAGTGGAGAGAGAGAGAATAACCCCCCCCCCAAGAAAGTGTGAGAATTCAATTTATTCTGATCCCTAGAAGATGCTTAAGTTGTTAACCATTTTCACTAGTACATTAGAAATAACTGGGGAAGTAAAAGCTGTGGATTCTCATTAGGAAATGTTCCCTTGTCTGCACATACTCTTGCAGATCTATGACAGAAAGGGGAGGGGGTTTAAAACACACCTTAAGACTTTGCCTTGTTCTGAGGAAGGAAAAAAACCAACCATTTTCTTCGTGCCTGAATATCGAATATTCACTAAACAGTCTAAAAATACCGTCAGAATATCTATCTTTTGTTGAGCATTAGCAAAACGAAGGGAGAATGGACTCATTCCTTCATCTGGGCAAATTTATATATATTTTCCAGCACTTTAAAGTGGGTCTCAAGTAAAATACAACCAGGAACTGTATTTATGAAATGCTGTTTTAGTTTGTGTTTTACATTTGTTACATTTTGTTATTTTGTTAGACTTTTCACTGTTCCTCCTAAGCAGGTTCAGAGAAAGACAGGATCTATATTTTCTAAATAAATAAAAAAATGACACTAAGACATATTTATGGTAACTGCCTGGTTTCAAGAGAATCAGTTTGGTCTTGTGGTTAAGATACCAGACCAGAAACTGGAAGACTCTGTGTTCTAATTCCACTTTAGGCATGAAAATCAGCTGAGTGACTAGGAGACGGTGAGTTCTAGTTGTGCCTAAGGCATAAAAGCTGGCTTGGGTGACTTTGGGCCAGTCATTATCTCTCAACCAAACCCACTGCACTGGATTGTTGTTGTGGGGAAAATAGGAGGAAGGAGTCTGCTGCCTTGAGTTGTATGTGAAAAAAAAAGATAGGCTGATAATAATAATAAGAGATAGCATTGCTGATTTTAAAAAAATGCGATCACAAAACAAATCTTAACTGATTTATCAGCCAGAAGGTCTTTGCAGAATATTCTGTGTTTGATTACAAGTCTTTAAAGTGATAGACCTGCCAAATATTTCATCTTGAAATTTGACAGAAAGCAGGAGGAGGATTTTCTAACATCTGAAGAAGCATCTTAGGACAAATCCATCAAAAATATATACCAACCAGATAGGCAGCCTTCAGCAACATTGCAAATGGACAGCCTTAGGAGAGGAAGCCACACCCACTTCCTGTGACATGGAGAGAAAAGGGAAAGATAATTCACAATCAGTAGAAAGTGTTCAGTCTCGCTTTTAGCAATTCAAATCCTTCTCCTTTTCACTTTGCTTTTGCGATAAGAAAGCATCTTTGGAAGTCCCGAGTACTAAATCCTATCTATGATTATAAGTACTGAGTTTGCAGTGCAATGTTGAATCTGCAGGCTGTCGGCAAAGCCACTGGAAGTGAGATGTTAAATATCTTGGAGCTAGCTCATGGTTTAATGTAATCTGCTCCCCCACCCGAAAAAACACCTTTTACCCTTACTGAATATCCCATTCTTTTTCACAAAGAATTTAATACCCACCTCCAGCCAATTTCTCATTGCAACAGCTATTGGTTATTTTTTAAAACATCAGTCACATATTATCTCAAGCTATGTGACAGATGTTATATCTAGCTAGGCTTAAACTGAGCACCTTTAGGTAAAGGTAAAGGTTTCCCCGCACATGCGTGCTAGTCGTTTCCGACTCTAGGGGCTGGTGCTCATCTCCGTTTCAAAGCTGAAGAGCCAGCGCTTGTCCGAGGACGTCTCCGTGATCATGTGGCCGGCATGACTAGACGCCAAAGGCGCACGGAGCGCTGTTACCTTCCCACCGTAGTGGTCCCTATTTTTCTACTTGCATTTTTACGTGCTTTCGAACTGCTAGGTTGGCAGAAGCTGGGACGAGTAATAGGCACTCACTCTGTTACGCGGCACTCGGGATTCGACCTGCCAAACTGCCGACCTTCTGATCGACAGGCTCAGCGTCCTAACCCACTGAGCCACCGCGTCCCTTTTGAGCACCTTTAAGTGCCACTTAATCAAGGTGGATTCTTAGGGGTCATTCAATTAATGTTTCAACTATTCATGAATGCAAGAACATAAAACAGAACACAGGGAGATGGGGAAGGAATGCCTGACTTTTGGCAGATCTAATCCAGCCTTCTTTTCTGCATAGGAGACAGTCCAAATCTTCTCTGCTGTTTCCTCACCAACAAGTGCAGAACCCATTAATGATTACAGCCAAAAGCCATAGACAATCACCCCTCTACGGGTTTCTCTTTTTAGAAACAAGCCTCATTTGCCATGATTTACATTTATTGAGTAATGCATTGTACAAAAAGATAGTTTTGCCGGTCCTAAAACTGCCCAGTTCACTTGGTGACTAGTAGAATAGAATAGAATAGAATAGAATAGAATAGAATAGAATAGAATAGAATAGAATAGAACAGAACAGAAGCTGGAAGGGACCTTGGAGGTCTTCTAGTCGAACCCTCTGCTCAGCAGGAGGACTTATATACCATCTCAGACAGGTGATTGTCCAGTCTCTTTTTAAAAACTTCCAGCGACAGAGTGCCCACAATTTCTGGTAGTTCTTATATTTTGAGAAAGAAAGGAAATGTTCTCTCTAGTAAGTCTCTGCAGCATGCAGAATGTACATTAAGGACGGACAATCTATTAACTTCAAGATTTTTTGAACTTCAATCCCTGTAATTTAACCACTGGCCAGACTGCCATGGAAATGCAACCCAAAACCTCTGGAGAATGGTACACATAGGTGACAATTTTGCAACACTGCAATGTTCACTTGTAGTCTGTTTCAGATTTAAACTCCCCATAACACCCATTCCAAATTAATTTGAATTTAAGCGCTCACAGCCTTATATTAAGGAGAGTTATTACTTTTGGTTTTATTGTACAGGGACAAGTATACTACTTTGTGAGCTTAACTTCAAGAACAAAACAACCCAAACTGACACAAATCTGCAGAATCACCTCAGTCTAAACTGAATGGTAGAAGCGGATTCCTCAGCACTGTTTCATTTAATCCAGGGATCAACTTTTATATCTCTTTCAAATGTGAAATTAAATTATATAAGGCACAAGAGACATTTTAATAGCAAAGGCTTTAGTTAGTTTAATTTCAGTGAATGTAACCACAGCTATCTTCCAATATTTAGGCTTAGAAGGGAAGTCTTGCATCTCAGAATCTGTATCCTGTTCAAGATTTGCTTTTTCTTTCGAAAAATGAACCACAACTGAAAATCACAGCTTTTCATGATGGAAAAATAGGTTTTCCATTGTCTTGTTTAAACTGCCATTTCTTAAAGCAATTTCATTTTGAACTGTGCTTAGTGGTCTGGAAAACAAATTGTTCATTTTCTTCTTTCACAGCGTGATAGAGTTCCACATTTTTAAAAATGTATTTATCTCTCCTTATGGAATTTAAGGCAACCTACATAAGGTTTCCAGATAATCTCCCATCCATTTGCCAACCAGATTAAAACCTCCTTATCTTCAGCAAGGCAGCTGCATCGGGTACCTCCAAACAATTCATAATTTTAAAAAATTCTATTTAGAGTGAGTGGAAAAAGCTGAGTGAAGATTTTGAGGAAAAAAATGGCCAGGCAAGGGAAAAGAATCTCTTCCTTTATGCAAAATGGTAAAACAATTGAGACTGAAATTTCATTATATCCTTTTTTATAGATACATTTGGCACATTAACTATATATTCACTGTACATCACTAAATCAGAATAAGGTTCAGTCATGCAATAGCATTTCAGCTTTAAGCCTCTGAACTACAAAATGGATGATTGTCCATCCAATTGTATGGCCTTAATTTCAGTTATTTTACTGGAGAAGAGCCTAATGCTGGGAAAGGTTGAGGGCAAGAGAAGAAGGGGACGACAGAGAATGAGGTGGCTGGATGGAGTCACTGAAGCAGTAGGTGTGAGCTTAAATGGACTCCAGAAGATGGTAGAGGACAGGAAGGCCTGGAGGAACGTTGTCCATGGGGTCACGATGGGTCGGACACGACTTTGCAGCTAACAACAACAATTTCAGTAATATGGAATTGTTTCAGGAAGAATAGATTTAGGCCTCTTCTAATATTTATGTTTAGCCAACACTAATCCTTTTGTTGAGAGATTACATGTACCCTGTTCCTGACAGGTAAGCCAAATGTACAGTGGAATGAATAACCATCAAGACAGAACAAATTAAAGGCCAAGTGAGTTTTAAGAATCAAAGAATAAAACAAGTATATCAAGGGAATATATCACAGACCACTGTAGTAGAGCTCTAATAGTCTATGACGTACCTTGGGCTTAAAATAGCTTGTGAAAAGTAAACCCTTTCTATGCGGATTAGCTTAGAAACTTTATTTTGTACATCAGTCTACTTCTAAAAGAAAATGCTGCCATCAATCAGTGACATTTTTTGGTGGAAATTCAAACGTGTCACCACACTTAAAATTAAGCATGAGAAAAAAACCACCAAATTTTAAATTCCCAAAAGTAATCATCACATGGGCTTCAAAACTATAACAAAAGCATGCTTGCATGACAATCCAAAACATGTGCACATACATATGTAAACAAAATGGCTTAGTTCATACAAGAGCCTTGGTGGAGCAGTGGGCTAATGCCTCCTTAAGTAACACCAGCTGCCTGCAATTAGTGCAGGTTCGAGTCCCACCAGGCTCAAGGTTGACTCAGCCTTCCATCCTTCCGAGGTAGGTAAAATGAGGACCCAGATTGTTGGGGGCAATTAAGCTGACTTTGTAATAATGCCGCTTGGGGTGTGTGTGAAAGCCCTAACAAGCAGGCATATACATAGACTGAAGGCTACTGCTAAGCTTGTAAGCCGCCCTGAGTCTTCGGAGAAGGGCGGGATATAAATGGAATTAAAATAAAATAAATAAATAAATAAACACATTTAAACAATTCTGTTCCAAAGTAGTGCCCGCATTCATACACCATGCTAAGCTTGGCTGGCTGTAATACTGATTGGTTTTTTGTGGATTAGTGTGTTTTGTTAACCCAGACCATTTGGTCAGTTGACAGTTGAAAATGTTATGCAAAGCCACAAAATGGATTATCTGGTTTGTGAACTAGCCAATCCAAGTTAAATCTGCAGAACTCTCTCTCTCTCTCTCTCTCTGTTTGTGTTTGAGATACTTTTTTCAGTAACTAGAATTATTACTGTATCAGTATTATTGTATTTATTATGGCTACTCACTCCAGACAATTCTGGGTGGCTTACAGTTGCCAAATGCCTCCCAAGAGGGAGATAATTTACTTAACAATAAAGTTGAATTTTTTTAAAGTTAAAATCATATTTGCTCTATTTATACTTAGGACTTCTTTCTATTCTGAAGCCCGCTTTCTTCAGTAAATGCCAGTCCCGTCATTTTATATCCTAAGAAAGCAAGCCCAAAGCATGCATCTTGACTATCCCAAATTGCTTTTGGGGAGACATCAAACCATTAGTTAGGGAGGGTTTCTGATGAATCACTGAGTACCCAGAGCCAGGTAGAGGACAAGAGAGGAACCAGAGGAAATCCTCATGACTGAGGAACAAATCAAGAGTGGGGAAAAAAAAAGAAGTCAAGAAATCTCCTATTAGGAAAACAACCTTCCGACAAATTGTCCAACTCCTGATTTCTGCAGCAGACAGAAAGGAAGCACCGTGAAGAATAACTCCCCTTCCTGCTTTGATGTCACACACACTGCTTTCCAGCTGCCCCTCACCCGACAGACTCCATTTAGCAACCCTGGTCCCCCCCCTCCCCCCCTCCCCCCCATCAGGATCCTAAATCATCATCCGTCCCAACTGCATCCCAGGACAGCCTGTTCACACGTGCCTCCATTTGGCGGGGCCTCCTTCCCTCCAGATGCGGCCGCCCCTTCGGACCCTCTCTGGGATCCGAGGTCTCCCCCGGGTAGCCTTCCCCTTCCTCCCCGCACAGGAAAGGAGGCCGCGGTGTCTCGGGCCGGAGGATGCTCCCCAGAAGGCCGGACCAGGAGGAAGGCTCAGCTTCCTCCAAGACGAGGCGAAGGAGCCAGACCGGACCCTCCGCCCGAGCAAGCCAGGGGCTGCCTCTCGGGCAGGGACGCCCGCCATCCCCTCTCGGCCCCCTCGCCGTCTCTCCAGGGAGGGAAGCGCCCACGCCGGAGGCCTATCCGCGGCGCCCGGGGAGGGAGCCAAGCCCGCCGAAGAGAACGGGCCGGCCGCTGTCACTCAGCCAGGGTGGCCCCGGCTGCCCCAGGAGGGCCGGGCCTGCGCGGGGCGGAGGCGTCCCGCACCCGGCGGCCAGGCCTCCTCCGCCCCCTGGGCTCGGCCTCCCCGCGCGGCGGCCTCCCCGCCCGCTGGCTCACCTGAGGCCGAGCGCGGGGCTGCCTCAGTCCCTCGCCGCCGTTATCGCCGCCGCCGCCGCCATGTTCCGAAGCGCAGGGATGGCGGGGGGGGGGGAAAGGGGAGGGACGGGGAAGGAAGCCGCCTGCCCGGCCCGACGCCGCCCCCTGCCGCCTGAGGAGGCGCCGGGGAGGCCGGCCGGAGGGATGCCAGGCCCGGCCCGCGGCCGTGCAGCCGAGCTCCGAAAGGGCCCGAGCTCCGAAGCGGGATGGGCTCGTCTCCGCGTTTCCCTCGCTTTGGAAGCGCGGGACGGGAACGTGTGGAAGGAGCGACCCGGGATGGCTGCCCCGCCATTGTTCGCGGGGGCTCGGCGGAAGGCTGGGCCCTTTCGGCTGGGTCCCTCTTTTTATTGTAGCGTTATAAATCTTGATCCAGATTTCAGCGCGGGAGTGTGTATGTGTGAGTGTGTGTGTGTGTGTGTATGTATATGTATGTATGTATGTATGTATGTATGTATGTATGTATGTATGTATATGACTATACGTATATGTTTGGGTTCTTGCCCCCCTCTTATTGTAATGTTATAACTCTTTTGAGCCATTGGATATTTTAAGTTTAGGGGTTTTTTATTGTAATGTTTAAAGGTTGATCGTCCTATTGCTTTAATGAAGTTTTCAGTGCGGTAATATTTAAATTCGGCGTCCTCCCTTCTTTTATTGAAACGTTATACAGTAAAGCTTAACCCATTGTATTATTTCAGGGCAGATTTCAACATTTAGGTTAGGTGGTGTTTCTTTCCCCTTTTATTGTAATGTTATAAACCCCAAATCATTGTATTATTTCAATATCAGATTCCAGTACAGGAATATTCAAATTTGGTGGGTTGTTGTTGTTGTTGTTGTTGTTTGGGGGGGGAGATATGTAGATTTTGATCTTGCATCTGTTGCCTTCCTTGTGTTTTTCATGAACATACCTAATATTCCTTCCTCCTTCTGTTTTTCCCCCCAACAACAACCCTGTGAGGTGGATTGGGCTGAAAGAGTGTGACTGGCCCAAAATCACAAAGCCTGCTTTTGTCAAGGCTGCTGGACTTGAATTCACCGTCTCCCAGTTTCTTCCTTGGTGCCTGAAATTACTAGACCTATGATGGAGCCTAACATAAATTTGGATCATCCCTGTGGCTGTCCGTAATGGCTGGTCCAGAATCAGTTAACGATGCTTGTATGTACTGTACATCAACCTGAATATAGCCACTTCTTCCTTTAGCTGTGCTCTGAATCAGGATAGAATTAATGTGTTGCAAGAGTGACTGGCATCAAATTTTAGCCTTTATGTCTGCACATAGGGCTTTGGAAGGATACCAGGATTATGGCATCCTTCCCTGTACCAAGCTCATAGGAGTCCAATCCTCTGTTCAGTGCAGGACTGGCTCACGTTACTGAACAAAGAACGAGATGGATGATTTTGCTCTCTGGGAATTTGAAGAAAAAGTTATAGTTTTCAAGCTGTTCTATTTTTACTAAGTGACAGTTATAATATTGTCTTGGCAATAACTGACCTACTTGAGAGATGTTTTAAGTACTGATGTTAAAAATAAATCAAGATTTCATATAGGGAAAAAGCCTACCTTGCTGCATAACTAAAATAAACTACATGTGATTAGAGGAGAAAATGATTGATTTATTGAATGATTAGATTTATATGCTTCCTTTCAGGAACTCAAGGCAGCATACGTAACATTTCCTCCTTTCTTTCCTGTGAAGTAGGTTGGGCTGAGAGAGAATAACTGGTCCAAAGTAAAAACTATAGAATATATTGAATTAGCAATTGTCAACTGCAGTTAATTTACTTTAAATAGAATTTACATTAAATATAATTTGATGTTTGTCTGGTCCTGTCCACTTTCTGAATCCATACCACTAGGCCTTAAAACTTAGTTAAGTCAATGAGAAACCACCAAATCACTTTCTATCACAATTCTGGAAGATTCCTTATGATTTATGCAAGCACATGGTTTTATAAGAATCATCCACTTTGGTGTGTGTGTGTGTGTGTGTTTGTGTTCCATTGTGGATCTGGCTTGTAGGAAGAAGGCATTAATAAACCACTTTTTTTCAACTGTTGAAAAAACCATGGAGATCCCTATGTAATCATCCCTATGATCTGTTTAGGTCAAAGACCCATAATCAGAAGAGAAAATTCATTTAACCACAAAAGGAAACAGAAAAGAGCAAATTAACAAAAGAATAATAATACAATTAAAATTAATCAAGTGACATAAAAAACTAAAAAAACTCAAGCTAGTACACCCAGGAGCAGATATAATCACTTATTAACGAGACAAAGCCAGACTACAAGCCCCCTTAACAGTGATTTCAGTTGAACAAAACTTGGCTACCCTTCTTGAAATTTCAGTCGATTGTTGTGAAATTCTCACTTGACCCATGCAGATGGTTAACTAGCAGAAGCGTGAATATGTCAAAGCTTCCGTTTTGTGGGAGAGGTATCCCAATAGTGCATGGAAGACTGGTTCAATTGTTTGCTTTGGACAGGGGCAATGACAATCTTCCAAGCCCATGTTCTGTCTATTTTCTACTACTGGAGGGGCAGGGCTTTGAGACTGGCCAGAGAAAAGGCTATTCTGCGAAGAACAGGACGGAATATTTGTAAGATAATTAGCAGGAGGGAAGGGTCTTCTGAGCAATCCATCTTTATATTAATGAGGAGTTTGCTTCCATGTCTCTAGGCATCCAGTTCAACACAACATCTTGATATGCTTTAAAGAGTATTGTGCATTAAATGTGAGGCTGAAGAAGCTTAAAAGGGAAGGGATATCTTCCTTATGCAGAAGATCTGACACAAAAGAAAGTCTTTATGTGCATGTGTATATCTTGGTGCTGTTTGGGCTAGCACTTCCTAAGGAAAAGAGCATTTAGCAACAGCTGGGAAATCTGTTCCAGTCCTTTATTGCTCAGCCTCCATCTGTGCCTATAACTATTGAGGGCCTGCGAATACATGCATGTGTGTGCGTATGTGTATGGAGAGACACGTTTCGATGCAAAGAAGCAGGCTGAGTACCATTCTCCAACTCGGGTCTATTCCCAGCTTCTTCCTGCTCTTTTTGTGAGGCCCATGAAAATAAATAAATAAAAGGATGTACACATTGAATTTTGTTCAGAGCCCCCCCCCCAAGAATTTGTCTGCAGCAGGGAGAATTATTCTGTTTATGTATCTTGAATCCAAGTGCTCCATGTGGAAATATGTAATCACCGAGATTTACAGCTTGGTTGTCTCACAGGCTTGCAAGTGAGTAAAAGTATTATACAAATAACCCTTGTCCCAAAGGAAAAGAATCACAAGTAGCAAAAGAAAAGAGGTAGTTTGTGTTTGTGTGTGTGTGTGTATGTGTGGGAGGGTGAACAAAAGAAAATGGAGAGAAAAAATAGAGAAAAAATAAAGTAGTAGAATTAAAGTACCGGTAGTTCCAGGTATTTCAGACAGCCATGAAGTCAAAAGAGAATTTATAATTCTTTTTGTTTCACCCTCAGAAACCGTTTTCTGCTCTCCTGGGAATGTATATTTTAATGGCAAGCACAGATGTCCCTCATGCATCAATTTTCTCTCACTTCGCAGAGATGTGTTAATTTTCTGCATTCGTGGCCCTACTGCTAAATTAAAACTTGCAGCAAGACAAAAATTATTCTTTAAAATTAGCAACTCCCCCACCCCTGGTAGAGGTTTAGGTTTCTTAGGAGAAAGTACAGAAATTACAGGAAGTCAGGTGTTCTGGATTGACAGTCCTTCACATCAGGTTTCACTCCCGTCGAAGTTTATTCAACATTAAAAAATGGAATGGGGCTGGAAGGACCCTTGGAGGTCTTCTAGTCCAAGACCTTGCTCCAGCAGGAGACCTTATACCACTTCAGACAAGTGATTATCCAGTCTTAAAAACCTCCAGTGATGAAGCACCCACAACTTCTGAAGGCAAGCTGTTCCACTGGTTAATTGTCCTCACTGTTAGGAAGTTTCTCTTTAATTCCAGGTTGCTTCTCTCCTGCCATCCATTGTTTCTAGTCCTGCCTGCTGGTGCTCTGGAAAATAAGTTGACCCCCCCCTCTTCTTTGTGGCTGCTTCTCAAATGTTTGTATTTGAGAGGCTGCCACAAAGGCAACTATTTGTAGTTTCATTTGTATTTCTTTTTTTTTTTCCTGTTCAAGGCATTGAATTTCAACCCCAGTTTGCTGTTATTATAGGCCATCCTGGAAAGTAACACGGAGGAAAACATGCATAGGATTTCACTGAAGTGTCATCAGAAGACGCCGAGAAATTAATCTTTAGGCACCGTTGAAATGGATTGATCGTTCATTGCAAAATCCATTCAAACATCAGAAGAGACCATGTTGTACAAAACTCTCCTGAAATCATTATGCAACCGTATTGGAATTATTAATGATGTTAGAAATCTTTCATATCTTACAAAACAAGAATTAAGATAGGTAGGGGATTTGAAGGTCAGGCATTTATCCAAATTCTGGGAATTGCAATTTTATGCATCTGGAAATAGATCTCTGGAAAGGTAATTCTCTGCTATCATGCCAACAAAGGGAGAAGAGTGGATTAAAATCCTTGCTGTTAAATAAAATTGAGTTGATGAGCTTCAATTAATCATAATCATAAAAGTAAAGTTGGAAGGGACCTTGGAGGTCATCTAGTCCAACCCCCTGCTCAGGCAGGAAACCCTATACCAAATGGCTGTCCAGTCTCTTCTTAAAAACTTCCAGTGTTGGAACATTCACAGCTTCTGGAGGCAGGTAGTTCCACTGGTAAATTGTTCTAACTGTCAGGAAGTTTCTCCTTAGTTCTAGGCTGCTTCTCTCCTTGATTAGTTTCCATCCGTTGCTTCTTGTCCTGCCTTTGGGCGCTTTGGAGAATAGCTTGACTCCCTCTTCTTTGTGGCAGCCCCTGAGATATTGGAACACTACTATTGTGTCCCCCCTCGTCTTTCTCTTCATTAAAATAGACATACCCATTTCCAGCATTCTTTATATGTTTTAGCCTCCAGTCCTCTAATCATCTTTGTTGCTCTTCTCTGTACTCTTTCCAGAGTCTCAACATCTTTTTTACATTGTGGTGACCAAAACTGGATGCAGTATTCCAAGTGTGGCCTTACCAAGGCATTGTAAAGTGGTATTACTACTTCACGTGATCTTGATTCTATCCCTCTGTTAATGCAGCCTAGCACTGTGTTGGCTTTTTTGGCAGCTGCAGCACACTGCTGGCTCATATTTAAGTGATTGTCCACTAGGATTCTGAGATCTCTCTCACAGTTACTACTATCGAGCAAGGTACCCCCTATACTATACCTGTACATTTGGTTTTTCTTGCCTAAATGTAGAACCTTACTTTTTTCACCATTGAATTTCATTTTGTTACATAGTGCCCAGTGTTCAAGTCTATCCAGATCCTCCTATATCAGACATGTCAAACACAAGGCCCGGGGGCCGGATCCGGCCCGCGAAGTGGTTTCATGTGGCCCGCAAAGCCATCCTGGAAACAGTGAGGGAACGGCCCCCACTGCCTTGGCCCTGGCCCAGAGACCCTCCTCCTGCCAGAGACCCTCAGATCTGTCCCACTCCTGCCCAGGCCCCCATAGGCACCCTTGATGAGAACTATGTAGAGCTGGCCATGCCCACCCAGTAGGCCATACGCACTCTAGCCATGCCCACCCAGTAGGCCATACGCACTCTAGCCACGCCCACCCAGTAGGCCACACCCACCCTGTCCACGCCCACCCGGCCCCCTGAGGGCAACCGCAATGCTGATGCGGCCCTCAATGAAATTGAGTTTGACACCCCTGTCCTATATCTTAAGTCTGTCTTCTGGAGTGTTGGCTATTCCTGCCAGCTTGGTGTTGTCTGCAAATCCCCATCTATCCCCTCCTCCAAATTGTTGATGAAGATGTTGAAGAGCACTGGGTCCAGAACAGAGCCCTGGGACACCCCACTGCACACCTCCCTCCATGTAGATGTGGTTCCATTGAGGACCACATGCTGAGTACCGCCGGTCAGCCAGCTACGAATCCATCTGCTGGTGATGCTGTCTAACCCACATTTTTCTAACTTATCAAGTAGTAGTTTGTGATCTACTTTATTAAATGCCTTACTGAAGTCCAAGTAAATTATATAAACAGTATTCCTCTGATCCACTAATTTTGTCACTTGGTCAAAGAATGCAATAAGATTTGTCTAGCATGATCTGTTTGTGACAAACCCATGTTGGCTTTTAGTAATGATTTTGTTTGCCTCTAGGTGCTCGCTGATTCGTTGTTACAATTCGTTGTCACAATTACCATGGATGCATTCCTTGTAAGGTGGTCTTTTCATCCCACCTGAATACCATGTTTATTTGGTTTCTTAGTTGGCTGAAACATGGACTACAAATGTAGACCTTGATTGTTAGAATCAGAACCTGAGAAAAGTCCAAACATTAAAACTCTATAATTGACTACTCAGTTTCTGCTTTTTTGTCTTTGTGGCAGGCTTATGAGCTTAATCAGGACCAGAAGGTGAGTTGCAGTTTTCTACCTGCTGTGGATTTTGTTTTGAAGTTGTCCTTGCAACAGTGTTCCTTTGTTGTTAATGAAGAGTAACCATCATTTCCTCTGAGATGGGGCAATAACAGCATGTGTCTATATTCATGTCCCATTGAAATTTCCTTCAAATGCATCTATACAGTTAATGGCACCCTGCAAAGACCCTGGTGTGGAATGCAATGCCTGTTTTGATCAAAATAGTTCTTTGGCTTTAATGAATTAGTGCGCAAGCTGCTTTTACCACCTGGACAAAGCTCATCATATTAGAAGTTATGGATGGCTCTGGAATAAGATCACAACTCTCTCAAGGATACACATTTCTCTACCGCACAGTGTATTTGTTAATTCACCTGTTCTGGATGTGTTTTTCTTAAGATTGCTGCAGTTTCAGGCTTTTGTCGTGGGAGGATTAGTTCATGTTTGATATTTTGTGGAACTCAAGGATGCAAATTCCAAAACAAGAATTGGCAACCAGTGGCATTCCACTTTTGGTTAAATGCTATTCCCATAATCTCTAACCAAAATGGCCAATCGTGTAGGATAAATTTAAAATTAAGCCACCCAGAGTCACTTGGATAGTGAATTGAGTGGCATGTAAATTTCATAAATAAATGAATAAAAAATATAATATCTAAAGGATTGCAAATGCTTCACTACTAGTCTGCATTTAATAAAGCCAACAAATATGCCTATGTCCTTATAAAGATGGTTCTTTCTTCCTGTGGAAATTGCAGTTAGATATTTGACGAAGCAATTTTTCAAAGGAGCAACATCTCTTCTCTGGACAACCGCCCTTTTCTCCTGCAGAGTTTGTGTTTGCTGCTGAATGTCAGCCTGTGGTTTAATTTAATGTTATTTCACAGCATAATCCTGCTGTAGAATGAAGGTGAGTGTGACAGCTGACTAAATGAATTTGTGCAGCATGGAAAGGTGGAACAAATCTTTCGCTGCCTGAGTTTATTAGCACATTTCATGTCTCAGTTACCCAATCTTCCCTCTCAAGCAATAAGAAAATTTCCAGTGACGCAAGGCGCTTCCTACATGGAAAGGGGGATGCAGGGCCGTCTGTTCCAATAGACTCTTCCACTAACACTCGGACTTGTCCTTTCCCTCCTCAAGAGAAATTCTACTTGCGAACATCATGCCATGTGCTCTGCCTTGCTGCAAGCCATTTGCTTCTGTCTTTCTAATTAAAAAGAAAACAAACCACGAAAAGTTAAAATCAATGTAAGCCATAGTCTATTAAAAAGAGGAAGGGAGAGGTTGTTTTTTTTAATTTCAGTAGAGCTGTGTTGAAAATTCTTGCATTCTTATAAATTGTTGGATTTTTTCCCCCAAATTTCCAGTTCAATAGTAAAACAAAGAAAAGCAAACAAAGAAAAACTCCTTAAGATTATTTTTTTCCTCTCAGAGAAGAAGAAAACAATAGGAACATGGAATGTAAGAATTGGAAGGGAGCTTGGAGATCATCTATTTCAAACCTTGGACATGCAGGGATCCATCTCTGCAATCTCTTTTGCAGCTGGCTCTTCAGCTTTTATTTGAATTGGCCACGGTAAGTTGTCCCATTCTGTGAGGAGAATCTACCACCTATCAAGTCATTCCACTTCACTGTTGAACAGCTCATGCTCTTAGTAATGGTATTTCCTTCTAAATTCATTTTTTTGTTCTGTTTTCTATAGGAAGAGAGTTGTCAGGTCTCCAAATTAAAGGTACCCAGCACTTCCAACCATTCACCACAGATACTTTTGGATGTACTACAATTTGTTGATGTCCTTCCTAAAATGCATAGGTTAGAAGAGGACACAATACGCTAGACGCACTCTGCCTAATGCAGAATAGAGAGGAACAATGGGTGACACTGATCTGTTCTGTGTGATGTGTGCACACAGCATTAATGCAGGCAAGGAAAACGGGTGCCTGAAGCTAGTGCTATCCCAAAGAATGCCTATGTTGCAGTATGTTAGTCAAGGCTTTTGGTCATTTATGACAAATCTGGATCAACATGACTCCAATGGATTTTTTAGGAATTAATTCTCGTTCATTATCCTTCTTCTGTGGTGTCAGATCTTGCATTTCCCATATGGACATTAGGAAATTTATATTTGTCCATCTTTTATCACAACTAACAGAAGACTTGGCTGGTGACACCATACCTCAAGTAGTGGGTCCAGTTCTGATCAGAAGATTTACAGAAGGATATTAATAGAGTTGAGTGGAGAGCAGCAAAGTTATAACAGGAACCCGGATCCATACCACATGAAGATAAACTGAAAGAACATGGGAAGAACATGAAGAAAGGAGGACTTGGGGAAAACACAAGAGCTGTGTTCAAGCACATAAGGGAAGCTCCAAGGAATTTTTCTACGACCACAGAAGCCAGGACCAGAAATAATGGGTATAAATTGCAGCTACCAAGATTTTGCTTAAAATATAAAGGAAAAGTACTTGATATTGAGATGTGTACAACAGGGAAGCAATTTACTTGTGGAAGCTGTAGGCTTTTCATTTCTGAGTTTTAAGAAGAGACTGGACAGCCACTCTCCCAAGATGGCTTAAATGATTTTCCTATACATTGCAAACAATTTGATAAGATGATCTTTTGGTCTCTTTGAACTCTACCATTATATGATTACTTTATGAGATGTCTTGCTGCAGAAATTTAGGCTAGACTGCCAGTTACAAATTTAGGCTAGACTGCCAGTTAAAGCAGGATGTGGTAGCAGAGTTCCATGTACATCATAGCAGTTTCATTTGCTGTCGCTGTCCCTTTCCTGGTGCTGAAGTGAGATTCATCTGATACTCTGGTTGTCTTTTGTAAGTATGTAGAATAAAAGAGACACCTTAGCCTTTTTTTTCCATGCAGGAAAATGACATGAGTGGTTTATGACAAGTACTTCTGCTTACCTGGCCAAAGGTTTCTCAACAAGGAAGCAGAAATAAAACCGACCAGTCAATCTATTAATCAAGAATGCACTTCCCAGAGATACCTGCCTAGTACCAGTATTGTAATTTTTCTAGCACCAAAGATAATATATTTCACCAGATAGTTTATGAATCTATTTTAAAGTTAACAAACAAATATACAAATTGGTCTGATGCAATTTATCAAACTGATTGAACAATCTATTTTGATTTGGAAAGTGAATTGAATTAATGAATTGGGTCAATTTGGTTAATTTTTTTTTCATTTGTTTGATTTAGAGAGTTATTTTGATTTGGAGAGTAGATCCTATATGACAGAACTGTGGTGCTAGATGTGACACATTCTTCATCAGCACCACTGTCACCTTTAGAATCATTATGATTTTGACGTCTGTTATGCTGCTGTTTTTATTCTTTTAAATTGTTGTATTTTGTATTTTATTTTATTAAGTTACTTGTACATGAGATAGAATATAATTTTGATACTCTAGAAGTGTAATAAAAATGCTGTTTCCAAACCAGTTCCATGAGGCAGCAGCTCCTTTCTGACTAATGTTAGTTGGTCTTATTAACTTTCTAGAAATCAGGATTTAACACAGATCCCCAGTCTTCAATCCATGGTCTATTTTGCATGTTAAATTAGTGGAAGCCCCATTAGGTAGACCAGACCAAAAATCAACTCCGCAGGAAGACTAGAATTATACTTTATTGAGAAATGTTACAATAGCAGAATCTTGCAGTCCTTATACCTTATAGCTATAAGGTGATCATAGCTTGGTGATTTAGGGAGATGTCTTCTTGAACTGTTTCTCAATGTTATCTCATTGCTCTGGATTTAAAAAAAAATATCTCAGCCCCCTTTGCCTAAGTAATGATTTCTGCATATTTCTCTCAAGATTATCACCCTTATTCTCTACATCAAATCACAGTTTGTTTAAGAATGGCTTATTGATTGTTGTGATTGGCTTCAGACATTAGACGCCATCATAAATCATACTTTGGAAATCACAGTGACTGGATTGTTAAAACATACTAACCCAAAGAAAACAAATCATACAATGGCTTTTTAGGATGTCTGAACCTAGTCTGGCAGTTTTCCCCCCCCCTGAGCTTTTATCGGTGTTGAAGTATGTTTGAAATGAACTAGGGAACTTGGCTTCAGCCTACAGAACTATCCCCAAATATGTCTTTGCTGCATGTCTAAAGGAATAGCACATACATGCCATTAGCCTGATATGGTACCTGTGTATTTTTTTTAATTTGGAATGCTGTGCTCAAATATAATAAAAACATTTTTTGAGACTCCCCTCCCCCAAAGGAGGTCTAAAGGGTCTTGTGAGCATTTTATGAGCAGCTGTGAATGGCTTTTCAGAGCTTCTGAATCATAGATCAAGTCGGTTACAGTCCCCCCCCCAATGTATGCTTCAGTCCTGCTCCAGAGCCTGATACGCAGAGGGGTAACACTGACAAAGTAAATGTGCATGACACGATAAAGAGCAGAACGCACGGTTTCCTTGGCAACTGAATCTTTCAGGTAATTTGAGCACTTTGGTGCTTCAAAGAATAAGATGTATATATGTTTCTCCAGTGGAGGGTGCTAGATGTTTACTTGATAGCAGAATCTTCCTTATCCTCTCCAATAAAACCCGGAAGCAAGTCCAGTTATTATAAAGAAATGTCTACCAGGGATCTTTAGTACAGCTATTCAAACTGGCTTTCAGGGTCGAGTTTTAACTTGCTGCAGTTCTACAGAGTGGATGAAACCCGCAAATAATTGCTGTTAATTAATCTGGCACGAGTCATTTAATACTAGGCTTGGTGATTACTTAAACAAATGCAATCCTATGTGTTTATTTCTATTGCGCTTCCTATCAATTGGTAGCTGGGATAGCGTATATAAAAAAGAAAACCAACAGTGGCATTAGAAACATATTATTCTAAACATCTTTTTAAGAAGGGGGAAAAGCAAAGTGACATTTTTATCAAGACTGTCATCTGCTTCAGCCTCCTCCAATCAATTGTCTTTCCCAAATAAAGAAATGAAGTTCTGGTCATTTGCCAGCCAGCACAGACCTACTGAATTCCTACACCATAGTAATCCATGACTTCTTTGACCATTCAGTAGCAAATTCACTATGGTCAGCTGGGTTTCCACAACATGCCAAGATAAACTACAGTTTTCTAATCACAATGGCATAAGTTCCTAAAACATGCCAAACCCCAAATCCCACGTGACGAATGGCACATAAATGCCACTAACCTAATCTGATAATTATTTTGTGTTTGGAATTTTGTGCTCGAATGTAATAAAATCTTTTTTTTTGAGAACCTGGCATCTAGGGGCTGTCTAAATGTTTTGTGCATCCTGTGAAGAACTGTGGATGGCTTTCAAAGCCTCTGAGTCATTTCACCCCTAGAATCTAGTTGCTGTCCCTCAACACCCCCTGATCATGGGGTGAAATTTGGTGCCAAAATAGCCGAATTTTAGTGGCACATTTTCATACCTTTTGGGAGAGCTGGAAGGACGGTGGAGCCTATCCCATCCCAAACAAGCATAAACCTAAACAGTGTGTATTTAGCAGTAGGTAACCTGATTCCTTTTGGTGATACCATAGCAGGGTTTTTCAACCAGAGGTACGCGTACCACCAGTGGTACATTGGTACCTGGCAGGTGGTATGCAACCCTGCCCAGCCTAGACAAGCGTAGCGGGGGGAGGGGACGATCCAAAGCGGTGCAGCACAGGCCTTGCCTTGAGAGAGTCCTTGGGAGCTGCAGGGTTGCTGGGGAGAGACAAAGGCCCCAAGATTGGCACTTCTGGCACACCAGGAAGAGAAAGGAGGAGGGGGGGGTGGAGACAGGAGAGGATATAAAAGGAGGCAGTTTTGGCAGGAGAGGGAGAGAAAAAAAAGACACCGGAGAAAGAATCAGAAGAGAAAGGGCTTTTGTCAGAGAGAGAGAGAGAGAGAGAGAGAGAGAGAGAGAGAGAGAGAGAGAAGGCTTTTGGGGGAAGGTTTGTGTGAGAGAGTGAGAGCGAGGGGCTTTTGCGAAGAGTGAGGAGAAAGAGAAGAGGGAGAGAGAAAGAAGGGCCGACCAGCCACCTGACCACAAAGGTAGTGGTGCATATTAATAAATATGGAGAAATTCATCATATGTTTGTCAGTGCAAAGGGAAAGTGATTCAACAAAGGAACCGCCACCGAAGAAATTAAAACTGGTAGTTCTTTCCTTTTTTTTTGTAGTTTGTAACATTTTATTAGATTATAGAATAAAATACAAAACTACAAAAGCAAATAGTAGGAGACAGTGGGGAGGAAAAAGGGGGGGAAAGTGAGGGGGAGAAGGGAAAGAAAAAGGACAGGCATTGACTCCCAACTTCCTCTGTTGCACTAGGAAGGAAGCATTAACATTGAACCTCAACTTTTTACTTTTCCATAATATTATAAACTAGCCATTTCTATAACAACAAATGAATCTAACCAGTAAAGCCCCAAATCCACCCCCCCATTTTTTTTAGTCATCAAGCTTTTGACACCTTGCTAAGCACTGGTGGTACTTGAATATTGTCATGTCCTAAAAGTTGTACAATCTGTGAAAAGGTTGAAAAGCCCTGTACTATAGCATCATTGGATCACTTTGTGTGGCGTCAAGAGGGTTGAGAAAGCCAGTTCCCCAAGCAGTCTCCTTCATCTCATTAAATGGATTTGCTGCAAACTTTTCAATGGGTTTGCTTTTCTTTCCAAAGGCAATGCAGGATCCATGTATATGTTTACTGATTGCTGTTTATTCTTACAACTTAGTCCTATGCATTTTAGCTGCGCTAGCAATTGTATTTGCATAATATTTGCACAAGAGTACGAACGTGGCAAAATCAGCAGCAGCTAATGCTGCTTTCACTGGATAAACAGGAGGGTCAAGAAATGGAATGGGCTACTTTGATAATGCTGGGACCATTTTCTTTGCAGGCTCTCCCTTCTTGTTAGCATTATTTTCCCACGCACTTTTCTATTTTGTCAGAAACCAATAGCAAAATAGAGATTTCTCCCCAGGAAATATATATATGTATGTATGTATGTATGTATGTATGTATGTATGTATGTATGTATATATATATATATATATATATATATATATATATATATATATATATATATATATATATATAGTTTGAAGTGTCCGTCTGCTTCTGCTCTCGCTCCCGAATCCAAACTCTCTCTGACGATGATAGAGTGAGTCTCCTATTGAAAAAGAAGTCGCATTATTATTATTTTTTTTAATGCAGCATATATCGCAAATGTCCCCATCTCAGCATTTCAGGGGTCCTTTACTCCTTTCAAAGCCAGGGCTAACACTGTTGGGAGAAGCCTTCCATTTCATACACTTTATACCATTAAGATTGAACTCTGGTTCACTTATCAACGGGACATTCTGCCATCTCAGCAGAAAAAGTGACAAGGCAGCAAAAGTCCCAAAGGAGCCTCCCAAGGCTTTCTTCCAATGGCCTGCATTGCAGGAGAACGTTTTAAGGCAGCTTTTCAAAGATACGGTATGAAGCAGGATGGCCTCAAATACCTGCCACCTGAAACTGGAAGAAGGTCTGGGTTTTTTCATATTGCTCCCCATAAATAGTAGCACAGCTATGACCTTTTTAAGGCTCTCTTCCTTAGCTTGTTTCCTACAGACTACTTCTGTCTTCTCTGCTCCCATAGGACAAGGACAGAAAAGTCAGAGATTCCAGCTTCCTTAATAAACTTGACTTGATCTTTTGGAGTTTAAGCATTTGTCTTCATGAGTTGGGTTCAACTCAGATGGATTTGCTCTGTTGGATGCAAACCCAATCAATAAATCAGAGGAATACAGGCAGGAGTCAAAAAAAAAAAAATCTCCCTACGGCAAAGTCATAATAATATTTCCTTGATTTTGACTGCTAGGGGAATACAACCATTGTGCTTTAGTCGACAAACCACGACTTAGTGTGAAGTGCGAAGCAGCCTCTACTGAGATTGGCTTTCCCAGATTTCATGCAGGGAAGGCTTCCCAGATTTCTGCAAAAAAGCTAAGAACTGGAGATAGGAAAATCATGAAAGATATGAGTATTATCGTTAAATTTCTGCTCTGGCCACCTTGCAATTAGATCCACACTGTTTGGGGGGGGCTGATATAATATACACGGACACATTCCTTTCGGTTGCTTCCTGGTGGAGATCTCCTATTCATACTAGCTAACCCTATTTTTGTATTGTTTTCCTTAAGAATAAGAGGGGGGAAGGCACAGAAGTGAAGTCAAAGTCATCTCCCCCCACCCACCCATTCCAGTAACATTTTATGAAAGGGGCAGAGTACCAGCAGAAGCCAGCACATTGTATTCTGGCTGTATTCTGGCAACACCTTGAACTATGTCAGTTCAGATAAGATACTACATTCCCAACACACTCCTGCCTTTGATTTTGTGAAATTCTTTTGTGGTTTATGGTGTTGTTATACCCAGAAATGACTTAATTTCAAAACCAAATGAAGACGGTTGTGTGAACTCAGCCTTTCTCTGTGTCCCATATGTGCAACAGAGCAGCTGTACACAGATCTAATGAACTTGGGTGCTTTTCCCGCAGCAAAAATATGACTTATTGTAATAGTACAAGTTTGCCTATAGAGGGATCCAGTGACCAACCAAACTCAAAGAGCACAAGCCTGGGTAACTGAAAAAAATGAAAAAGTCAAAGTTAATTCTCATTTCAAATTCCTTTGCCCGAAAGCATGACAAAGCTTCATTGTGGTTCAACTTTACAAGAGGATGGCAAGGACAGTTCTTATATCAGATGGGTGAAAATAAACCAGCATTCCCTGACTTCGGATTCAGGTAAAATATCATTGTAGAAGCCTTCCTAAATTTTACAATTTCAATTCTCAAATTCAATTGAAAGATGAGATGTAAATCAAACAGTCACTTGATCAGCTACTCCATTTTGAAGCAGAGGAATGTTTATCATTTGAATTTAATTTTTCTGGCTAAGATTTTTTTTTTAAGAATTAAGTGGGGGGGGGGAATTCTTGCCAGGCTATCGAACAGCCACTCATTTTGGCAATTAAATGGCATCTGGTCAAATTGGTGGAAATGGTTTTAATATTGGAAACGGGGAACAGAGTAAATAGAGGGAAGTGTTGAATAAATGTCTTGCTAACTACTTCCTGATCTTAAATGAGTCGATCTCTAGCATAAAACAGGAATATAATTTTGGTGAGGTCAAGGTCTGTCCCCCAATACGAAGGCCATGCTAAGGACTGCATTGTACAAGGGGGCTTGGTTACATACTTTTTAAAGCAGCAAGAGGGGTTAAACATATCAAATAAAAATATTATTTAATTTTTACATTATGGCTCAAATCACAACATGCACACATTTGCCACGAGTCTTATCAATATTCTTTAATCAGGTTTATATGTTTGTTTATTAGCTTCACATCCTGTCTTTCCTTCAGGTGTTCGGGGGAGCTACAGAACTCAGTGCTTTGATCCAAATGGCTAAAGCAGCCCCTCACAGTTGCAACCCAAGGTTGCACCTTTTGAAAGTAGAGGTACTGCACACACACACACACACACACACACACACACACACACACACACACACCCCAAGAGGAACTTTGGTCTGATCAGAAAGCAAGATTGAAGAATGGCAGAGCAGAATGTCAGCTTCTCAGCACCCACTTTTCTGTGGGTGGGGGATTCTAGGAGTTAAAGTCCATACATCTTAATGTTGCTGAGGTTGAAAAACACCAATCTAGGATATTAGAAATATCTGGTTAATCCTTGTCAGCACAGCACAATTGATTGATTTATGCTCCACTTTATTTATGTAGCACACAGTCACTCACTGGTCCACTTTATGTTATGTATGCAGCTCTTGGCATGCCAAAATAAAACTAACTGCAATAGCCATCATCCCCAGGTCAGACTTATTGTGACCCATGGGATTTGCCAATTGGAGGACACTAGTTTTTGCTGTATTATATACACCCAACCTTCTACAATATGGTTGGATGAATGGGTGGGTGTTCCATTGCTGGAAGTTTTTAAAAAGAGACTGGACAATCACCTGTCTGAGATAGTATAGGCTTGAGCAGGGGGCTGGACTAGAAGACCTCCAAGGTCCCTTCCAGCTCTATTCTATTCTATTCTATTCTATTCTATTCTGTTCTGTTCTGTTCTGTTCTGTTCTGTTCTGTTCTATTCTATTCTATTCTATTCTATTCTATTCTATTCTATTCTATTCTATTCTATTCTATTCTATTCTATTCTATTCTATTCTATTCTATTCTATTCTATTCTATTCTATTCTATTCTATATGAGACCAGTCGTAAATCAGTAGGAAGTTCTTGAAGGATCAATCTGGGCCTATGAACTGCCTGAGAGACACCTTATCTTGGCAAAGATGCCCACAGAGCAAGTGGCCAGGGTGATGTATGCCTGGGACAGTGGAGCCTCCCTCCTCTCCTGATGCTAGAGCAGAGTTCTGAACGCCAGCTGCAAGCTTTTGAAGAGGGCCATCTGGGAAGCCCTGGCTAGCCCCAGATTTATTACGAGGCTAATGAGCACTGCAGAAAACCAAAGGGTGAGCATGTGTGATCAGTGCCATTGGCAGGGACCAAGCCGTGAGGGTACTGATTCCTGTACATGTCAATGCTGGAAATGGTCCCCGCTTGGCTCTGGATCACACAGAGGGGAGGGCAACGCTTACATATCTGCTATTGAAATAAAAGTAAAAATCCAGGAACCAATTAGTTATTATGTCTTGGGGAATCCTGAGGTCTGATGGCCAGCTATTTCTAGATAAAATCTGATCCTTCCACAGATGGCTTAGAGTGCTTGGGAAGAGCAGGCCCCATTCTGCAGGCAAGCCCATCACGAAAAGAGTGCAAATCTCAGCAGAGAGCCTTGCGGCTCTCACTTCTCATGTTAGAGGTTGGAACAGGTCCTTAATTCACACACACAATTTATACGTGTATTGGTGTGTTGAAAAAAAGGTGAGAGCAAAGAGATAACCTCCAGAGGTATGGTGCAAGTAGCATAGATGCATGCGTTACATTTCAACTGTGGGGAATAATTATTTGAAATGGGGGAAATTAGCTTCAACAGTGATGACCCTTAATAGATGCAGTCTTTATTGAGAATAAACACACGCGCCTCAACTTACAAACATTCACTTAGTGAAGTTACAAAGCCGTTGACTGGTCCTCCCACTTACAACCATTACAACATCCCCATGGTCATGTAATCATAATTTGAGCCCTTGGCAACTGGCATGTATTTATGACATTGCAGTGTCCTGGGGTCATGTGATTGCCATTTGCAACACCCACAAGCTTTGAAGTCTAGCTATTCCACTGGTTAATTGCTCTCATTGTTGGAAAATTCCTCCTTAGTTCTAGGTTGCTTCTCTCCGTGATTAGCTTTCATCCATTGCTTCTTGTCCTGCCTTCAGGTGCTTTGGAGAATAAGTTGACACCCCCCCCTCTTCTTTGTTGCAGCCCTTCAAGTATTGGAACACTGCTATCATGTCAATCCTAATCCAGATATACCCAATTCCCGCAAATGTTCATCATACATTTTAGTCTCCAACCCGATCACCTTTGTTGCTCTTCTCTGTGCTCTTTCCAGAATCTCAACATCTTTTTTTTATATCTCGATGACCAAAATGGGATGCAGTATTCCAAGTGTGGCCTTACTGAGGCCTTATAAAAAGTACTAACACTTCATGTGGTCTTGATTCTATCCCTCTGTTAATGCAGCTTAGGATTGCATTGGCTTTTTTAGCAGCTGCAACACACTGCTGGCTCATATTTAAGTGAAATGAACATATTTTTGCTTAACAAAATGATTTTTAAAAGGTTCTAAAATCAGGTAAGTCTGACTTTACAACTGCATTGCTTAGCCGTGGAAATTCTGGTCCCAATTGTATTCATAAGTTGAGAAACTGTACACATATTTATACAAGCGACCAACCTGCTAGTTTATGAACAGATCTAATAGTCATAATACCCACCACTTCTATTGGATGATTGTGAATGCTAGTATTATGAGAGAGGGAGAAAAATGAAATTCTAGGCTTGTCATTATTTATTGATATCATTCATTATCTTCTTATCCCTTTTCTCTAATAAGTTAATTAGAATCCACCACAGCAATTGTGCGTGTGAACTGTAGAAGTAGATGCACTTATATTCATACCCATTGCATGACACATTGAAGCAGAAACTATATTTTGGCTTGGCTGATGTGTCAATCTGTTAATCCCACTAGGTAGGCTGGACCCCAAAATCAATTCCATAAGAAGTTGAAAACTCATTTTATCAAGATTGGCCCTAATAAACAGAATCTTACAAACTTCATTGTGTTGTACCTTTTCCCCCTTCAGTGAACTGGGGAGGTATCTATCTGAGTTATTTCCAAACATTATCTGGACAATCTGAACTTAAAAAATGTTTCATCCCTTGTTGCCTTGGCAACAGAGCTTGTGTATCTCCTTCAAAGACATCTTCCTTACAGTCTATAAAACCCAACCCATGTGGTTAGTTTCTGGTTCAGGATATTGCGCAAACTCATAAAACTAAATTAATAAAATTAAGTTAACCATGAGTAAACTTGTTGTGTGAATAGTTAAACTGTAATCCTTGGATCAAGCTTCCTTGCTTCCATATATGTTTGGCATATATACATTTGAATATTTAATATATTAATACACTATAAATATTTTACATAAAGCATATATATGTGCACATACATACATACTCTTCAGGGCATACTCTCTGAAATAAAGTAAACTCTGGTAAAAACATCTAAGGATTTCCTCTTTTAGGAAAGTGGAGATCACCCAGCATTATAGCAGGTTGCTTTTTCCCAAGTTCAGGTTTGTAAAGGCAATTCAGATTTTAGTGCCAGACTTTACTGGCTGGATCATACATCATGCTAAGTTATAATACGGTTTGTTTCATTTTGGCCTCAGTGTGCGGTGAAACCCATGTGGTTTGTAAATTATGAATATGATGTGCAAACTCAGGGAAACTAAGCAGGGGTGGGCCTGACTAATATTTGAATGGGGAAGCATTAGAGAATTTCAGGAGAAAAGAGTAGACCAGGAAATTAAAAGGAAGAAAAAAGAATAAGGCAGTGACAAACCACCTCCATACTTGGAAGAAAACTTCATAGCTGGGTTGTAAAATCATCAGGAGACTTAAGTTAAACAAGAATAACTCCTAACCTAACTCTCCTAAGCATTAATCAGGCTCTCAGATATAATATCTTGATCTTCTTCCAGAGTTTGTTGAATTTGTAGCTTTTCCTAAGCTTCTTTTCAGACATTTGGAAAAGCTAACCATGGAGGCAAGATGGAGGAATACGTTTTGAGCTTTCTCCTGCATTCTAATCTCCTCCTGTTGGTAAGAAAAAAGCAGGAACTCAGTACAGACAGTCCTTGACTTATGACTACAGTTAAGCCCCACATTTCTGTTGCTAAGTGAATAGTTGTTAAGTGAGTTTTGCCCCATTTTTTGACCTTTCTTGCCACAGTTGTTAAGTGATTCACTGCAGTTGTTAAGTTGTGAAGGGAATCTGGCTTCCCCGTTGAAGAGCAGAAGGTCACAAAGGTGATCACATCCCCTCAGAAAAACTGCAACCGTCATAAATATGAAGCAGTGGCGAAGCATCCGAATTTTGGTCATGTGACCATGGAGATGCCACAGTGATTGTTAAGTATGAAAAATGGTCGCAAGCCACCTTTTTCAGTGCTGCTGTAATTTTTAACTGTCATGAAACAAATGATTGCACGTTGAGGACTACTTGTAACCTTGCACAAACAAAACCTGTGCAATCTCATCCGGCTGGAAGTAAAATGGAGCCAGCCCACATCCCCCTTTTCTATCGGTGGCTTGACTTTCTGCATCCTGAAGGGCTTCGGTTTCCCCCGGTGCTCTCCTGACGTATGAATGCATGGGAAGATAAGCGTGCTTCAGAGAAGCTGTTCAAATAACTTGGCATGCTTTGCAAACATAGGGCAGCTTGGTGGCTCAGCGGTTAAGATGCGGGTTCGAGACCCAAGTGCCACATGACAGTGAACTCCCATCCTCATCCCAGTTCCTGCCCACCTAGCAGTTCAAAAGCAGGCAAATGCAAATACATAAATACTGTAGGCACCACTTTGGTGAGAAGGTAACAGCGCTTCGTGATGTCCTGCTGGCTACATAATCGCGGAAATGTCTTCGGACAGCGCTGGCTCAATGGCCAGGTATCTCCTGCAGAGATGAGCACCGCCCCCTATAGTTGGCAAGGACTAGCAGAGTAAAATCCGCAGGGATACCTGGGGGGTTTTTTGGTTTTTTTTGCAACCATAGCTGTGGTTTTTTCCATGCCTGGTGCAGGCACTGTTTACTTTAAAAAAGGACGAGGAGAACATGATGATGACGCTGAGGCTGCAGCATCCTATTCCCGGGCAAACTGGGCCAGGAGAAACGAGAGAATATAATCCCCACTGGAGGGGAGACTGCCCGGTCACCTCTCAAAATCCTCACCCAACGGGACCCTCCTCACCTGAAATCCTCTGCTCATCCGAGGTCACATTCCACAATTGGTCTTTTACTAATAACATTAAGATTCCTTTTCTGGCGCCACCATAATAAGGGAAGGCGGGGATGCTGTGATTAATGGAGGTTTGATGGATGAAACCCCCCTGTCACCATTTAATACCTGTAACAATAGATTCATTAACTGGGATTAGTTTCAGACATAAGCTTTTCTATACCCATGGCTATTACTCACTCAGTTCATTAACGGGACAGCATTAGTTCTGCTACCTTTGAGCAGGGATACATCGTGCATACCAATTACATTCGCTCTCTTTACTTTCATGGATTTGGAAGCGGTTCTGTAAAAAGCTGGAATATCTTAATTCAGAGCTGTTAAGGAATGCTGTCTGGCTTTGCTTCCACCTGCTCTCCACTTAATTTCTAAGGTACAGGATGTTAAGTTAGGTGCCAAATGGAAAAAGGAGCTTCTTGCATGCCCTTGGCTCTTCCTTTTGAAGGGGAGGATCATATTAATAATTCCTGCTCACTTCCCACTCTAAAAGGCACTATCAGCTATTTGCACTACCTGCTTATATGGGGTCTTGGACAACTCGTGTTGGAATTCATTGTAGGGATGTATTTTTGTGCAACAACTACAGTAGTATTTAGCCAGTAGGTGGCAGTGTTTATGATATATGGATCTATGATATATACTCTATATTCTTTTCTTCTAAGTAGAGTTTCCTATTTCCTGTTACAGTTAAAACAGTTAAGCAGTAAAACACATGTTGACTGTACTCTTTGCTCTGCGGTGCTATATATAAACAGACTTTCTAACAACTCGCCATAGCCAACTCACCATGGCCAACTCAACGCAGCCAACCTGCTACAGCCAATTTGCCATGGTACAACTCACCACGGCTAACTCGCCACAGGACAATTCAATGCTGCATTAATAGTTTCATTCAGTTACTTTTATTATTGGTGACCATATTTTTGTTGAAATTATTGTAACTCTTGTAATTCTGGATTGACTATTTTATTGTTATTGGCCCCGGTTCTGTTGCAATTAATTTAACTTTTGTACTGGTTGAATTGTCCTGTGGCAAATTGTCCTGCAGCTTGTTGGCTATGGCGAGTTGGCCACAGCAAGTTGTCTAGACAAGGTGTTCCATTCTGGTTTACATGAGCCCTGGTGGCACAGTGGTTAGAATGCATTATTGCAGGCAAACTCTGCCCACAGGCTGGAGTTCAATCTTGACCCGCTTAAGGCTGACTCAGCCTTCCATCCTTCCGAGGTCAGTAAAATGAGGACCCAGATTGTTGAGGGCAATATACTGTCATTATAAATTGCCCAGAGAGTGCTGTAAAGCACTATGAGGTGGAATATAATCTCAGTGCTATTGCTAGTCCTTACAATCATTCATTTAGTGACTGTTCGAAGTTATAATGGCACTGAAAAAACTTAATAATTATTCTCCTCTGGAAAAACTTGAATCTTGTAATAGGTTTATAAGATTGCAGAAGAAGTTTTGAATGGCTAGTTTTATGGTTTTTGTTCTTATTCATAGTTTGTTGAAACATTTACAATTGTAAAGGAAGCAGCCTTATTTCCTTTCCTGCTGTATATTCCTCAGTAGCTTAGCTCTTTTTTGCTCAGGCACATGGACTGGGTTCATGCATCACACTAAACCATGGTTTGTTGAACAAGGCATAATGGTCTGGAGTGAAAATAGGACTCAGCAATTGACTTTTATAAACCACAACATTTGGTTTTCACACATCTAAAGCCCAGCAGACCACTTTAAAGCTTGGTGTGTAAGGGAACACAATCCAATTATTGTGGTTCAGGACAAAGAACGCAAGCTGGGAGACTTGGAAACAAAATGCCCCCAAAGCTTGTGGGTTGGTGGAAGCAGAAATATTGCGCTGTGTGACTAGGCAGGATTTTAAAATCCATCTCTCTCTCATTTGAGCTCAGCACACTGAAGCTTGGCAGGATGGAATAGAACACAATTATATTAAGCATGCTTTTAAATTTTTAAAGGTTTCCTTACACATGGTTTTTAGAGGCCTCAGATTAAAATTGCATTTTACAAAACTCAAAAATGGCTCTACTCTAAATGTGATATTACTCAGGGATGAGCTAAAATGGTTGCAGAACTTCCATATTTATAAACCATCATTTCTCAATCTTGGTCATTTTAAGCCTGCTAGCTGGGGAATTCTCAGAATTGGTCCATCTATCTTGTAACTGCCAAGGCGGAGAAGCAGTATATAGGTAGTCCTTGACATACGGCCACAATTAAAACCAGAATTTCCGTTGCTAAGCAAGGTTGCTCTTAAGTGAGTTGTGCCTGATTTTATAACCTTTTTTTTGTCACGGTTATTAAATGAATCACAGGAGTTGTTAAGTGAATTGTGCAGTTATTAAGCAAATCTGGCTTTCCATACTGACTTTGCTTATCAGAAGCTGGCTGGGAAGGTTGCAACTGGTGATCACATGACTCTGGGACGTTGCAACTGTCATAAATAAATGCCTGTTGCCAAGCACCCATATTCTCATCATGTGCCCACGGGGATGGTGCAATGCTCATGAGTGCAAGGATCAGTTGCAGGTCACTGTTTTTCAGTGCTGCTGTAAGTTCAAACAGTCACTAAATGAATGATTGTAAGTACCTACAGTATAAGTGGGACTCCATATTTGACAAGCAGCTTTTATTGTTACAGATTTAGTCAATCGTTTAATATCAATAAAAGAAGCTGAGACCGATTATGTATTGTCTTGTGGTTATTGGAAGGGTCCTCTTGCTGCTCTGGAAGAATCTTTCCCTTGCAATACCAAGCCGCTTCCTCAGCGTTCGGTTGACGTTCTGCATCCAGATCTTCTGTCTATGAACATTTGTTTCTGGGGTATTTTGGGAACAAATATGCATTTACATTGTTTTAAGGCTTTTATTATTGCCGTTTCATCATGCGCCTTGTTGACTACTTTGTAAATGATTATGCAAAAAACCCAGCATCTAAATCAGAGGTCCCCAACCTTTTGGGCACCAGGGACTGATTCTGTGGAGAAAGGTTTTCCCGTGGACCGGAGTGTGTGTGGTTTTGTGTGTTGCCTGCATCCTGCGGATGGGGCTTTGCTTGTTCGTGTGGACCCGTTGCTGGCATGCGGTGGCCTGGTACTGGTCCACGGACCGGGGGTTGGGGACTCCTGATCTAAATGAAGAAATAACACTTGTGAAGAGTGGCCTGGCTAGTGTTCCTGCCCAAACAGTGAGCCATTGTATGAAAAACAGCTAAAAGATGGTAGACTTTGTGGAGCCTTGACTTTAGCTGACAGAACTCTAATGACGAGACAAAGGATACAGCATTCTCTTCACAAAGGTCTCCAAGCAGTTTTGGTGCCCCAAACAAGCAAGCAAATATTAAACTGCTTCTTAAGGTAACACACATTATACAAAGGTTAGTTAAGATACATTGGCCCCTGAGATAATAAAAACACAAAAGCACAAGAATGCAAAATGCAGTTTCTGTAAAAGTAACATCACTTAACTATTCTTGGTTAATCTTCAGAAACCTTGGACTTAACTCAGAGCTTGAGATGCTACCAGGCAATCTTATCTTTGTAAACTACACTTGGGAGAGATTTCTCTCTCTCTTTCTATCTCTCCATCTATCTATCTCTCTGTCTGTCTGACTATCTGTCTATACATTACATACTGTATATGTGTCTATCTATCTAGTCTGTCCATCCAACCATCCATCCATCCATCCATCCATCCATCCATCCATCCATCCATCCCTATTCATTCCTTGGAAGAAGGCAATGGCATGCCATTTTGTGTCATTGCTAAAAAAAAAAGCTATATAAACCTGACCCATGGAATTGAGCACCACTTCTTTTTATTCCCCCTCCCCCAGACCCAGCAGTAAAACAATTTTCTGCCTTTGCCATCGTCTCCAAATCTGCAGCCTGAGGCAGCCACCTCATTCTGTCTAATGACAGCGCTGGCCTTGCCACTGTCACTCTTCCAGCTGCCAGAGGCTCCACTTGTACGGCTCTGCTTTCTCGCCTTCATTAACGCTGCTGGCATGAAAAGAAGAAGAGAGAAAGAGAGAGAGAGAGAGAGAGAGAGAGAGAGAGAGAGAGAGAGAGAGAGAGAGAGAGAGAGAGAGAGAGAGAGAGAGGAGAGGAGAAGCATTTTGTTCTTTGGGGCTCGGCGGTTCAAGTGTTTTGAAAGGGCAGCGCTTCTCCAATGTGAGGGCTAATGATAATCTAAATTAGTTATTGGAAATAATTACCGCGGCTTTTATTGTGCCAAGCCGAGCAGCGCCCTGGAGAGCCGTCTTGCGCAGACACAGCCGTGCAACTAAAAGCTTTGAGGCTTCATTAATATTCAAGGGGAGCTCTGCCAGGCCTCCTTCGCTCCCTTTCGCGAACGAGCTTGGGCGAGGCTTGCCTTGAGCACAGGAGTGAACCAACTCAGCAGCCCAGGCCAACCTTGTGGCTTGCTCGCCCTTCAGGGATCTTATGCCTCCACCCAGCCTGCCTCCCCTTTGAACCAAACGGGGACGTAGTTGCAAAAGGGGCTGCCTCGGTGGGCCCAGCTGGGGAAAATGGGTGGGCTTTAGGAGACTGGCTCAGCCTGGAGGCAAAGTGGTTTGGGAAAAGTCGGGAGGAGGAAGAAACAACTTGGAGATAGCAGCGGTGGATGTCCTTTACGGCTGCTTTTTATGATAGGGTGGACGAAACGGGTTGCATGATTAATCAGCCTCTTTGCCTCTCCATTTTCCTCTTTCTCTTTTCTCCTTGTACAGTAAATCTCCCTGCCGTGGGTCGGGTGGATCCTTTGAATGATGCTGAGCAGCTAAAACTATGCTTGAATTATTTGCGTTCCCAGGAGGGAGGAAGAGAAGAGGAGTTTCCCTGGATCAAGCCAGGGATTGAAATGTTGCCTCCCACAGACTTCAACCAAGGTGCGATTCAAGGTGCTGGTAATTACCTTTAAAGCCCTACATGGCTTAGGCACAGGGTACTTGCGAGACCATCTGCTGCCATTGTCAACCTCCAATCGCCTGGTTCGCTCCCACAGAGTCGGCCTCCTCAGGGTGCCGTCGGCTAAGCAATGCCGGCTGGCGACCCCCAGGGGGAGAGCCTTCTCTGTGGGTGCGCCAACCCTCTGGAATGAGTTGCCTCCAGAGCTGCGGATGGTCCCTGACCTTCGGTCCTTCCTCCATGACCTGAAGACGTGGTTGTTCCAACAAGCAGGCCTGGACTGACTATAGTTTTAAATTTGGTTTCGTTGGGTTAATTGTTATGTATTTATTACATTTATGGTTTAATTCTTTTTTTTAAATTTTGTATTTTATGTTTTTTAACTTTTTATTGTTGTGAGCCGCCCTGAGTCCTTAGGGAGAAGGGCGGCATATAAATTTAATAAATTCAATTCAATTCAATTCAAATGTTTCCACAAAGACCACCGATGGAGGCGGCAAATTGTTGCCCCTTACTCAGGCAGGGACCGGGATCCAGAGGGATCCTATACTCCCTCTGAGCACAGAGGAGAGGTTTCACACAATTCAGGGGCAGGCAAATTGAGAAGAACAAGAACAACATCATCCCCTTTCTTTAGCAAATCTTCCACCAAGTTCAGCATCATTGTTTCAATGGAGGAAGAGGAACTGAACAGCATCTTGCATAGCTTTTATTTTTCACTAAAGGTTTCGTTTTTCAAAAGAATTGGGGGGAGGGGGAAACCTCCAGGCTGTATACCTGGGGTTGGAGCCACAAGCTCAGACCTGTGATTGAGGGGTCCAAAAGAGAACAAGAGCTGGCAGTCAAAGGAGAAAATGAAAATGAAACAAGGTTGGGCCAGGGATTAACAAGGAACAGAGCTGGACCATTTTGAATTGCCATAAGTGCTTTGCAAGGTGGTGGTTCTTGGCTTGGATTTGTAGTGAGTTATGGGGCTTTACATCTTCTGCATGGGCACTAATCATCCTAGCTTGCCAGCAGCCAGAATAAAGCAGTCTTCCTGCAAAAGTTCACCCTTGTTCTTTAGCAAGATTGATGCCCAGTTAGCCTCCTTAGGTTTGAGTTCAAGAACTGGTATTTTATTTCATTCCATTCTCTCCTCCTTGCTCTGCTCTGCTCTGCTTGCCCTGTTAAAGCCATCTCGCAAACAGGCACTTATAATTCCTGGTCAGGTCTGTTTGCGCGAGCCAATAATGTGTCTCCCTGGGAAGGGGAAATGGTTTCCTGAAAAAAGAAAGAGTTATGAGGAGTAAATTATTTAACCTAACATGACTGGCTAGTTGGCCGCTGCCCATAGAGCTCCGTATGGCAAATGCTTTCTAGGAAAGAGAAGGGATGCAGCTGGCTTCTTTCTCTCTGAAGCTCCTGACCCTCCAAATGCCTGTGCTTCTTGAAAATCAAGACTAAATGGGTGTAAAACTGAAGGGGACGACTTGCAATCCTACTTGTATGTACTCTGGGGCATATCTCCACTCAAAACATGGATTCTGGATTTAGATTACTGAATCTCTTTGGATTCCAAGGAAATGTGGATGGGACGCTTTTGAAGTAACTATCTCAGCCCACTTTCTCTCTGATGCTTCAGCCTTCCCACTCCAACAAATAAAACATATTCTGTCTTTGATTTTGATGTTTGTTGACTAACATTATGGGGGGAGAAGGGAGAAGCTTCCTTAGGAAAACACAGAGAGATGCTTTGCCATTACAGAATCCTCCCAGACCTTATTTTCCCTTAATGGACAGTCAACTTTCTCAAGCAGATGCAAGGCAACACACAATGTTTGTGCAGCGTGTTTCTTGTCTTGATTGACAGAGCTGACAATCAGAGAGACTAAACAGCTATATATTTTTAGTCTGCAGCTGGGGCATCTCATTCTTGAGGACTTGAAAGGTTGATTTGGTCCATAAGAATATAAAAAGAGTTCAAGGTGACCAGTTTTGCATTTCTCTTCCTCCCAAAATGGAAAACAGAGACAACTGATTTGCAGGAAATGTGCAAGCTTTTATTTATATTAAAAATGCTAACTTGCAAGGAAATGGACATATATTACAAGAACACCCTTACTGGAGAAAATTATGATGGATATCTTCCGTGTCTGCTCTCTGCTCTCCCGAGAACGAAGGGTTGATGGTCAAGTTAAAAGCTAAAAGTTCCTGCAGCTCTCCTGGGATTTAACATCTTGATGTTTAAAGAAGTCTTGGACAGCTTTTCAAAAAAGAGGACATTTCCAAATACATTTTACCCCTGAGTAAAGTAGGTGATACATTCACATTAAATTAAAATAACATTCTCTTCTCTTCATGACCAGTCCTAGTGAAATGAAGTTCACAGAAGGACTGAAGAGTGACCTCATGAAGAAGAGAATGAGAGACTAAAAGATAAACCCCATGGGAGGAAGAGAAGTAAAATTAGCAAACCAGAGTTTAAAGATTGTTAGGTAGCATAGATAAAAGGCAGAAGCTCCTAGGAAATTTTCTTGACAACTGTGTACTTTTCTGTAGTGAGCATGTCACTGACTTCTACAGAATAGCTTAAACCAGTATATCTCTATTAGACTGCCATAGCCACCATCCTGACTTTTTTGTCCACACTATACAGAAACGATGACATAAAACCTCTCAAAAAGAGAAGTTAGAAAGAGATGTATGATTCCAGAACCCAGTCATCATACATATGAAGAACAGTTACAGGAATTGGATCTTCCAACCTAGCAGTTCAAAAGCACGTAAAAATGCAAGTAGAAAAATAGGGACCACTCCGGTGGGAAGGTAACAGTGTTCCGTGCGCCTTTGGTGTCTAGTCATGCCGGCCACCTGACCATGGAGATGTCCTCGGACAAGCGCTGGCTCTTCGGCTTTGAAACGGAGATGAGCACTGGCCCCTAGAGTCGGAATTGACTAGCACGCATGTGTGGGGGAACCTTTACCTTTACCTTTAGTCTAGTGAAAAGAAGGACTAGGGGTGACATGATAGCAGCGTTCCAATATTTGAGGGACTGCCACAGAAAAGACGGGGTCAACCTATGTTTCAAGACAAGAAACAATGGATGGAAACTAATCAAGGAGAGGAGCATCCTAAAACTAAGGAGAAATTTCCTAACCGTGAGAACAATTAATCAATGGAACGGCTTGCCTTCAGAAGTTGTAGGAGCAGGTGCTCCATTACTGGAGACTTTTAAGAAGAGACTGGACTTGTCTAGAATGGTAGGTCTCATTCTTGAACAGTGGGTTGAACTAGAAGATCTCCAAGGTCCCTTCCAACCCTGTTATTCTGAATAAGGGATAGCCCACTGCTCGATCTCAGCAGAAGAATTTTGTTTTTGCTTTAGGAATTACAAGGGACATTTCAACCAGCAAAAGTGAAAACCAGTTGAGAAAAAGTGAATTGTATGTCTTATATTAACCAAAAACACTAAAAACAAACAACTGGACATTTCCAATTTTTTTAAAAAAAATGTTCAGTTGCAGATTATATTGTATAAAGATTTTAGTTTATAAAAAAGTAGTTGCTCAGCTCTTTTTAGGTGTTTATATACACACACATACAAATACACACACATATGTATATATGTATATGTGTGTGTGTGTGTGTGTGTATATATATATATATATATGTGTGTGTGTGTGTGTGTGTGTGTGTGTGTATGTATGTGTGTGTGTGTGTATAATACAAAATACAAAATGTGTAGACTCATATGATGCCTCCAGCTTTCAGTTAAACCTAATTTTAGCCATCAAACACCTGCCAAATTGATTTTATGGGCTTGATACCAGTTAATCACTTTACATTTCAAGCTCCAGCAACATTTGCAATCTACTAAAGTAAACTCCAGGTCGGAGGTATCCTGCAGCAAAATGAGGCAGTGGAGTTGGAGGTGACAAAACAGGCTTTGAAGGAACATCTCGTTTTGGGGGAGGGGGAATCTAGCTTCCTTAGAATATATGTTTTGATTAGGCCAACCAATGGAAAGTTTGGATACAAGTTACAAACTTTGGAAATTCCAAAAGCTCTGTATTAAACAAATTGGTTAGAAGTTGGTAGGAGAAATGTAGGAGTAGGGGATAAGAAAAGTATGGCTGATATTTACGCCAGTGTTTCTAAACTTCAGCAAGTTTGAGAGGTGTGGACTGCAACTCCCAGAATTCCTCAACCAGTATGCTAGCAACAAACTAGTTGGCTAGGGAATTCTGGATGTTGGGAGTCTACATCTCTTAAAGTTGCTGAGGTTTAAAAACCCTGTGGAGGCCCAAATTAGAGATTATATTGTTTGCCTAGAGTTGCTGGTCAAGTTGTCTAGAATAGAACTCTCTCTAAAGGACATTTCTAGATGGAAAGAGATGCCAGTCGCATCTTAACAGGTAAAGAGAAAGAATTAAATAGTCCCCAGGTCTCTGTAAAAACTTGCTAGGAAAAAAGCCTGTGAGGGTTGGATCCCCAGTTTTGGAAATACAGATCCCATCTGTGAATATCAGTCATCCTGATTGTCTTCCCCATGTTCTTTTTAACTAAGGTCATAGCATTTTGGTCAACACTTCACAATGAACTACTGAGGGCTTCTGCAAAGCTTCAAGCTAGCAAAGAGGGGAAACAACGATTCACAGGTAGGTAGAATGGTAAGGGTAACATGAAAAGGGTCTAGGACAATGTGCCACAGCCAACTTGTCGCAGGCAACTTGCGCCATTGCAAACAAGAATATATACAGAGAAGATATCCTTATTGAATATTCTTACTGAATATCTTATCCTTGACTTTGAGCATTTGAGATAGCTTTTTCATGTCCGAATGGGACAACTCACTGCAGCCAACTAACCATGAGAACAACCCATCATGGCCAATTCCCCACAGGACATTTTAAAAAGGATGCAAATGGAAGGACGAAATGAAACGTGGATGGCAAAAATTAATATAATTTTTAAAATTATTTTAAATACTTAAATTGAAGGAATTGTTGAATTGTCAGTTGCTGAATTGTCCCATGGCAAGTTGTCCTGTGGTGTCTTGGCCACAGTCAGTTGTTCCATTCTGACATGAAAAAGCGGTCTCAAATGCTGCAAGTCAAGAATCAGATATTCAATAAAAATATCCCATAAGGATACCTTCTCTGTATATATTCTTGTTTGCAACAAAGCAACTTCTCTGCCAGGGTCAGGTCTCTGCAGTTTTTAGTGTTCTCTACTTCCAGAGTTGAATTTCTGGCATGTGAAGATTTCTCAGCTTGACGTTTGACAGCTTTGTAAAGTTTGACCATAATGAAATAACAGGTGGAAAGGTTGGAGATTTTGTCCTGTTTCCCCCACTGTTATTCTTGTAGGCTTTGTGGGTTGAAGCTTAGGTACAATTGGTGAGTTAAGCCTTTTAGAGGCATAAAATAATCATGTATAGCATTTACATGACTGTTTTTAAAAACACTGCAAAATTGTGTACCCAGTTTTGGGTAGTTTTTTTTTTATTTTGCAGAAATGATCATGGGATTTTCCAAGAAGTTGCAGATCTCTGGAAGTCCAGAGCACGGCCACTCCTGCATGGGGTGAGTTTGTACTAATGCTAAACTAAAACCAAATAAACTACATGATGGCTTAATATTATATGTAAATGAGAGACTCCGAGATACTTATGGCAAGCAGAGTGGACCTGCCTTGGTTTCCATTGATCTTTAACTATCATTTAATGAGATCTCCAAGTTGTTTCGCTTTCTGCTCTGAGGCTTCCAGGTTAGGTGGTATAAAATGAACAGAAGGTATCCATTTAAATAAAGGAATGACATCTGGATTTAATTTTGTAAAGAAGAAAAATCTGCTACATTAAGGTGCATTTCTGCCTTGTGGCATCTCCTCGGCTGCTTCTATTTTTGCTGGCTAAAGGATAGGAGATGTTTCTTGATGGGCCTTAATTCCTAGGAGGAAATTAAATGGCTTTGCAAAATTATTTCATCATTTGTTGCAAAGGCGTTGGAATAGATGGATGGATTTACCATTTTTTTTCTCTAGAAACAGGAGAAACTCTCCCACTGTGTCATAGTCCTGAATAAATGTGACACTCAAGAGTTGGTTGCTGCATCACTGCTGGGAGCTCCTACCTCTGAGGATCATGGCCTCTGCATAGAGAACCTGGATGGGCCATGCTCCAGTCACATTATAGCAATTACTAAAGCCCGCCAGTTGTGCTGTGCACATCTGTTCCCAGAGGTTTACCCCTCCCCATCCTCCAGAAGAGGATAAGTGCTTCAGTGTACTTGCCACCTGTCTGGAGTCATCAATGCTTGGCACTTCCTTTGCAGAGAAATGAGCCAGCTAACTCAATCAGTGGAACATGTGGCACAGGCAGAAGAGTGGGCAGGAAGCACATCATTATCATGCTTGTTTTACATGTGAGGGCCCTTCGCTTGCAGTCCTCCTGCAGCACCAGAAGCCAGTCTTAATGAGAGGCAGAACTCAGCCAACCTCTGGAATTGGCTTTCATGCCAGCATGGGGTGGTGGTGGAAGGCAGGCAAAAGGGAACCTGTTTGGCGCATTTGCCTTGGCTTCTTCTGCTAACAAAGACATTTCCCAGCCTTTGCCAGCTGTTCCTGTGCAGGTACACACAGACACAAACACACACATATGCACACAAGCTGATCATTTCAGAATGAATAGGATCTTTATTGCATCATGTAGATTTTCTTTTTAAAAACAAGCAAACGTGCCCTATTGCATTAGAGGAGAAGTTAAGACATTTACAGAATCACTCAGCTGCTTACTGTAAGAACCACACTGTCATTTTAAGAAGTGGTGATTGAGTTTGCTCTTTGGGCCCTTCCCTCTCCTCCCCATCCTGCCTTCCTTTTGTGTTGTGTCGTTGTTGAGAAATTCAGCCTCCAGAGATGGCTGCCCTGTTTTTATTGCTTTTCAGAGCTTGTAGTGTCAGGGTTTTATATTCATAAGTTAATAAACAAATGGAAAATAGCCTGATTTGCTTATAGCTCAGCCTTCTTGCAACAATACTTTCTAGGCTTTGTTTCTGTTGAGCAAAAAGCCTCCACTGATGTTGGTTGTGGGAATGCATTTGCCAGCTTCAGACTTACCAATTCCACTCACCTCTCCTGACTGAATCACATGGGGCAGCACTATGAAAACACCTACAGTATAATTGGACTTCCTGCATGGGAATGAGGGTGTAGGAGAAGAAGCAGAGCAAAACAAGGGGTAAATTTAAAAAACTGCCGAAGTTGAGAAATAAACAGCCACTACACGGCTGTTGACTCCAAAAAGCAGGAAGGGGATGTCCAGGTTATAAACCTGGAAACTAACCTCCATTGAAAGCAAGGTTCCAAGGAGGTGCTTGATGGTGAACTTCTCTGTAAGCAATAGATTTAATAATTCTCTGTAATGAGTCTATTATCTCACCTGGTTGTGCCTAAGGGAAGAGAGTTTAATCAATCTACTTGGTCTGAAGTCTTGACCTGTGCTGCAATGGGCAAATCTCGTGTGTGTATGTCCATTCTTGCTAAATAAGTTGATTCCCCTTGAAAAGGAAGAATTTAGAGAGCCAAGATTCATAACTCAGCATGATATGAAGGGTGGCAGATGTTCTGGGCAACCCGTTATGCCAAGACAGGCAACCTGTCTACAAGGTAAGTAATCATGTTATACCAAGTAGGCAACAAGTGTTACCTTCTTTTCCTGTCATGCCTCCAATTATCCCCTCTGACCACAAAGGTAAAAAAAAGGCATTCTGTCTTTTTTGGGATATGCATAAAAATTGTAGTATTGTATAAGTTTTTAACTAGGTTTAACATGGATACTTTTTTAAAGCAAAATCCATGCATGTTTGTGTTCATGATGTGATCCAACTCCTGACTTCCGGCATTTCAAATATATGAGCCATAGCTTCCTGCTGCAAGTAAGTCCTTCTCCCTTATGTGAGACAATTGGGATTAATAGCCTTGAAGTTGTTTCAAATAAGAATGTTGATTACCCAATCACTTGGTCTTTTAGGCAATTTTTGTGACCAGCAAGCACATTAATAGTTATTAGGCATATGCAGAGGTTTAATTTGTAGCTTCGATTCAGAGGTGATTCTGTTGAATCGTCCTTTCAAATTGAATCTTCAAGATGAATTGCCGAATTGATTCAATGGATCAAACTGGTTAAGTTCAACTCAATTAGCGGATTCAGTAGCCTTCTGTGCACGTTTGTGTGCTTGTATGTGCACTCAAATTTTTATCAGCTTAATTTAGCCATTCAGATGACATATGGGAATTAGTCTTTGAACTGAGTCACAGTCATTTTTGTTTGATTTGCACACCCCCAACCTTTGTTATTTTGGAGGGGGAAGGAACTCAGATTATAGGTGGATTGAGATAAAGGAACCTTGCTACACAAGATCTTAGCATCCCAGCCACCACAAAGAAGCCTTGCCTTGGGTCTGCCCTGTTAAATAGTGGGCTCTTCAGTGTAGGAATGACGACACAAGGCTGAGTACAGGATAACTCATACTTTATTTCTTTCTAGAACTGTACTGAAGCATGGGCTGCAACCAGCCGCAATATATAGTCTAGCCCCTAGGCGGCAGCCAATAGGTTTGAACCAACTCTTGCCACCTGGGGCCAGCCAATTGCAGGACAGGAGACAGTCTGGGTTGCTGGAGAGCTGTAAACTGCTCCAGCAACCCACTTGGTGTATCACCAAAACCCAGTACATATCATGCCCCTTTATAATTTTTTTTTAAGCAGCTGAACAATATTGGTCATATAAAATGCTTAAACTGGTTACTGAATGAATGTGTTTTCGGGGTTTGTACAATACACTAAATCATAGAATAACCAAAAGCCTGACTTTGCAAGCATATTAATATACATGTTAAGATAAATACTAAGACATTAATCAAGCTGAGCATGTGACAGAAACACAGCCATTAGGTCTTTAATAGGGCTGTGCATCACTTTGACTTTGAAAATGAAAAGGTCTCCTGTAACATGTATGGTCACAAAGAGATCACCTGATTGCCACCCCTTAAAGCAACTGCATTTTATTCTGGGATCTGCCAGCTGCTGTCCCAGGAACAGATGCATTTGGTTTACAGAAGTGCAGGTGCTTTGTGCAGGCTTGCATGGGTTTTGAATGCCTTTGTTGCATTTGAAACCATAGCTCTGCTCGGTCCTGATCTTTTAACTGACTTGGTGTGAACATAGCTAAGGAGATATTTAACACATGGGGGAAGAGATGAGAAGGAAATATAAAAATTTGCAAGGTAGATAATTAATTAAATAATGGAGACCGCATAGAGCTGATCACAGCAGCAGCATTAGTGGCTAAGGCTGCCAGCGGTCCTTCCAATAGGATGACATTCTTTGAAATTCTCTTTGTTTATATCTGATGGTGGATCTGCTTTGTTTTTGGTTGTTTTCCCAAGTCAAAAAGATGTCCCAGTTCAGAATATGACTTTATCTAACCCGATACACTTTTTAATGAGACCTAACTACATTCAGAAATGACTGAAATTTGAAAACAAAATCTCAGCGTCTTTACGTTGAAGTAGCTTAATTCAATACTGTACACACCTGCAGTGTAGTTGGTCAGTAGAAAACTGCTTAAAAGCTTTAATGTTAGCTCTTTGAGGTAGTCCAAACAAGAAGCATGAACCATGGGTTCTGACTCCACTTTTATTCTGAGATTGTAACAGATTTTTGCGAATCTGAAAGTATTTCTCCCCTCCTTTCCTTTTACTTTCCAGAAAACTAGGAAGGGTCACCTCAGAGGTGCTTCCCATGCCCCTTCTGTTTCTGTGGGCTGATACCTTTTGCTTGAGTGTGGCTTTTCTTCCTGTCTCCCAAGGACATTCCCACATACCTTTGCACTAAGGAAAGAGCTTCTATCATGTTGGAATAGAATGTTCATCTGAGAGCAACAGCAAATATCTTTGAACTGAATGACAACTTTGAATCATTTTTGTCTGATCCAATGGCAAATCTTCCTTTTTCTTCCCCGCGCCTACATGAATAAACACAAACAGGGAATTAATCCTTTTTCGTTCCAGTATAATGTGATCCAATTGCTATCACCATTCCAACAAGGATGTAGGAGATGACCAGGCTGAGCCCAAGGGAGGGGTTAAATGCGTCATCAGCCTTGAGGCCCTTCGCACCCACAAAAGATCTAAGTCCAGCCCACCTGGAATTCTGTTGACTCTTATCTACTGCCAATTTGCTTTGCCCGTTAGTAGTTCAGATTCTTGTAGACAGCATTGGCATACAAAGAACCTGTATTCATTTGAGCTGCCTGGATTCCTGATTTGCTGTGCTTGACAAGGAAACTAGTCATATCTCTGGTGACAACGTGGACTGGGTGTATCCCAGTATTGACACCAGCTTAGTTCTCATGGCTTCGTTGTCCTCAGTTCCCCTAAACAATTTCTCAACCTCTTCTTCCTACACCCACTTGAGCAATCTGCCACACATCTAGTTCAGATGAAAGATTTTGTTTTCCCGCCTTGATACACACCCAATGCTTATGGGGAATCGCCCAACAAGTCTCCCATCACTCTGCCAATTCCAGTATCTGGATTCCATTTTACCAGCTGACTTTTACATGCCTTTCAGGATGGAATTGGGCCATGTCATGGCAAACATGTGCTTGGAAAATCAACAATAACTTAGCTATAGGTCTGCTAAGGTTCTGGAATCCTCCCTTCCCTCTGCCTCAATTTTAATGCTACGTCCCAGAGAGGATTACACAATGCAACATTTTCTACGATCCTTCTTTCCTTAGAGTGTTCAAGCTCTTCTCTAAGCACTGAAACGATCCTCTTATGGAAGCTGTTGACCAACAAGGCCTCTTGTGACTCCTGGCAGGAAAACGCACGAGTCAGAAGAAGCGAGGGTGGAGAGGAAGATTTTTTTTAAGCTGATATTTGATGTTGTGTCTCTGGCCCAAGGCAAGCCCCGGAGGAAGTAACGTTGCTCTAGGCATAGCCGTAGAAGAAACTAAGCTGCGGGAGCTCCTCAGCAAGTGGGATTTCTCTATTTTCTCCTTCCACAGCAATCCCCTTTATGGCTTTTCTTGGCAAGATGCAAGAAGGACTGGAAGTAAGAGTTTGAGAAAACTGAGCTGAAGCCTTCATCATCTTCATTGTCAATTGTTTTCATTCTTGTCTTACTATTTGATGGAGCTGAATTATGGAATTCCCTGATGGTGATGTTCTCCATTCTGTTGGGTCTGATTCTTGGTGATTCTCTGGGCCAGGTCTCTCCACATCTTTCAACCTTGCACTACTTCTTGGAGTTTTCCTGTACTCTGGCTGGCGTCAGCCTTGATGGTGTCCAGCCATCATGTTCTTTGGCAGCCTAGATTTAAGGTCTATAGCTTTTCCTAGCTTTGCAATTTCTTCAGTTGAGGACAAAATTTTCTGTTAACTTCTCACTTAATTTCTGGGTTGTTATATTCAAAAACATCCTTGGAAAAGTTGAATAGGATAGGATAGGATAGGATAGGATAGGATAGGATAGGAAGGGACCTTGGAGGCCTTCTAGTCCAGCCCCCTGCTCAAGCAGGAGAACCTATACCCATGGTGGCGAACCCATGGCACGGGTGCCACAGGTGGCACACAGAGCCCTCTCTGTGTGCGCCGTCACCCCAGTCCCAGGCCTTCAGCTGGGTTTTATAAAACCTTTTTGAATTAGGCCTCCAGCGCTGTGTGCAAAAAAAAAAAAGGTTCAATCAATCAATCAATTTCAACTTCTCGCGGAAAAAAAAATCTTGCAAAGTTGGAATTGATTGATTGAACTTTTTAGTCCCACCCAGTCTGCCGTTACCACCGCAGCCACGCCCACCCAATGGGCCACGCCCACCCAATGGGCCACGCCCACCCGGCACCCGACAATACATAAGTGGGTTTTTGGTTGCAGTTTGGGCACTCGGTCTCTAAAAGGTTTGCCATCACTGACCGATACCATCTCAGACAAGTGACTGTCTAGCCTCTTTTTAAAAACCTTCAATGATGGAGCACCCACAATTTCTGCTGGGAGGTTTCATAGTGACCCCTTTGAATTAGTGAAAAGCAGGAAGAACTGGTTTAAACAGGGATTGAGAATTATCCTTGGCCAAAAGTTCAGAAATTGGCCCAATTTCTGGTCAGAGGTGTTTTTTTAAAAATACTTAGTTTGGATGATTGTGGATCTTGATGTGTCACTCTTCAGGGCTGTCCCATGTTTCCCAGCTGTGATTCTAATAAATGCCATTATTCTTTCTGTTCTACTTGTCTACCACTGTCTCGGCTTTTGTGCTTTTGAAAACCCAAGGCGATTGCCTACACTCTCCTTTAAAGAAGCAATTTTACAAGACTGACTGAGTTGCCAACAGCATGTGGGGGATCATTATGGGATTGTTGAAAGCAACACCCCTGGAACACTTTGAAAGCAGTGAATAATCTGGTGAAATGTGAATTGTGCCCAAATACCCTTTCCCGCTGCTTTCAGTAACAGGTTCTGCATTGATGGCACCTGTTCAAAAAGATTTTGGCAGAAATGCTCTTAAGATATCTGGGGCTGCTCACATTGCTTAGGACAGTGGCTGGGTGTGCACATAACATCCAGCCAAAGATTAAGCCCATTGAAGAAGGAAGAACATTGGTGCAGGGTATGTGAGAATCGGGCTGAGAATACAAGACCAAGGTTAACCATACTCAGAATTGTGCTTCAAATGTAACCCTGATGGAGCTTGCGAAAATGGCAACGTGAACCCACTTGATCAGGAAAGAAAACAATAAAGACTTTAAAAAGACATTGGAAGAAGCACTGTGAAATGGTCCAAAGATCCCCACCTCTCCACTTTCCAGGCCTTGAAGAAACCCCACAGCATTGTGTAGATGCAGAGATTGTGGTTGTAGCAAGATTCAGAGTTACATACAGTATTAATTCTGTTTTCAGTTTTTGAACTAGGTTAACATAAACCAGGGATTTAATTACCAATGTAGCCTATGCCCTAATATATGCATTAGCTTGGGTCAAAATGCTGAGTGGCACATGGACTGCTTTACATCTAGTGGTAAAATGATGATGATGATGATGATGATGATGATGATGATGATGATGAGTGGAAGGATAGATGCCTAACAAGAAGGTAGTTGGACTCAGTGACAGTGGTGATGAGGCACCACTAGAAGATCTGAAGGATCAGGTTGAAGAAAATCTATGTCGTCACCAAGATTTGACACTGTCTTGATAACACATCATCCATCCATCCAAAGCTTTATTACCGGTACATTTTTGGAAAGCCATAAAAACATGGCTCTCCCAGGACAACATTTGGGGCTGAGTAAGATAATGCAAACCTTGACTGATGGCACCTTGGACTGACTGTTTACAATTATATTGTTTGTTTCTAATCTTTTTAACATTGGAAGCTATTCAGAGTCTCTAAGAGATGGAGCAGCATGCAGGTTATAGTATCACCACCACCAGCATGCTCAAAATAAAGCCACTTACTAACCTTTTCTAGCTATTTCACAACATATCAAATTCTGATCAAGGCAGGTGACAAACTTTAGAGCATGAAAAGCCAGTTCCTAATAGTACTGAAGCTTTTGTTCCATACTCTTCCTTTTTGGGGTGTAAGGAAAGAAATGTAAAAAAAAAATGCATCAAAGCATCCACAAAACTAGGACTCGTTTCTATGCTCCTCTAAGCTGAATAAAATGAATTTGGTTTTTTTTTTTATTAAAAAGGTCATTTTTTTTGAAGTCCCAACATTTAGTCACACAAATGTCTTCTATGAAATAACAAGAAAAGAGGATGGTTGTTTTTCCCCATTCGAAAGAATGACAACAAAATTGGATCTAAATGAATGTTTTCATGAAGATTCTTGTCATTTTGGTTTTTAAAGACTGTAAAAGCCTGGGTTTTTTTGGCGGGGGGGGGGGGGAGAGGGAGAAGAAAAAGTAAATTACAAATGGACCTTCTTTTGAAGGCTGTGATGGAGTTGTGATAGCATAAGTAACAAGCATTATGGGCATAATCTGAGCTTTGCATGTATGATTTTTTTTTGAATCTGGTGTTTGAAGGAAAGCAATCTGAGACCCATTTTGTTAAGATGCATCATCTTCAGCCTCACCACTAAATCTAGGGAGCTTTCTCTCCAAAGTCCTAAGGCAAGATCAAAGGACAAAGGCCAAATTAGGCAAGCTACAGGAATGTGTTAAAGCTGAAGATCCTATTGTTCAATTATAGTATAATAGAAACAGTCTTCTTCCCTAGAAGACTTTAACAGCTAAATTCACACAAGATGCTATACTGCGGTTGTTTTAACCACCCACCAGTAGAAGAGCATTGATATAATCAATACGGGAAAGGTGATTTTTTAATGAGATTATGGCACAGATTTCCCCCCCACTGTATGTAGCCTACTCTTACATCTAATCTCAGAAGTATGCATACTGTGGCTGCTTTTAAAAGAGTAGTACACATTTTAAAGGCATTACCCTGTCATATAATTTGCAAATGCAAGGGAATGTGGGATCCGTTCTCTTTTGATCTGTACCTGCTTAAGGGTAATACACAGAAAGAAGGAAAATAGAAAGTAAAAACCATTAAAAAATCTTTCATTTTCTCCTTTTGCTTCTCCTGCTACATTTTTATTTTTTCTTTTTTTTTTAACTGTTAAAAATTGGTTCTAATTCCTATATGCCTGCATGAGCTTATGCACGGTCACACACCCATACGCTCAGGAACTTCAAGGAAAATCAGTGCCATTTCTGGAGCAGATCCACCCCTGTTTTTGGAAGACAAACGGGGGCCCAGATTTTCAATCATGCTCCGTGCCCAGTTTTTCACCCACGCTGCTGAGTTTTCTCAAAACCTGGCGCTTTGTGTCTCTGCTACCATATGAATTGGAACAGGAGGCCAGATCCCTGCTGGTGGCAACTGATGTCATTCCATCGCATGGAATCAACTCCTGCAGTGCATACCAACTTGTGACAGTGGGGGGGAGAGGGGAGGAACTGGCAGTTGTGTTTTGAAGCGTGACTGGGGATAACCTTGCTGCCATCGGGTTTCCTGAAACGCCTGGCTGCAAAGCACTCCGAAGCATTTTCTTGGCAGACAAACTCTAGAATGATTTTGGGTGAATACAATCTCTCCTGCCTTGTGGTCCACATATGCCAGATTCCCTGGGGACTATGTTGAATCTGAAAGGTTTTCTGGAGCTGGAAGGTGCTGAGTACTTGCCAGTAACTTAGTGGGGGGGGGGAGGAAAGCATTAGGTGACCCATTATTTTCTCTGCCTATTCTCCTCATCTGTAATCTTTAAAAGTGGACAAAGCTTTGAGGGGATGCTTTGATATGATGATGTTTGGAGCCAACTACCCTTTTTTCTGCGGAACAGCGGTCTTTCCAGGAAAAGAGTGGAAATTTTTGTTTCCGGGACTCTACTCAGCTGTAGCTCAGGTTAGCTGTTCAAGCAACACATGCCTTCCAAGTCAACAAAACACATTTGCGGTGTATGTATCACATGCTGCACCCGAGCAAGTAAACTGCACTCTAGCTTAACATGGTGGTTTTCCTAAGACAATAGCTGGGTTGTCCACAAACAATTCAAGTCCATTTTAATCTAACCTAACATTGTGTGAATTGTCCATTAATGCCTTTTATTCCTCCCCCCCAAATGAGCACATGCAGATGTAACAACATTCTAATTTAAAGGACTCTCTGTCCAACTGAGGCCACCCAAACCAACTTCCAACCTACTACCGGTATCTGTGGTGTGCTTTTTTTGGTTGGATCAACTCAAAAAGCTAAGCAAGATCAGATCTGATTAGCATGAGAATGGGAGACCAATCAGGAAATTCCTGGCTATACATTGGAAGAGAAAGTTGAAAAAATTTCTAGGAAGAAGACACTGACTAATCCCTTTCCTATTTTCCCGCAAGAACTACAGTACATGGCCTATCCTTCAAATCACTACCTTGACTTAAAGATGTCTGTAGCTTTTTAGCTTCTTTGAATCAAACCATTACTCAGATTCATTTTTGGAGGGCAGTCATGATGGAATCCTTCACATCAAAATTTACCTGCCTGGAAGAAAGAGGAATAGGTTCTTTATTTTCCTTCTGAAAAATGGGAAAGCCTCTACCACAGAGTTTGTCTATTTGCCTATCTAGTTCAGTGCTGACAAAACGTCTTGGACCAAAAAAGATATGTTTTTCCCATTATCCATTTCAAGTGGCTGTTTCAACTGGAGATGCCAAGAAAAAAAACTACCGCCCTTCTTCATACAAAGCCCATATTTTCTGAACTATGTCCTCCTACTAACCAATATTCCTTCGGAATGCTGGACATATCAAAATCAGCTTCAAGTCATCCAAGGCATCATTCCAAATATATCATTTGACTCTAACTCCTACAAGGATTAGGTAGCATGACCAGGGGTCCTCCAGGTCTCCTTGTTCTTTGGAAAAATGGGAGTTTAGTTGGAACCAGAGTCTCTGCTGAAGGGGGATTTTGAATAATCCTCCTCCCCCCCCCGCACACACCACCAATTGCTCCACCCCCAAACAATTCTCTTCATGTCCTCTGTGTTTTGTTGCGTAGGACGGCTCAGCTGATTAAGATTCCATCCTGTGTCAGGCAGTACTCCAGGTTCTCGGATTCTTGCAAGGAGCCAAGTGTTCAGAAAGCTGGCATAAGAGTATCTCCTGGAATTATTCATCTTTTCCATTCCAAGGGCCTCCTGTATTTGAGTGCGCCATCTGTCTGCTTCTTCAGCACTGGCTTACACCGTTCAGTGGTGATAGCAATGTTAGCAACCCACAAGCCACAAGCCGCGCTGGAATGTGACTTATGCTTAAGCTCCTTCCCATGACCTGAGCAGAAGTGGGGTGAATGGACCCATGCAGTGGCTTGATCTGGGAGCTCCTGCAGAAAATTTATAATAGCCAACAAGTTTTTTTTTAAGCAAAAGCATTTCTCTCTTTCCCCTTTGCTATCTGGGAATTAAACACACAAAGAGTCCTCGATTTATGATCATAATTGAGGCCAAAATTGACCAGATCAGACAGAAAATTCTTTAATCTCTCTAGATTGAGAGCAAAGTCTAAAGTCCAGCTGAAATGCCTACGGGATTTCCTCTTTGCTAACGATGCTGCCATTACTGCTCACTCTGCCGAAGACCTTCAACCACTTACTGTATGGACTGTTTTAGCAAGGCCTGCCAAGACTTCGGACTAACAATCAGCCTGAAAAAAACACAAGTCATGGGTCAGGATGTGGATTCACCTCCCTGTATTACAATCTCTGCACAAGAACTGGAGGTCGTCCATGATTTTGTGTAACTCGGCTCAACCATCTCCGACACTCTCTCTTTAGATACTGAGCTGAATAAACGTATTGGTAAAGTGTCCACCACATTTTCCAGACTTACAAAGAGAGTATGGCTTAATAAGAAGCTGACAGAACATACAAAGATCCAGGTCTATAGAGCCTCCATCCTGAGCACACTCTTGTACTGCAGCGAGTCTTGGACTCTTTAACTCACGGCAGGAGAGAAAGTTAAACACCTTTTCATATGCACTGTCTCCAACGTATTCTTGGCATCACCTGGCACGACAAAGTTCCAAATAGCGCAGTCCTGGAATGTGCTGGAATTTCAAGCATTTATACACTACTGAAACAGCGACATCTACGCTGGTTTGGGCATGTCGTGAGAATGGCTGATGGTTGGATTCCGAAAGATCTCCTGTATGGAGAACTAGTGCAGGGAAAGCACCCCAGAGGGAGACCAGAGTTGCGATATAAGGATATCTGCAAGATCTAAAGGCCTTGGGAATGGACATTAACAGCTGGGAAACCTTGACCTCTGATCGCTCAGCTTGGAGGCTAAAGATGCAGCATGGCCTTCTCCAATTCGAAGAGACACTTGTGCAGCAGGCAGTCCTGGAAGCAGCAAAATCTGGGGGCTGGACAGGGGACAGATTGTATCTGCCCTCAGTGTGGAAGGGACTGCCACTCTCGAATTGGCCTTTTTAGCCACACCAGATGCTGCTTTAGGACCTCTTTCCAGAGCACGATACCATACTCTTTGGAGACGGAAGGATGCCAGTGACAAGTGAAACATTTGTTAAGCGAGTTTGCCCCATTTTACAACTTTTCTTGCCACAACTGTTAAATGAATCGTTGCATTTATTATGTTAGTAGCATGGCTGTTAAGTGAATCTGGTTCCTCACTGACTTTGCTTGTCAGTAGGTCGCAAGAGGGGATCACATGATCCCAGGACACTGCAACTGTCATAAATATGAGTCAGTTGCCAAGCGGCCGAATTTTGATCATGTGACCATGGAGATGCTGAAATGGTCGTGTGAAAAACGGCCAATGGCAAGCAGTATCACTGGATGCAGACGTGGATGTAGAGATAAAGTCTTGAATAAGCACAGAAATACTGTAAGTGGGATTAAACAAGCAAGGAAGAAAAAAAGGCAGCTTAAATAATTTCTCCCTATAGTACGAAGAACTCATTTAGATATTTTGGCTCTGTTGGGGCCTGACTGATTGTGGAGAAGGGAATCAGAAAATTTAATCAGCTTAGCTTGCAGTGGAATGTGATGCATTTGGTCGATGCTGCCCCTGGCTAGGTTCACGCTCTGTGCTAAATCAGCTCTTAGCTATTTGTTGAACAGGCACAATTGCCGGGTTTAAATAGGGACCTTGGATAGGGGCCACGGTCTACAAGTCACAGTGGCTGGATTGATGCAACATGTTTAGCCAATATTAATCAAACCATACTGTAGCTGAACACAGTAAGTGAACCAAGGAGTGTGACTTCTGCTGTTTCAAATCTCCTTCAGCTGCAGTTGTTATGGCATACTTAAACGCGAAAGGGTAAAAGATTTAGATGTAAGTACTGCACTGTTGTTCTGTGTGCCTCCACTTTCCTCCCAGAATAAAACATCTAATACATTTAGCAAAGCATTAAAACAGGCAGCCGAACCATGTTCCCTTAGAGCCATCGTTGAAGCTCTACCAAGACTTAACACAGGATGTTAACGCTTGCAAACATTGGATGTTTTTGCTTTGACAATTATAGCCCAACATATTTGGGGGGGGGGCACCAGGCTGGGAAAGGTGAGCGGAAGATGCTGTAGGCGGGTGAAAGGAGATACATATTGAACATCAGCAAGAAAGGAAACAGGTCTTTCCACTTTGTCAGAGAAAGGCCAACATTTCACCATGCTTTTGTAGCACTTCTGAAGCTAGTATGGCTATCCTTTTTCATTTCAAGGTCACATTTACATAAGTTTCAGAGGAGGGTTGGTGCGTATTGGGAGCTGGAGTTGAAACTTGCTTGAATACAGGTAGTCCTGGACTTACATTTGTTTAGTGACCATTCAAAGTTACAACGGCACTGAAAAAAGACACTTATGACCGTTTTTACACTTATGACCATTGGAGCAGCCCCCATAGTCAGGTGATCAAAATTCAGACGTTTGGCAACTGACTCATATTTACCATGGTTGCAGTGCCCCAGAATCACCTTTTGCAACCTTCTGACAAGCAAAGTCAGTGAAGAAGCCGATTCACTTAACAGCCATGTTGCTAACTTAACAACTGCAGAGATTCACTTGACAACAATGGCAAGCAAGGTCATAAAATGGGGCAAAATTCACTTAACCAACTGTCTCGCTTAGCAACAGAAATTTGGGCTCAGTTGTGGTTGTAAGTTGAGGACTACCTGCAGAGCAAGAGCCAAACATTAGTAGGGCCACCTATTTTTTTTCCTCTTATCTTCCTCTTTTTCCAACACAACACAACAATGAGGACAGCAGTTTCTTACCAGGGGTCTGAATGGTTCATTTGCAGAATCCTTTTGGAATTAGGCTAAAGACCACATGTGGCTTTAAAGATGAAAGTCATCACCTACTATCCACCTGTCAAATAATATGGCTTTTATCACCCCTAATTCCTGCTTAGAAACTTTCAGTTCTAAATCCATCATTATCCAATGTTCCTGCTTCTAAAAGTCCATCATAGTTAATCTAGCTGGGATGAATTAATAAATCAGGGTCATGCCTGCTTTTTTCTTCTGAAAAGCCAGCAAACTGCAAAAACCAAGATTTGCTTCCCTCTCCTTCCTCCTTTTTTTTTTTTAACTTGAAACTCTGGCTGCTGTTTTTATTTTCCCTGCTCTCCTTCTCACAAGCTGTTTCGGCTTGATGCAGATAGAAGGAAGGATGTTTGTGTGCTGGAGAAAAAGACTCTCCCCCACCTTGTGACGGCTGCGTTTAACAAAAAGAAATAGGACTCAGTTTTGCTGCTTTATCTCCACTTGTAATTTGACATGGCACACATATAAACCGGCTAAGAATGGAAGGAAGGAAAAAAAGGGGTATGAATCATCGGTGAGGATAATTGCTCTCAGATAGCGCTTTCATTTTTTGACTTCTAGGGTTTGGCTGGAGTGCTAGCGAGAGCCCCTTATATCACTTTGGGTAGGGCTGGATGAATCAGTTTCCAACCCATGCCAGTTTCATTTGCATTCAATTATGCCTATTCCATCCAATTTCCACTGCAGTCAGTGAATTAAGGGTGCATGCACACATACATACAGCACGCCTTTTATCTACAATTTTCTTTAATCTGTGCCATGTAGGTTGCAATGCTGAACGCATTTAGATAGGCGCTTTTTTGAGCTGAGAGCAGAATTTTTAACAATTCAGTATGCTCCTATTCACATACAGCAGGGGTGTCAAACTCAATTTCATTGAGTTTGAGTTTCATCAGCATTGCAGTTGCCCTCAGGGGGCCGGGTGGGTCTGGCCTGGGTGGGCGTGGCCTACTGGGTGGGCGTGGCTAGAGTGCGTATGGCCTACTGGGTGGGCGTGGCCAGCTCTACATCATTCGCATCAAGGGTGCCTATGGGGGCCTGGGCAGGAGTGGGAGAGATCTGAGGGTCTCTGGCAGAAGGAGGGTCTCTGGGCCAGGGCCAAAGCAGTGGAGGCTGTTCCCTCACTGTTTCCAGGATGGCTTCATGGGCCACATGAAACCACTTCGCGGGCCGGATCTGGCCCCTGGGCCTTGTGTTTGACATGTCTGACATACAGTATTTGGAAGGGCAGTAGAGATGGGTTTGCTTAAAAATACAGATCAAATGAAGCCCTTCATTAACCACTGTCTTGTCAATTAGCTTCTGCTATGTCCATTTTGACTTGTGCATGATGTGGCCGTGTTTGACCAAAATACACATTCACGAATGTCTCTCTTCTATTTCCTGCTTGGTATTAACCCTTACTCATATGGAGCCTCACTCCTGATTTAACCCTGGTGGGTCAAGGCTCAGCAGTTATTATTATGCTGCCTCACCTTATCTAGTGGGACAATTTTTCGTAGACCTTCTTCTGTAATCAAAGCTCCTTGTAACTCTAGAGCAGGAGTGTGGATTACATGGTGTAAGTACTGTTCTGTGTTGTGCATGTCCTCTTCAGAGCTACACTCTGCAAGAAAGTGGAATAAAACCCAAATCAAAATGTGGGTGTGTGAATAGAGATTTTTTAATGGGGAAAAAAGCCTCCGCAGGTCATAAAAGTTTTCGTTCTTCATTTCAAACACCTCCTCCCTTATCTTCTCAAATGTTAAAAAGAGGCTAATTTCTGACCTGCTCACTCTCTAGAGCTCCGACGTGAGTTGGGAGGGTGAGACATAAAAGGGATGGTAGCAAGCTACAGCAGTTGTATACCTGCTTTATAGCATTTTAATAAACTATAGCATTTACAACAAAGAGTTTTAAGTGTCCTAAATAAGAGTGCCTAAAGCTGCATCTGTGTTGATCTGTTGGAGCAAAGACAACCCAGGGTAGTGGAATGTTAACAATTAATACATTGAACATGATGGGAGTGTGCTATCCATGGGCCACTTGGTTTTGTGTTCACAGAGTCTTGAAGTCTGGGTTTCTCCTTTTTTCTAAAAAAGAAATAGCAAATAAAATATAGTAGGTGCATTAACTTGCAGAAAGGCTTATTGTCCTTTCAAAAAACAAACCAACCCCAACCTCTGCAAAAATGAGCAAAAGTACAGAAAATCCCTCACTGCTCCATCCTGGTGTCACTAGAAATTCCAGAGCCTTGGAACGCTGAACAGCTTTTTTTAAAGGTGTTGGTTCCTTTAAAAAGGACTTGGGTTTGGCTAGTCTAAAGAAAATAAGAAATAGGGGAGTCATGATAGCAGTGTTCCAGTATCTGAGGGGCTACCACAAGGCAGAGGGGGCCAGGTTGTTCACCAAAGCACCAGAGGGAAGGACGAAAAACAATGGTTGGAAACTAATCAAGGAGAGAAGCAAGCTGGAATTAAGGAGAAACTTCCTGACAGTGAGGACAATCAACCAGTGGAACAGCTTGCCACCAGAAATCGTGGGCACTCCATCACTGAAATTTTTTAAGAAGAGACTAGACAGTCACTTGTCTGAAATGGTATAGGTTCTCCTGTTTGAGTGGGTGGATGTGGGGGGGCGGGGGCTGGACTAGAAGACCTCCGATTTCTATTCTATTCTATTCTATTCTATTCTATTCTATTCTATTCTATTCTATTCTATTCTATTCTATTCTATTCTATTCTATTCTATTCTATTCTATTCTATTCCCAAAAGATCTTTCAATCTTGGATTATGATGTAAACGTTCATAGGCTGTGTATCTTCTTTTGTCAGATAGTGTTCTGTCTTGAGGCAGGACAGATGCTTGGTTGTTCAACGGAAAAGAAATGCAGGAAGTATTGACAAAGATACTTATCTACCGATAATCATCTGTTCATGCAAACCTACCACTGTGGTCAGTAGCGATTGTTTGGCGTGATGATGGCACAACACTAGATGACCTCATTGCTGTTGTGTTTGCTTCTGTGCTTTTCAAAGAGGACACGCAGAAGCTACTAGGTGGAAAGGGGATGTAACAGAAGAACACTACCCTACTCCTATTTGAATCAGAGAAATGAGGCAGCTGTTAGAGCGAAAAAACCCTGAACTAATGCAGACGTCTTAATATCTTTGTATAGAGGAGGTCTATTATGAATCATTCTTTGCTACCCTATTACTCAGCTTTTGATAGGGGCTTACTTGTCTCAAGTGCTTTTCATTACAGCCCTAATGCTGTCTATTAACATACTGGATGGAACCTCTTTTCTCATCGGAGGCATGCATCACCGTGCTTTTAAAGATTATGGGGCTTGCAAATACATAACTCTTTACTGCTTTGCAGACGTAATTCATGAAGAACAAAAAATGGCACCTGTCTTGATAGGTAAATAGATAACCTACACCCCTCTCTAGAACTCTGGTAAGGAGAAATGTGAGTGTTTAAGATGATTTGAGCCTCATTTATGAAAATGGAAACCAATCATCTAAAGAAATCATAGTCTTGAGAATTAACTGCATTACAGAGCTAGTGGCTAGGAAAAGGGAGTGGCCAAAGACATTCCTATTGCAATAGGTAGTGGATTGGGGAAATGGTGCTTTCAATATTACTCCTTTAAAATAATTTCCTTTTCCTGTAAAATACTTTCCTACGGGAAATGTCTTTTTCTTCTCCCTGCCCAATTTTTAATTTTCAGTTTTTCTACAATGTCCAGGCACATAGTGTCCAGACATGGGAAATACAAGCCGAATATCTCATTTTAAGTTGATCTGTGCCATTAGGTGTTGCTGTTCTTAATTATAATTATTTTTTTCTGTCCTGGCAATTCATGTCAGATGGCTGGATTTTGTTCGAAGGCCACCAACTATAAAAGGAGATCCCCAGTTCTCCTTTTTGTGAATGCTATGGAGGTTGACTTGTTAAAATAGCGCAAGATGCATTGCCAAATTTGTTCTTCAGAATCCAAACCTCATTCTGAACGTTAGCAGTGGTTAGGATTAGGGTTTGAGATTCTTGTCTGGACTACTTCTCAGGGCTGGTGGATGATTTCATTGCTAACATAAATTGTGATACATGAACATTAAAATAGAGCACTGCTATTTATTTATTGTTGTATTTACAAGGCTGCTCAACTCCTCAACAACTCTGGGCAGTTTACAAATAAGCTATAGGACTCTTGCATGTCTCCATGAGACTCCAACCAGTTCAATTTCTGGGTAGGGATTTGGCTGCATTTTGTAGGTGCTGCACATATATGTGAATGTGTGTATATTTAATGCCACATTGGTACAGTAACTGGGTATTTCATTTACTGCAGCTGCTGAGGTGTATTTTGAAATAGCGATAACCTACTTTAATATAAATATATTTTTCTCATGTGACTCTCTTGGCTTTTAAGTAGAGAAGTGTGTGCTATAGGATAAATGGATGTACCAGATGGAAGAAAGTTTTCCGCTACATGCAGTAGCTAAATGCAAATTGGCAACAATTGGCACTGTCAGAATAGATAATATGTTAGAATTCACATTATAATATTTTAATTCCTTTCCCACTCTCTTTTTCTCACTGTATTCATTTTTGCAATTCGAGATATCTGATAAAGAATACCACAAGTCATAAAATGGGATAAAATATGAACTTCTAACCCCTCCTATACCACCCAGAGGGGGCAATGAGCCTGCCCACACAATCCTTGTAGTGGGTCCAGTTTCCTGCCCTACAAGTTTTATTATTTTGTTCAGAACATTTTAATTAAATAAAAATGGATGCTGCAAACCAGAAGGCTGAAACAAACATAACCTGCATTGTGTTTATTGTTTTAACCTTGTTGCTAAATTGAGAACATAAACTGTTCAGTTTTTGATATGACTGAAGCCACATATAAATAAACAAATAAAATCTAACATAGATCACCCACATTCTTAAAAGATATATTTATTATTATTTATTTAAAGATTCAAGGCTGTTCACAGCAACCAATAAAAACAGTATCAAACACATCATACCCTTCTCACCAAGCTGTTGTTATTATTTATTTATTATATAAATTTATATGACTACCTATCTTGCAGTTGTGACTCTGGGAAGAGAGCATAGAGTGAAAATACAACCCAACCTAACCCTTTCCCAGGAACAATTATTTATTTATTTTTCACACTTCTGAAGCACCCATCTCCCTCAGAGAGGGACTCCAGATGGTGTACAACAAAATATTAAATTATTAATAATAAAATAATGGCACTCAAGGGCAAACCCAATTCAAATCATACAAAAATGAAGAAGCATGTTGACAAACGTCCCCAAATTCTAGATGCCATGCCCTTCAAGGACTTACAAAATACTTTCAGGGTTGCGGGGGTGGGGCATGTGAATCTCAAGAAGGATATGGTGTTCCTGAGTGGTTAATGGCTACTGGAAGGGCTAAAAAGTTGGCACTTTGGGAAATAACGCTGTGAAACTAGTTGTGTTAACTCTGAGCAATTGTCTTCCAGGAGCAACAGGTTTATAATTTAAAAGTTGGGGCAAACATAGAAGGTAGGTAGGTAGTTAGGTGGGAGGGAAGGAAGGAAGGAGGGAGGGAGGGAAGGAAAGAAGGGGGAAGGAAGGAAGGAAGGAAGGGAGGGAGGAAGGAAGGGAGGGAGGGAAGGATGGATAACCTTCTTAATATTTTTTTGTTCTCCTGTTTTGTTTCTACATGCCAGAATCTGACACTCGGTGAAGAAGTCTAACAGCAAGTTAACAGATTATTTCAGCAAATTTGTACGAGCACTTTATAAAGTTGGATACTCAACAGAATTGGGCATGAGGGAAAGGAGAATCACTCCAGGAAAGCAGATGGTGGGGGGAGTAAGGTATGGAGACCAGGAAGAATATGATTTTTCAAATAGTTTGCATCATGTGGGTTTCAGATATCTGTGCAGAAACTCCATCAGGCTCTGCAGCTATCTTTCTATCGAAGGCTTGATGTGCTACAAATCTTCTAATGGGATTAAAGCTTAAAGCTGTGAGTGGAATACTGAGGGAGGAGGAGGGAGAGAAACAGACAACTTTCTGCCTGAGATATTCCCAACTGCTCACAAGCAGGAAAGGAAACTTCAGTTTGCTGCCAACTGAATGTCTTGCTTAGAACTGGCAACATGACTTGGCCCATAATAATAACAATAACAATAACAACAACAACAACAACAACAACAACAACAACAACAACAACAATAATAATAATAATAATAATAATAATAATAATAATAATAATAATAATATACCTTTATTGTCAAAGTACAACATGTGTACATTGAGATTAGCTGAGCCTCTCCCCGTGCATAACACTGAACTTTTTAACTATGCTATTGTGACATGGCCTGAGTTGCTCTGTCATTAAACTGATTCTTTTCTCTAGCTTTTGCATCTCCAAATAAATTGCTCCTAAAAATCCAGAGAAGGAAAAATGTAGGTCTTCTCTCCCCTCCTTGGCTGTTTTCACACAATATGGTTAACTACAATATGGTTACAAACCCAGTGGCCACATTCACCCAAAATGCTAAACCTGATTAGTTTCAACCAAGAGTTGGAGGTGACAGTACTGTAGTGGGGGATGTGTTTTGGAGGGGCTAGATTAATGTACTGAATGAATCCAGCCAATTCATTCTGACAATTTCTGTTCCACAGTCAGAGGATAAAATGTCTTTACCAAATATAGTGTTGGTGCAATACTATATTAAGCAGGAATGGACAGGAGGACAACAGCATTCTGCTGTATAATTTCTGCTGGAACATGGCTAAGATTCTAACAAAACATCCTGGGCGAGGTGGACTTGGTCCAGCAAATTCATCTGTTACTTAAAGTGATGATTTACCTGTTTATTTCTTCTTTTCAAAAGAAATTGCTATATCACATCTCTTTTCAGAAAATCTAAAAGCATTTAGAGTAACAATAACACAATCCCACAATAAAATAAAGTAAAACCAGTAAAAAAAAACATTCCATGAAAATAGACAAGTTTAGTGGATAGGGCCAACATAAAAAGAGAGATTTTAAAGAGACATTTAAAACATCAGTTTACAAAAGTGAACTATTTTCATATCAGCCACCATCTACTTAGTCACTCCAGGGACTCAGAAAGACGTGTTGTTCAAGGCTTTGTGGAGGTTGGAAAATAGTGGCCAATCTGTCAACACCTGCTGGGCCAGCAAGATTAATAGAAGGGAAGAAAGTAAAAGAGGGGGAAAAAATCTCTCCACCACGCATGGGTATGCTCTGGACATGACGTTTAGATAAAAAGAAAGGCTCTGCCAAACACATGAGGGCCCCTAAAGCAAAAGGACTGGTTTATTATGCTTGGAAGTCAATGAAAAAAATTCCATTACCATCCAGGGAGGGGACATTTTGTAAAGTAATTCAAATTAGGACAAAAAGTTATCAAATGGTGCGTGGCACACGAGTAAGGCAGAGCCACTGCTATGCTCACTATGAGCCCCACTACTGAGAAAAGCTAGGAGAATTTTTCCCTTCTCCCTTTCATAGATAGGTTGAAGAATATCAAAAGCTATCTGCATATACAGTTCTATTCTGAGGTTTAAACAACATGGTGGACCAGGCTGGCAAAGGAATGAGACAAAGGTACACATTCGGTCCTGATTCAACCTACATTCTGAATGTATGCTGAAGGAGGCTGAATTGGAAGAAGATGTTTTTAAAACTGAGGAAGGAACATCAATAACCTGCATTATGTTGATGACACAACTCTGATCGCTGAAAATGCAAATGATCTGCAAGTTCTAGTAATGAAAGTCAAAGGGCACTGTGAAAAAAATTGGGATGAAGATTAAATGTAGAGAAGAACAAACTAATGACAACAGGTACAGCAGCCAGCCTTAATGCTGACATTGAAGTGTTTTCTGCCTTTTAGGTTCAACTATCAACATTGAAGGGACTAGCAGTCAAGAAATACACTAGATTAACACTTGGTAACATAGCAGAAGGCCTTTAAAAAGGCTGTGATTTGTCTATTCCTAAAAAGATCAGAATCATGCAAGTAATGGTTTTCTCTGTGACAATCTATGGAAGTGAAAGTTGGTTTTGAAGAAGCAGGACAGAGAACATATTGATGCTTTTCAACATTGGAGAAGGCTCTTGCAAATAAGATAGATAAGCAAGAAAATTAATCATAGAACAAGTCTGTCCAGAGTTTTTTTTTCTCAAGGCACACCAGGCTTAAATTATCATATTTTGGACACATTATGCAAAGATCTAAATATCTTGAGAAATCTATAATACTGGGAAAGGTAGAAGAAAAGAGAAAACAATTAGGAGCAAGATGGATTGCAATTGTGGCATTGAAACAGTTGTTTTGGACAGTGAATGTAAGTGGGTGATAAAATAGGCCAAAATGTCTTTCTGATCTTCTGCTGAGACCAGTTCCTTTGCCACATTTAAGGCATCTCTTATTCTGAAGTGTCCCTACAGCAATACATTTTGAAATGGCCATTGAGACACCTTACAGACAGCTACAACAGACTTAGTCAATATATACACTATGTCAGGGGTGTCAAACTCAATTTCATTGAGGGCCGCATCAGCATTGCAGTTGCCCTCAGGGGGTATGGGTATGGCCAGGGTGGGCGTGGCCTAATGGGTGGGCGTGGCTAGAGTACGTATGGCCTACTGGGTGGGCGTGGCTAGAGTACGTATGGCCTACTGGGTGGGCGTGGCCAGCTCTACATCGTTCGCATCAAGGGTGCCTATGGGGGCCTGGGCAGGAGTGGGACAGATCTGAGGGTCTCTGGCAGAAGGAGGGTCTCTGGGCCAGGGCCAAGGCAGCGGGGGCCGTTCCCTCACTGTTTCCAGGATGGCTTCGGGGGTCACATGAAACCACTTCGCGGGCCGGATCCGGCCCCCGGACCTTGTGTTTGACATGTCTGCACTATGTTGAAGGTGCCCTCAGAAGGATGCCTCTGCCTGGCAGATCAGAGAAGTAGTGGTGTTGTTATAAAAATGGTCTCGATAAGGAAGAATGATTCCTCTTCCCACCTTGCCTGGCAGATCCATCTCTCATCCTCTTGGGCCTTCCCTAGATATCCAAATTATTTGTTAGGACTGACTGGGGGGACCTGCAGGCAATTATGAAACATTTCAGCTGTATAGATCCAATGGCTGTTTGCACAATGGTAAAATATATTGACTTGGTCACAAAAATGAAGATACTTTATTTGAAAGTAGTCTGAGAGATTTAAAATGGGAGAGAATACGCACTGAGTGGCCAGATGGCACAGTATAATGTTATTTTGTGGGGAAGGTCTACTATTGGTGGGGAAATGATGCAAAGTAGGTAGGACCATGTCATAATTAGGATCAAGGCCAAATCTGGTTCTTTCTCTGGATTTTAGAAACTTTTTAAAAAATCTATGTTGCTCATGCTTTGAAGCATAAATTACAATTTTGATGTCTTTCCCACCTCAACATAGCACAAAATATTCCACCATGTTCTGGTAACTATAGTACTTATTTTTTAGATTTGTATCAATCCTGGCTTTCCTTTAAGGAGATTAAGGTGGTACACACTGTGTTCCCTCTCTTATTGTTTTTTTCCCCATAACAACCCTTTGAGGTAGACAGGGATGGAAGAATGACTGGCCCAAAGTCACCTAGTGAGTTTCCATGATAAAGAACTAGACCTGACTCTCTGGTTGCAGCCCACCATCTTTACCACTATAACACAGAGATTGTTTTGGGGGACCACAAAAATAACTTGGGTGGCCTTGTGTGTCCCTGAGAGGCCTTGACTTGCTAATCCTTTATTTAAAGGCTGTTCCTTGCACAATTTCAAGTGGGGTGATCATGAGAAATCTGAAAACTATATTGCAACCCTACATCTTCTTAATATGAACTGAATCCAGTGACATTTTCTCTCAAGAATATGTGCTCAAACAGCTTCAGTGAAGTAAAGCTAGCAAGGGGGTGGGGGCGGAGGGACAAGTTGAAGCAGGAGCCAATTTGCAAAACTCCTTCTCTTGAATTATCGTACAAATTTCATACACTTTTGATAGAATCATGCCTTTTCACCATTTCCAGCCTTATTAGTGCCCAGGCTTCTGTTCTCAGAATAACCATGTTTCTAGGAGACCAATGCTAAGCCACGTCCTCCATTAAAAGAAAAAAAACAGCAATCTGGCTTCTCTGTCATTTTCCCTCGAATTCCCTCTTCTTTTTTCTTTCCTTTCCCCGATGGAAAGATCAAATAAACCTGGGTTCTAAAAATTATTTGCAGATGCCTTGGAGCAAAATTGGATCCCTTCCATTGCAAGACACTGGGGGGTGCTATAAAACTTCCAGCTCAAGTATAGAAGCCAAGGTCTTTGTCAGAAGGATAAGAGGAGATCAAAGCCTACGAAACAAATGTAGCAGCCTACATCTCTATGCCCAGCCTCAGGCTTTAGAGGATGCTTCCTAGCTTGGATTAAAAAAATGCCTCTTAGGGGAAGCTTAGCAATGAGGTAAATCCAGTCTGTTCTTCTTTACTCCTGGGCTGTGGCATAGCAGAAGAAAATTAACCATCCATCCTGGTGTGTAAAGTAAAATTCAATCCACTGGGTGTCTTAGCTGGATCCCAGGAAGAACAGGAAACCAAACAGAAACACCCGTCACATCTGGCTGCCTTCGGCAGCTTCTAGGGCTAAACACCACAGTAGAGTTTACTGCTGATGTTTGTTCTAGGCAACTCATTATTAATATATATTCATATATTCTCCAGGGCTTGGAGCATACTGAGTGATGAAGCCTAAGCTGCCCCATTCATTTCCCACAATGTCTTTGATATGCCAGATTTGCAAGGCATTCTGGGAAGCCTAAGTGGCAGTTCAATTGTGTCACGCAGCCCTGCTGCCTGCTGACATTCTCCCCACCCAGTTGAGAGAGCCCACTAAAGCTCGTTTTGCAAAGAATTGATCTCTAAACAGCCTCCTCTATGGGACCAAGGAAGCTGTAAGGATCTTAATGTATGCCTTGAGGTAGTGGATCCTGTGTATAAATCGAAAAGATGCGTCCCTGCAGCAATTTACAGCAAGCCACCTCGTTGACTTTGGGCCAGTCACTCTTTCTCTCTCTCAGCCCAACCCACCTCACAAGGTTGTTGCTGTGGGGAAAATAGAAAGAGGAAGGAATATCATGTATGTTTGCCATTTTGATTTATTTATAAAAATAAAGGCTGGTAACAAACAAACAAACAAATGTCTCTCCATATCTAATGATTAAAAGGTGAATAGTCTTTTCTTTCTTCCTCCTCATGGTCATATTTCCCGCCAAGATCTCTCTTTGCTTCCTGGGATCTGGAATGGGTTTTCTAATTGGTGGAGGGCTGCCTGTCAATCAAAGCTGAGAATTCCTCATAACTATCCTCACTGGGCCTTAGTGTCTCTTAGGCCCTTCCCAACTAGTCCCTATCTGCAGCACTTGATTTCAGGGGTTGCTTCCCCTTTTTGAATCCCATTGCAGAAGAAAATCAGAAGAGAAGCTAATGGCTTCAGTGTCATTTTAGTTCTTTCTGACTCTGAGGGTTAACTCTTAATCTGGCTTTCTCAGCCTCTTTGTTTCAGATGGGCAGGCTACGAGAGCCATCACTTGCATAAATGGCGCCAGCAAAACTTGTTTGCTTGAATAGAGTTCTTAGCATTTAAACCCTTTCTTTGTTTGCCAGATTTTTATCCCACAGAAGAGTCCTTCCTCCAATTTTCCCCATCATTACCATGGCCCTATGAGGTCATTTAAAGCATTAAAAGTGCAATTTTAAAACTGCGATAAGTCCTTATGGAAAAAGTTGTTTAAGCCTAACTTACATTTTTTTGGACGTAAATTTATAAAACTGGCCAAATGTTTTGAGTATTTCTTCCTCTTGTTCTGTGGTGAAGGAAGGAAGGAAGGAAGGAAGGAAGGAAGGAGAAAGTCTTGCAAATGGATTTCAGAGAAAGTGAAAATGACTACTTTGTCAATCTTTAACTGAGCCTCCATTGCAGACAGTCAGAAAAGGAGACTCAAAAAGCTGAAGGTTATTTGCCTGTATTAAAAAAAAAATCAGGTGAAGATTTAAAAAGGTGATTAAAAGCATCTGAAAAGCAAAACATGCTGATGCCTCAAAGTAACCTTGTAGTGAGTTGATTTATGACAGTCCAGTTCCACTCGTAACAAGATTATAGCTTCTTCACATCAGCCATTGTGATAAATACCAATTACCTACTTGAATATTGCCATTAAAATTTGCCTAAGTAAGAAGCTGGATCATACATCTCAGTTGATTACATATCAATGATGCTGACGCAGGCCGGGCAACTTCTCAGCCTGCTTAAAGATATGCCGCCCTAATTTAGACCGTGATTTGCATACAATTTTCCCATACAGCCAAACTTTGAAAAGTATAATTACTTTCTGAATATTCTTCATTCTGATTTGAATGTTAGAAAGGCCATCTAATGAATTGCTTGGGCTAATAATGAAAACAAATGCACGCCTCGGAAAGAAACAAGTGCCGCTGTTCAGCCAGCATGCCATGCAGTGTGTGGGAGATTGTGTAACTCTTTGGAAAATGAGGAGATGAATGTCACAGAATGCCCTGTTTTGTATACAGCAAGGTTCCTCAGTGAGTCATAATGGATTGGTGCATATGTTAAGGACACCGCCATGGACACTTGCCTAGAGCTGCATGCAGGGATGACCAACTATGCACGCCTTCAATGAAGTGTCCTTAGTGGAGTCCTAGCTATGCCCCTACTGGGGGGGGGGGCAGCTGTGTTGACTTGTCATGGTACCTTGGACTGATGTGATTGTATGCATGAGTCTGTGTTGCTACAGCCTTAGGAAAAATTAAAATTCGTCACTGTCATGATGGCAAAGGTTAGTTCAGTTGCCTTTGTATCATGCTAGGACACTGGGGCATTCTTTGTCAGCCTTACAAGGTAGACCAGATAGGAAACATGAATAGATGAGTTAATTCCACTTCATTGTAAAACTACCTTAACAGAATCAGGTCTTTCCCACATGCAGTACCATTAGACCACTGAATGCTAATAATGGACTTCAAGAAGATAATGTGTTTATTTACATTTACTAGCTTTGGCAGGTGAATTTGGGAGACAGAGGAATATTATGGTAGATCCAACTGTTTGGAAAACAAACAAACACATTTCCAGTAGCAAAGTACAAATTAGATGAGTGCAGGGTCATTTGGATTGCAAATTTAATTAGACGTCCTCTTGGCATGTTAATAGGAAGTTTGTGAGTTTATGTGTAGCTTCTTATCTGTAAACCTGGCAAGTTCTGTTCTTGGATATTGTTCTCTGTAGATAGTTGGTGTATATTCTGTTTTTGTTCTTCATTGAGCCTGTTGTTTTCTATCTCCTCAAATCCAATGAATTTATATCTACATACTTCTAAAACTCTTATCATGACCTGTAACTGGGTGAAATGGTTCAACACAGGGCAACGGTTTGTGAGCCAAGGTATATCATACAAAATGTGTCCAAAATATGGAACCCATGACTCCTGAGGGAATGAAATTTGGGAGTTTTCACTGCTTTAGTGCTACTGATTGCTGCTACACTGCAGACATGTGATCTTCATTGTCAACATTCTGTGACAGTTTCCCAGTCTCAGTCTTGCAATCCCTTGCTCCCTCTTCCCACCCAGCAGCAACCACTTGCCAGTCTGCTGGGAAGGGAAGGGAAAGGGAAGGAAGGGAAGGTGAGATTTCTGGTGCTCTGCTAAATTCTCACAAAGAAAGTCAATGGGGAATCTGGTAGGAAGTCAAAAATGACTTCTATTCCCACTGCTTTTTGTCTGTTCTTCTTCATTCTGTTTCTATGTTTAGGTAAGGAAATGATGACCCAATAAGGTACAGGTTGTCTAGTTACTTCAAAAAAAGAAAAAAATAGTTTACAATTTCTTAACTCACTGGTTTTATCCTGTTTATTCAGAAACGCTCTGCTAACATCATTCTGCTGCATAGTAGCATATGTGGATTGCTGTGCTATTTCTTTTGGCAAAATTGTGTATTGACTAGGAGCAAATACTCCTTTAAGACACCTGTCTCTAGAAGGCTGATGTCAAGAACTGGCTGGAAAAAAAATCTCTCCTGGCAATGTGAAAAATGTAACTGCAGAAGGCTTTGCTAAGAACATTCTTCTGTTTTGCATTTATCAGCATCACACAAGAGGAAAAAAAGGGATGGTGAGTAGCTTGCCAATATACCAAGGAAAATATTCAGCAATAGCCAAATTTTAGACCTTTCCTATCTCTTTATTAGTTTTTAAGCAGAAGAAAAGCGGGTGCGAACAGGGCAGGATAAACCAAGCAGCAGACGCTGCAACATTTCAAGCTGAAAATAGGCACACGCTTGCAATATTCCTATTTTCATCTCAGGAATAAATTCTCACGCCATCCATAAAAACCATATAGGCTGCCCAGTATGTCTTTCTAGAAGTTGCTTCCAAAGTGTAGCTTTTAATATGTCAGCAAAAAGAAGGAGCTAAGTATTCTGGGAGGACTCGTTTTAATTGTATGTTTAGAAAGAAGGGAGGGTATGCCGTCACATTGAAATAAATGTTTTCCACAAAAGCCCCATACTCCAGCCAAATACATTAGACTGCAACTCCTGGATATCCAGCCAGATTGGTTAACCGGACATTGCAGATCCAAAGTAAGCAGAAAGCATCAGGTTGAAGGATGCTTTTCTAGGAAATCACAAGAGTTTTTACTTTCCCCATAGATCAACCAGTGCATGATTTAAGATATTTAAAGTCCAAATGGCAGACAATGCACAGTATTCTAAGACTTATTAATCCAGCGTTCCCAAACCTTTTTGGCTTCGAGGACCTGCTGAGGACGGGGAGGGGATGTTTAGGCATGGGTGGCAGGCAAGTGTGTGCGTGCGCAGCTCCATTTGCATGAGCCATAGGCACGCACGCCCATCACTCGAACAAATGGAGTGCACACGCTCATTTGCCCGAGTGGGGATGCACTCATGCTCATCTGCCACTTCCGTGGCCTGGTTCTGAAAGGCTCAAGGCTGGTAGTGGACTGCGGACCACAGGCTGGAGACCCCTGTATTAGACTATGCACTGAAGATCTTTAAAACTGAGAACAGTGCATCTTGAATAAATATTTGCAACTTTCCTCATCTTACTTCTTACCAATCACATCTAGCAAATAAGCTGGATTCCCATCTTAATAGAAACAAAAACAGGATGCTTTGTCTATAAAGAAATTTAAATGTCAATACACTGTCTTTCTGACAGCATATAAAAAAGCTGAGTGCTGAAACTGGAAGGGCTGCAATAGGCCTAAGCATGCACATCTCTTTGTCACATGCAACAAGAAGTGCAGTTGGCCGTGCAGGTTTAAGAACCTGCCCTGAGTCCCATCTAGATTGTTTCTAAATTTAGGTAGTCCTCGACTTACGATCACAACTGAGCTCAAAATTTCTGTTGTTAAGCGAGACATTTGTTCAGTGAGTTTTGCTGCATTTTTTACCTTTCTTGCCACAGTTGTTAAGTGAATCACTGCCGTTGGTAAGTTAGCAACCCAGTTGTTAAGTGAATCTGGCTTCCCCCTTGATTTTGCTTGTCAGAAGGTCGTAAAAGGTGGTCACATGACCCTGGGACAGAGCGGCCATCATAAATATGAGCAGTTGCCAAGCGTCTGAATTTTGATCACATGATCATGGGGATGCTGCAAAGGTGGTAACTGTGAAAAACAGTCATAAGTCACATTTTTCAGTGCCGTTGTAACTTTGAACGGTCTCTAAATCAACTGTTGTAAGTTGAGGACTATCTGTACCACTAGTAATATACATGTCACTGATATATGTCCTTGGTAATAGTAATATCTGGAGATTTAAAAAGTGTGAGTCAGCACAGGAAGACAAACAAAGAATTCAATGCTGTTTTTCCATTCCAGAATTCATTCTTACAGAAACACACATACAGTAGTGTATTCTTGCCCTTACAAAATGAAGAGAAGATTGCCACCTTGCTTAACTGCCCCCAAGTCTCCTTCCACTCTCTTGTTGGAAAACTTCCCCACTGGCTGCTGTTTCTCATTAGCTATATAAGTGGCATCAATACAATAGCTCTTTCTTATGTGCAAATAAAACAGATTATGCATGCGGGTCTGCAAAGTGGAACCTAAATTGCATATGGGGAAAAGGCCTAAATTTACAGGGGGTTAAACGTAAGGACAGCAGGATGAGGATCTGGAAGTCAGCCAAGTGGCTGCCAAGTCTATAGATTTTGGAGCAGCAAAATCTTTTAGGAGTGAAAAAGGAACAGCTAATGAGACTCATGAGATCTGTTAATACTTAACCTAATGCAACACCTACTGATCCTGCCAATAAATCAAAGGGACTGTGGCTATTGTTTTGCTTCCATTACGGCAGTGTTCTACCAGTTGGAGGTTGTCTGTCAGGTTTATGCACTCACATTGTCCTGACCCTGTTTTATTTTGGGTTTTGTTGTTTTTCTTGTCTAAAATCCTCTCTCTGAGGCCAGAAGTAGCCCTGCCAGAAGCACAGACATTATTTTACAGTTTACCTGATTGTATTTCTAAAAATGAAAAAGCTGAGTCAAAAGGCCAGCAGCAGGGTAACACTAAGAGTGGAAAGCACATAAGTGTGCAAAGTGCACTTGGCTGGTAGCTAGAAGTGCAGAATCATAGCAACAATGGTGGCTTGATCTTTTGACTGCTTCATGTCTGTGAGTTTTATTATAAATATAGGAACACATGGACAAGGTTAGCTAGCATGCTAGGCTAGGCTAAAATAGGATTTGATAATTTGGGATTTGGCATATTGTGAGAAATCCAATCAGGCATATTGCTTGTTTAACTAAGACATGTGATTATAGGTAGTCATTTAGTGACCTTTCAAAATTTATGAAAACGTAATTTTGCAATCAGCCCTCACATTTACAAACAAAGGTTTGTAAAGCAAAGGAGAGTTGAAGTAAGATGGTAAGCTGTGTTTTTACTTACTGACCTCTTCATTTAAGAACCAAGTTGCTGGTTACAATTGTGATGGCTAAACAAGGACTACATGTATAGCAAGTATGAGATTCACAAGTGAAGGCAAATATACATGTCCCAGAATAAAGTTGTAGGATCCAATCTGGGTCATTCACAGGGACCAGACCTGTGGCTTTTTAATTGTTGATGGGGTGGATTTACCACCAGCTTATCAGGTACTCAGGACTTGGCAGCACAAAGAAAGAACAGCCAACAACTTAATAGCCAGCCATCAACACTCCATCAACAACTAAAAAGCCACATACAACCAGGCACCACAAAAATACTATGCACAGAATAGCCCAAAGCATAAATTCTCATGAGAGAGAAATTCCCTGAGGATGGAAGACTAAACCTCTGGTCCCAATGACCCACCCTGATTGGATCCTGGAAGTATGAGATTTCTCATGTTGATAAAAAGAACAGCAGTTACCAGGACAATAAACAGGTACAAACTGATTCAACTTCAGCAGAGAAGCAAGCTTTTGATCCTTAGAGTCAAAAGGAAATGGATATAAGTTCTACTGCCATAGATAGCCTATGTCTTTTAAAAATAGGGTACTTGTATTCTGATGTAGTAAATAAATAAGTAAATACTATAAATAGAAATTACTAATTGGGGTCTTGGATTAATTGCTTCCAGCTTAGTCTATAAGGAGGGAATTGTGAATAGCAATTGTGTTTTGTTAGCTCAAGTTTAGAATGTAACATGTTGTCTGACCTCAGCTGTGAAGAGCTATGACGACTAGAAGACCTCCAAGGTCCCTTGCAACTCTGTTATTCTATTATCCAGATGTCATTGGGATGCCCACAAGACAGGCACAAGAGCAACAGATCCTTCCTGCCACTATTCCCTAATAATTGATATTTTGAGACAAAATGCTTCTAATCCTGGTGGTAATACATAGCCATCACAATCAATAGCCATCGATCCATTGTTCCGATGGTTGAATGGATGGAGCAGACTATTCCCTTATAGCAGAAGGGAAATCTGCAACTGCAGTGCCACATTGCCAGCTCCTACAGATTGGAGTGTAGTCTTCAAAACCCTTTCAAAAATTACTGCTCTGGAACTGTAGTTTAAAATCTATTATAAGAGGAAACTTCCTGAATCTATGAAGAAAGAGTTAGTTAATTTTTATTTTAATTAATTTTTTTAAAAAAATTCAATGATGCTAAGTTTAGTTTTTGTCCCAGTGTTACCAAAATTAGTTTTGATGTTGTCGACTTATTGGTGCACAATTATCATTGAAAAATCAAAAATTGACTTTAGGTGAGAAAAGATTGCACATTCCTGTCGTGGGATGCTAGGATGTCCTAACTGGAGCATCTGGCAACAGGTAATAAGGTAGCTGAGATTAAGTTAATGGTGTAATGTAAGATAGCTACACTACAATGCATTCAGTTAATAATTATAGGAAGGTATTACAGTTCAGCAGAAGATGCACAGTTAGGAATGCAAAGCATAGAGTATCAGTCTAATTCCTCATCTTCTAGACATTTGGGATAGTTATTCAATTAATGAATTGCATAAATTTGTTAGATTCTTATCTTGTCTTTTCTTCAGGAACTCAAAATGGTATCTGTCATACTCCTTCCTACACTCTCATTCTCTTAATTACCATTTGAATTATATAGGCTAAGAGAGAGTGACTAGCACAAAGTCACAAAAGGTGGTTGAGGTGAATTTTAACCTGGATTTCCCTACTTCAGTGTAACATCTTAATCACTATACCAACCACTACTTACATTAATTTCTTCTTTTTTCCATTAGACAAATGTAATTCTGATTTCACTCTTTCTCCTTAACCATCAGGGGCTCCATAAAGATGGATACAAAATGGACTTTTAGTTTTATGATTCCCCCCCCCCCGAAAAAAAAGATTCCTGTGTAAATCTCTCAAAGTTGGTAAAATAAAACCAAATTATGCTTGGAGATACAGGTAGCCCTCGACTTACAACCGTTCATTTAGTCACTGTTACAACGACACTGACAAAAGTGACTTATGATCATTTTTCACCCCTATGACCGTTGCAGCATCCCCATGGTCACGTGATCAAAATTCGGATGCTTGGCAACTGGCATGTACTTGTGACTGTTGCAGTGATCCCCTTTTTGTGACCTTCTGACAAGCCACAAAAGTCAATGGGGAAGAGAGATTGACTTAACAACCGGTTTACTAACAAATGCAGTGATTCACTTAACAACTGTGGCAAGAAAGGTTATAAAATGGGGCAAAATTCACCATCTCACTTAGCAATAGTAATTTTGGGCTCAATTGTGGTCACAAATTGAGGACTACCTGTATCATTATGTTTACCTACCTTACTCTGTACACCGCCCCGAGTCCCTCGGGAGAAGGGCGGTTTATAAAAACAAACAAACAAACAAACAAATAAATAAATAAATAAATAATAAAAAACCTCCAACAAGCCACTGAGTGTGATATATATACATTTTTCTACTGTACTGTATGTTAGAATTGGTAGTGGCATTTCCTGATCAATGACACAGGAGTTAAAGGAAGCATAATTTACAGAGGCGCCATTATTAAGGAAACACTGTGTGAAGTCAAACATAAATCACTATATAATGGATGCAGGAGAACAGCAATTGATTGAGACCCACTTGTTCCCTTTATACCACAAGTAATAGGAGATCCTGTGCCTTTTCTCCAGGTGAATTGATCTAGAATAACTGTCTTTACCTGATCTTGATCGATGGATGGACAAAGTAGAGTATAATTATGCATGCTTGAAAGGAAGTTGCTATACGTGTGTGCAAAGACATAGACACACACCTTCTTTCACACACGCATACAATTTGCATAGGTATACATACTTTTTCCCTCCTTCATTCCTTTCTTAATTAATTAGGCACTGCGTACAGAGAGACACAAAATGAGATGGAGCACATTGAAGAGAGTTGACATTAGAAAAGAAATTCAAGCGGACTTCGAGGATTTCTCCGCTGAGAACAAGACAACAATATAAAGTCATTGCCCCTTTGGTTTCCTCGCATATCTATGGCGAGGCCCTTGTGCCTTTAACAACTACATGGCAGGCAGATGCAACAGCTCACAGTTTCTCCTCTGTGGAGATGGGAAAATTTCACCTGCCAGATTTCTTATCCAAGTGCTTAAGGCACAGGAACCTTGCCAGGAGAAAAAGAAAAGACAAGAAAAATAAGTTGGCATTCATTCAACGATGTGCAAATTTATACACTGCCTATTGTCTAATGCTGCAGCTCAGCTTTTAAAGAACAAAGGCAGCTTTAAAACTGGCCTCCAGCTTGCTTCCACTGGGATGTTTTTTTGTTTTTATCTAGACTGCTAGCAGTAGTATGGTGGGGTAGGGATACGATATGATATCCTACGTGAGTCATCTAATCCCAATGGAAAGATAGGCAATCCCGCCCACCGCCTTTTAAAAATGTATTACTTAAAAAAAAAAATTAAATACCATGCCCATTAGAAAGCTAAGCTCTAGCCGCTAGCAGCCTATTTATTTGCAATTTGTGACTTTGGGCCCCCACAAAGGATAGCCTGGGATGGCAAGAGAATAAATGGGCTTTTTGTGACTGTCTGTGGCCATTTTGTGAATTAGCTAGCCATCACAGCCCAACACATATTCTCCACAGTCAGAATTTGCTTCCAATCCAAAGAGGTTATTCAACTCTGCTTTCTGGTCTGCACTGCTTTGTTTTTGAATATAGTACCCTGTAGAAGCCACCCATGTTGCAAATTATAGTGCCAATGGTTGGCTCTTCATGTGCTTTGGGGACCTTTGCTAATGCTCAACTCAGCTTTGGGGTGACTGGGATCTTATGTTTTACTGTTCTAGGATCGTGGTGGCGAACCTATGGCATAGGTGCCACAGGTGGCATGTGTGCCGTCGCCCCAGTCCTAGGCCTTCAGCTGGGTTTTATAAAACCTTTTTGCTTTAGGCCTCCACCTCTGTGTGCAAAAAAAAAAAAGTTCAATCAATCAATCAATTTCAACTTCTCGTGGAAAAAAAAGGTATTGCAAAGTTGGAATTGATTGATTGTACTTTTTAGTCCCACCCAGTCTGCCGTTACCACGGCAGCCATGTCCACCCAATGGGCCATGCCCACCCAGCACACAATAACACATAAGTGGATTTTGGGTTGCAGTTTGGGCACTCGGTCTCTAAAAGGTTTGCCATCACTGCTCTAGGACATTTCAGGGTCCCTAGCCTAGCCCCTCTCTGTTGTATTCAGTGAATGTAAAATATGAAGCTACAAATGTCAAAGTACAGAGAGTCCTTGACTTATGACCATAATTGAGCCCGAAATTTCTCATTTGTTAAAATGGGTTTTGCCCCATTTTACGGGGCACGATCATTAAGTGAATCACTGCACTTTTTAAATTTGTAACATGGTTGTTAAGTGAATCTGGTTTCTCCATTGACTTTGCTTGTCAGAAGGTTGCAAAAGCTGATCACACGACTCTAGGACACTGCAACCCTCATAAATATGAGTCAGTTGTCAAGTATCCGAATTTTGTTCACACGACCATGGGGATGCTATAATGGTTGTAAGTGTGAAAAACAGTCATAAGTCGCTATTTTCAGTGATGTTATAACTTTGAATAGTCACTAAATGAATTGTTGTAGGTTGAGGGCTACCCGTAGTACCGATAACAGTATTATGTAGATAAATACTAAGTTCAAAGTTGGCATTTCCCCCCACTCCCTTATTTGCTCTGTCAGATGATGGTAAAGAAGCTGTCATTAAAACAACCAACATATAGGATCATCTAAACCATATTCAAACATGAGACCAGGAAGCCAACTTCCTGAACTTGGTACCCTCTGGTTATATACCAAGCCAGACTCAGAAATCATTTTGGTTGAAACTGTTGAAAGAGATTCGTGATATACCCGTAAGGCACCAGTTTGTCGAATAAAATTCTCTAGCAACGCCACTGGGAAAGCAGTCTGCTGCAGCGAAGCCATCCATAATAAACTTCCTGGTGGAATATGGCCTATGCCTCTTTTGCCTCTAGCAAGTGAGTTTCAAGCAAAGGTTTTCCTAGTTAGCTGCCTTTTCCTCTGTTTCTCCTCTTTTGTTCTTTTCTTTTTTTTTAAAACCCTCACTCCATTATTCGTCTCTTGCTCTCTTCCTCCCTCCCCGTCTTCTTTTTGCTGCCCTAATTTTTCGTTCACCTATAATTTTCTCCATTGACTTTAATTAAGTTCTCCCCAGGCTTGCTCAGTAGGCAGGCTTCCCTGCGTCTAATTAGACTCTCATCATAAGTAATCTACATGGAAAGGAGACACGTGTGCAGCAGCACAGTGCGCACACAAGCAGGAGAACCTGATTTATGGAGAGACTACAGCAAGCAGATGGGTGCATAAAACATGACAAATAATTCTGGTGCAGTTTAAAAAGAAAAGAAGAAGAAAAAAGGTGGGGGGGAGTAGGAACGCAGCCAGATGCACACACACAAACACACGGAGGGAAACTTGGAGGTGTCTCTGTGCGCTTGGGCAAGTCAGATTTTTCTCTCAAGTGTCTCTCTTCAGGTATCACTACCTTCACTCAATAAAGCCAATAGAGCAGATCAGAGTAAATCAGCATTGGCTAGGAAAGCAGGACTCATTGATAACGATGATTCCCAGCTGAGCCATAAGGAGGCATCTCCTGCTGATCTGTTTCTTACTATGTACTTAAGACCCAAGGTGTGTGCTGAAATAATTATCGGAGGGAGGTTACCCATGGTGTGGCATTTGGACTGTTTGCTCAGAGATGGAGTATTGGTGTATTTAGACACTGAGGAGTTTGATTGCCTGCTCATGCGATCTGGAAGCTCAGAATGCAGGAAATCACTTGGGCAACTAGAGCTGTCTGAACATTTCTTTGTAAAGCAGCGCCCTCCAACTTTTTGGGCACCAGGGACCGGCTCCGTGGAGAAAGGTTTTTCTGCAGAAGTGAGGGGACTGGTTTTGCATGCTGTCTGCATCCCACAGATGAGGCTTCACTTGTTTGCATGGCCAGGTTGCTGACATGTCGTGGCCAGGGACCGGTCCATGGACCAGGGGTTGGGGACCCTTGTTGTAGAGGGATGGGTGACATGCTTTGAAGGAACAGGAAAGGTTGAGAATGGTGGGTAGCCTAGGGCTAGGGCATCATGAAACCTGTAGGGCTTTGTGGCCTCTTAAAGGTTTTTCTGCAGCCCACACATCTCAAAAAAGTTGGAAAACATGAACAGCTGTGGTTGAGATAAAAAAGGCACACAGTAGCATTTACCTTAAAACAGGGTTTGCATAATTAAAGACAAGGGGGCGTGATGGCCTAGCGGTTAAGACACTGAGCTATTCAACTGAAAGGTTGGCAGTTTGAGACCCAAGTACCATGTGAAGGGTTGAACTCCCGTTCTTGCCCCAGCTCCTGCCAACCAAGCATTTTGAAAAAAAAAGGAAATACAAGTAGATAAATAGGTACCACTTCAGTGGGAAGGTAACAGTGTTGGCGTATAGTCACACCAGCCATATGACCCCAGAAGCTTCTTTGGTCAATGCTAGCTCTCTTGGCTAAGAAACAGAGATGAGCACCACCCTCTAGAGTTGAACACGACAGGGGAAACCTTTACCTTTTAGTTAAAGACAACCTGGGAAAAATACCAAGGAGAAGCAAATAGAGTAACTTGAAATGGGCCTTGCCTGGCAAGATGTAGTATGCCTCTGTTTACTATAGCTTTCTCACTAAATGCTTTGAGAAGATTACCACCGGAGAGCACATTGGGATTTTCTCTCAGTGGAACAATGCTCATGTCTGTACAAGGTATGGTGAAATTCCCTGTGTTCAAAGATGCTAACTTGTAAGGGGTGGGGATCAGAAAAGATAAGAGACTTTTGAAAAACTGGGCTTGGCAAACTTTTATGCTTTTCATAATTTCAACAGGAGTCACTTTTAAAACACAAGAAAAAGCAAATTCTCCTGTTTGTGCATGTATTTCATTTCCAGGTTGCATCAGATAGGACAGACTCCCCCAACCTGGCACTCTTCAGATGTTCTGATCAGCAGTTCCCAAAATTCATACCCACCATGACTAAAGCTGGAGAATTCTGGCTGTGGTGCCTCAAGACAGCTGGAAAAGTGCAAATGGAAGAAGCAGAAAGTGGGTCTCTAAAGAAATAACTATGGTGCAAAAGCTGGGAAAGCGAAGGGTTCTTGATGCTCTCTGAGCTTGCCTGGCTGTTTTTTGAAGATGTTTCATAATCAAAACAAGGTAACATCATCAGAGCTATTGACTAGCATAAAAAGGATAAAAGTTTGCCATCAGTGCTAGTCATGATGTTACCTAGTTTGGGTAATGAAACATATACAAGAAAACAAGCTCAGAGCGCACTGAGGACCTCTCATTTCAGCTCTGAGGTACAAATATTCTCTTTTATTGGTAGCTGGGAAATATTAGGAATTATGTCCAGTTTAATTGCTGCCCATGCGTTCTCTTCGTTACACAACTGACGAGCACCCAAACCGTGGTCATGCGGTCCATGGGGATGGATGGATGTTGAAACTTCAAATCTGAGTCGAAAGTAGCCAGAGTTCTTTGTAACTTCAAACAGTTGCTAATCAGCCCGTCGCAGGTCAAGCACTGCCTGTATTACTTTCAAGTTCATGTGCATGGGAATGGCTTCTTGAATCACCAAAGGAGCTTTGGTGGAGCAGTGGGCTAATGCCTCCTTAAGTAACACCGGCTGCCTGCAATTAGTGCAGGTTCGAGTCCCACCAGGCTCAAGGTTGACTCAGCCTTCCATCCTTCCGAGGTAGGTAAAATGAGGACCCAGATTGTTGGGGGCAATAAGCTGACTTTGTAATAATGCTGCGAAAGCCCTAATAAGCAGGCATATACATAGAATGAAGACTATTGCTAAGCACATCGATTTGTGCTTTAGATTGTAAGCTGCCTTGAGTCTTCGGAGAAGGGTGGGATATAAATGGGATTAAAATTAATTAAATAAATAAATAAATATCAGGGCTCCCAAGGAATCAGCTCTTTCCCAGGTCTTCCTGCACAATTTTCGTCTTCTAATTCGATTTGATAGCCAATGAAATGTAAAATACAACAAGAACCGTAACAAGATGAAAGAAAACAAACAGTCCTAGCTAAACCCTGCATTTTATTCATTTTTTTTAAAAAAATTCTTTATTAAACTGAAAAGTGAAAACAAAGAAACAAAAGCACAAGTATTGATTTCAACACATTCCAAACACTATAGCATAATCTACATTAACAAGATAATAACTACAAACATAAGACACGACGCGTAGAGTTTAGAAAAGAAAGGAAGGGAATTTTTTTTTTAAAAAAGAAAGAAATAAATTGCATGGAAATGTATAATCACCAGGCAAAACTGAGCTGGATTCAGCACCGCCCCTCGCAGATCTATGTCAATGTGTGTTGCATTTAAATTAGCTCTCAGAAGTAGAAAGAAGGCCACAGCATGTTGCTGGAGCTCTCTTTCAATCTTTGCTTCAGAGAAGGAAGAAAAGCAAATTTCCCACCCATTTTTTTTTTGTTCCAGTAAGTTTAGGGTCAACTTTTTTGCATACGGGCATTTCAGCCCCACTGTTCATTCTTCAATAGATTATTTTTTGTCTCTCCATGTACCCTTATTGCTGGAGTCCAGGATACTTTATGCTCTTTAATCCCACACAACTTAATCCATACTTATCATATCAAGCCTTTATATCAAGCATGGGGAATCTGAAATCTCAGAGCAGCATGCAACCACTGATTGTTTTCTTGTGTATTAGGGGGATTTCCCTGGACTTCCATCCAATTGTACTTGCTAAAAAAACAACAATGCAGTGTCCTAATGCTTTGAGACTTGAAACTTTGGCTGCGTTCCTACAAAATGCCTAACCCATTTACAAATTAATTAATTCTCTGGGTTTGCACAAAATATTGAACCCTCAAGCATCCAGCTGGTCCATCTTCACACCCTACTACAAGCCATATCAAAGATTAACACTAAGCCTAGTTTATTATACAAATGTGGCCAATGGCTCATTTATAACAGATTAAACTGGTTGGGTAAACATATTGATATAGTAGTACACTCTGTGGAGTCAGCTTCAACAATTCATCTGGTGACCATTTGAAGTTACAATGGCGCTGAAAAAAGTGACTTATGAATGTTTTTTACGACTTTTGCAGCATTCCCCCCTGTCATGTGACTGAAATTCAGACACTTGGCAACTGACTCATATTTATGATGGTTGCAGTATCCCGGAGTTATGTGATCCTCTTTTGCGACTTTTGGACAAGCAAAGTTAATGGGGAAGCCAGATTCATTTAACAACCATGTTAGTAACTTAACAACTGCGGTGATTCACTTAACAGCTGTGGCAAGAAAGATCGTAAAATGGGGCAAAACTCACTTAACAACTTAGCAAGGGAAATTTTTAACTGAATTGTGGTTGTAAGTCAAGGACTACCTGTATACAGTAGTCTCTGGCTACAGTAAAAATTGGCCGTCTCTGCTTTGTATTTGGTACCCCAGCTAGAATGTCTGGATTTGATGGGGGGGAATGTCCTAGGGTCATATTAAAATTGGTTATGTATCAGAAACTGATAGATGTAGTGTGAATGCAGATAAATGTGCTGGTGTGGTGAAAGCACCGCCATGGCTGCAAGGCCAGCTGGACATCCTAGCTACCGTTTAAAAAGGGAAGTGAGTGACCAGTAGCTGCCCTAGGCAAGGCAAAACAAATAGCTCCAAAACTCAGGATAATTTTCTACAGTGCATGTAGCAACATTAACGGAGAATAAGAGCTGCATTGTTCCAAGAAGTCGCCAAAAAATGTCTATGATTTTTACATGAAACAAATGTGAGCTTTACTGGCTAAAACTCTCTCTCTATTTTTAGGTGCAAGCCCTAAAAAAGTGCCTGGGGAAAATTTTTGCTGCCCAGGGAGATCAAGCACCATGAAATTTGCATGCTTGAATTAATGTAATCTCTAGAAAATGTAGCCAGACACCAATCCTCCTTTCATGTTAATTAAGGCTGAATGCACCTATCACTGAAATAGTAGGATTAATCAACGTGTTCGTTAAATGTAGATTAAAAGTGTGGACTGCAGCTCTAATTTTAATCAACTGCCCATTGGGGGAAAAAGAGTATTTGGAATTACTGCAGGGACTGATATATATTTTTTTCCTCTGTCTGTCTCTCCTCTCCTCCTTTTTTTCTTCTCCAGGAAGAGCAGATTGCCTAGGACAGACACCCTTTGCTGGACTGGAATCTGTGACTGAGTCATGTCATATTAAACCATAACCTTTGATGTATGTTCCTCCATCACCTCTTAGAGTGATGATCTGCAGAATAATCTGCGTTTCTCATTCTGGAGACCATCATTAAAACATCCAGTATGTATGGAATTCAAAGTCCGATGGTCCTTTTGGATTCTGTCAGAACCTATGTGGTCAGAGTGCTGAGTTGGACTTTTGTGAAAATCATACAGCCGCTTCTTTCTAACCTGTGTAGCCTGGTGATTGGCTGATCCCTGTGACAATTAAAAAGGAATTATTTTTCCATCAGATCGGTCTTCAGCATTTTCCCTTATTACTAAAGGACTGAACATGAGAGAATCCTTATCCCTTGAATTCCATTGACTCTTATCAAGCATCAATTTAACGCTGACCATTAGTTGAGTAGATTTTGTGTACGGGATTGAGCAATGCATCTTAAGTGGAACTTAACACATAGTCCTGATTCTTTGTGCCTGACAAAGTACAAATGAATAAAATCAGGGTATCTAGAAAGTAGCCTCTTGCCCAGCATTGTTTTCTTACATATTGGTTAAATTTGTTTGCCGCCCATTTCACTGACTCTTTCTGAGTTGGTTTTGTAGCAAACATTAAGGACATGATGATTCAGATTTTTCCTTACTTTATTCTTGTCAGATCATGAAGCTCGTATTAGAGAGTTCTTGTTTCTCTCAGTTGGTCGGTGATCATCTCTCAGTTGGTATTTGTGAATCAGTTGAACATAACAGATTCTTTTTTCTTTCTCCTGGGAAGGTGTCAAGGATATTCCATTGACATTTGATCACATTGATTGCTTTGGATCGGTAAAACTGATGGCAGGGGGTTGGGATACTCAATAGTGTCATAAATGAGGTGGGTTTGTCCTTTCTAAGGAGGCGAGATTGAGATGGGCTGGCAGTGCTATATTGCTTGGGACAATATGACTGAAGGGAATCCAGCAATATGAAATATTGCTGATGAGAAATTATCTTGCAAGCTGCGTGTTCACTTTATTGAGAATAGGAATTAGATGCCCATAAATCTTTCCAAGAGCTTTTCAGGTGCTTTTTACGGCTGGTGCGTGCAATTTATTGTATTGTATGCAGAGGGGAGAAAAGGGATAATTTAAAAGGACACTGTCAAATGCATTTTATGACTTGTATTTATTTATTTTTAATCTCCTTTGTTTCCAAACCGTTCCTCGGCAAGGGGCAATGCCACTTTGCATTGCTGAATGGAGGCAAATTTGAAAATTTTATTTCTTCTCAGTTTTCCGTGGCACGTTTGGAGATAAACTGGCAGAGAAATTAGCATTTGCATATGTCCTGCAGCACAACATGTCATGCTGTATGTGTGAATAGTCTTCTGTTCCATGGTACTGATCGTTGCGATTGCACAAAACCATGTTAATGTTGCTGTGTGCATATATGTCTTTGTTAAGTTGTGTGCTCTTATAGTCATCCTTTTATTTCTCATATCTTTCTGTTGCCTAAAATTGCTACTGTTTGCTGCTCATTTCTTTAGCTTAGCCTCATGACTTCCATTTAATTATTTATTTATTTAATTAATTGCAGTATACTACAGTACTCACAGTGTTTTTAATGTATCATTTGAGGAACCTTGTAAGCTAGTATAAAAAAAAGATGGCAGCTCTAGAAGCTTCTTTTAGCTGGAAAAATGTGCTTCAAATAAATACAGAATAACTGCATAACTCATAAGAATGAAGAGTGAGGTTAGATCCGTTGAAGAGCTTGCAAATCTGTTCCTAAGGCAGTCTTAGTTTTTACTGTATATATAAATATAGAATAATGTTGATGCATCTGTCAGTTTTGGTTTGCTGGAGTTTGCTGTTTCATCAACTTTAAGTTTGCTCTGCCTCCTTAAGTATTATTGTGCATATTGCTTCTAATTCATTTGGATTTGACTCGTGAAAATTGGTGCCTTTTTGTCTGTATGTTACTTTCCCCTAATGCTACCTTTTATTCTTTAGATACTTTTTATTGACAGAAAGGAAGTACATCCAACTTTTGAAAGGGATAATGATGGAGGGATCATACAAGTGAAGAAAAGCCTGGTTCACCACCAGAGAATGGAATGTTTTTGTTCCTCACCACAAATAAAATAACTTTAATTATCTTAGACATATATATTAGATTTATGAGACCCACACTGGCTTAGGAAAATGTAGAATGAAGTGTGAACTTGGAAGTACAACTTTCCTATATCCAGGAAGCACGTTTTATTGAAATGCGATCTAAATCAAGTTTTACCATAAACCCTGGGACAGACTTTTTGAATCCGTACTATTCAGCGTGGCAAATAATTGGATTATCCTATATTAAAGATCAATTAAGCCCTTTCCATTTAGTAGAGTTTACACAACTTCTCTGCAAGTCTGTGAACTGTGCTAATTTCCACCAGTATCGCTCTAGTAAGGTCTGATTTCTCTTGTTGCCTTTTGCATTACTGCTGTTGAAAAAGGGAAGCTCACAGTGTGCTCAGCAATTACTGGTAGCAAAAGAAATATAAGGCAAAAACAAGTATTGCTAATAAGCTGACACGTTAAACAATGAGTCACGCTTCCATAAGGAGCCTGACTTGAGTTATAACCCTAAATAAACAAGCTGTGAGAAACAGTTTACAAACTATGAATGTGTTACTTATTTAGCTGCCATGGAGAAGCTGTGATCTGAACCCTGAGTTGTATTTAAGTATCTAAAGCAAATGCACAGCTTGATATTTCAAAGTAGTGGGCCCATCAGCTTGTGCTTAAGCTTCCCAATTAAGAACAAACATGGTTTCCAATGCAAAGAGCACAAGGATGGTTTTTACGTAACAATCCTTTCTTAAGGATATTGGATGAGAAGACTTCCAAGGTTCTTTCCAGGTCTATGATTTTATGTTGAAACACAGATCATTATCCCAGGTTTCTATTTACACCCCATTTACACCTGTGGAACCCCTTCAAAGATATCACTGGAGTGCCATTTTTAGTGTTGCAGAAGAGGGAAATCATTAACTATATATTTATTACAGATACAATTAATTAATTTAATTTTAACTAAACTTACATTAAATCAAGAGCAGTGTTTGTCCTGCCTTCAACTATTTCCTTATTCTATCTCCATCTACTTTTGCCTTGACTTCCCATGTCAGCAGATGTCCATTTGACAAGTCAACAAGTTTGCGGATAAGAAAAAAAAGGAATGAATTCTCATTAAGAATTAATAACTACAGTCCTTCTAGTAAAAAAAAATGCATCCAAGTATAAGCATTTTCAAAAACTGTACAGATCCCAGACATGCCACATGTTTCACTATAATGGAACATAAATTGAGGACTAAACCCAATAGTGTAGAATATGAATCACACCAACTTCTGGAACATCGCTTTATTGCAAAATCCATCCATCCATCCAATCAAATGAATCTATCTATCTATCGTAAACCATTTGATGGATGGATGGATTGATTTTGGAAGTTGGTCTAGCAGGTGGATCCAACTGGTAAATTACATCCAAATGGCCTGAGACAGACAGACAGACAGACAGACAGACAGACAGACAGACAGACAGATAGATCTTGAAAATAATTTCAACCAGAACAAAGTCTAATAGCTTGCAACTAACTTACTGGGTGACAAACTCTGAGCCTGATTTTACACTATTACTGTAAAACAGAATGATGTAATGAAGGAGAATATTTGAAGCTCAGGGTTGACATGAGGGGTCTTTGGTGCTCTCTGAGCCTGCTTGTTTTCTTGCAGACATTTCATTACCCAAATGAGGTAACATCAGCAGTGCTGCACTGATGATGTTACCTAGTTTGTGTAATGAAACATGTGCTAAAAAACAAGCAAGCTCAGAAAGCACTAAGGACCTTTCAGAATGATGTAAAAAAAGCTGCTTGCTTATATAATTGTGCACAAATATCCTTATGGTTGCAGTTAACACCCATCTAACTTTTATCCTCTGCCGCAATTTCACTTCTGCCCATGATACACCCATTTCACAGAAGCTTCCTATTTATCTGTTACAGGAACATCAGATAGCCCAGATAATAATACGAGTCCATCTATTCAGTATGATCTGCCTAACAGTTTTGCATACAAAGCAAAAGCTGTCCGGTTCAGTTGAGTTTTTCCCTCTCATTGCATTTCACCTATATTTTCAGTATAGAATTTTTTTAGAGTAGGAATATTTTTAAAGCACATACAAACTCAGTAAAATGGTGAATAAAAGGCAGATCTACAACAAATCAAAACCAGCAGAATCTTAATGCATAATCAGATGAAAGGACCTTTTTTTGATTTATTTACAATAAAAACCAAAAGTTATATTGCAAGAGAGCCTTCCGATCAATGTTGAAGCATATGCACATTTTAAAAATTACATTTGTTTTTAATGTTCATATTATCATTAGTTTCCTCATTCATTTATATTTTATTCACTTATTTTTTCTAGCCCCTGTTTGCATTGCTTTGTTGTATTCTGGGATGGATACAGAAATGTGGCCACTAAAGGCAAAAATTAAGAAAACAAAAGTCTGCCAGAATTTCTCCTCCAGAATGCCTCCAAATGGAATAATTCTTGAGCATTCTAGGGGGAAAAGGAGTAGATATGAGAACAGTAAGTATTATTGAATGCCATCATAATAGTCAATGAAAATAATATCCAATATATCATCTTTTGCTATTGTTATTTTATTTGGTTTTAAAGATGTATTTTAGTATGTGGGCATTTATTTAATCTTGTTTTAACTTTGGTAATTTGTATTTTTTATTCTTGCCCTGTTCACCGCCCTGAGTCCTTCGGGAGAAGGGCGGTATAGAAATAGTATTAAATAAATAAAATAAATAAATCTTCAGTGGAGTACTTGGTGGTCTCTGAGTTTTGTTGTTTCCCTGCTGATGTTATCAAGTTGGGTAATGAAATGTCTGCAAGACAACTACTAAGCTCAGAAAGCAGCAAAGCCTCCATAGTTCAACCCTGAGCAACATGTATTCTCTTCTATTAGATCATCTTCAGATTCATGTTCATTTATTAAAAGATAACAGTCTACCTTTGTCCTAAATTTCATAGAAGCTCTTAATCAGGAGAGCAATATCAAACGATTTTGAAATTTAAAAGCCCAAATAGAAAGTTCATTTAGAAAGTATCAGTCTAAGTAATTCCTGTTGGACTTAGTCAAAATGTATAGGTTACTTTGTTAGCTAATGGACAGATTCTGACCAAAATGAGTAAAAAGCCCAGAAATTTTAAAAGATAAAAACCATGCAGAAAAACAAGTTATTCTATATCAATTTGCTTTCTTAATGATAGAGAGCCACAGAAAATAGAATTGCCTTGTAGCAAGATGGCTGGCAAACAAATTTAATAAATAATAATAACCCTAAAGCAGCAAGGTTTAAACTCATATGTTCAACACAAATTGGTATAGAGCTCTCTTTACAGGTAATCTTTGACTTACAACCACACCTGAGCTCAGATTTTCCATTGCTAAGCAAAACAGTTGTCAAGTGAGTTTTGCCCGATTTTCTGGCCTTTCTGGCCACTGGTGTTAAAGGGAATCACTGCAGTTGTTCAGTTAGTAGCACGGCTGTTAAGTGAATCTGTCTTCCCCATTGACTTTGCTTGTAAGACGGTCACCAAAGTGATCACATGACCCCAGGACACTGCAACCGTCATAAATACATGTGATCTGAATTTTGATCACATGACAATGGAGGTGCTACAACGGTTGGTTGTAAGTTGTGAAAAACGGTCATAAGTCACTTTTCCCCCAAAGTGCTGTTGTAACTTCAAATGATCACTAAATGTTGTAAATCAAGGACTACCTGTATTTTAATCACCAGGCTAAAGATTATGGGAGCTGAAATTCAGCAGAACTGGAATACATCGGATTGGGAAAGACCGATTAAAAGGAATCTTTTCTCTAAGTTCAAGCCCGCATCTGAGATCATTGTGGAGATAGGTCCTTTTCTCTGTCTTCCACCCACAAATGGGCCTGGAGTTGACAGGTATTTGTCACAGCAGCCATGTCAGCACCCTTATTTTATTATTTTATTTAAGCCACTTCTATTCTGAATATCCCCATGTTGTTCTAGGCAGCTCACAACAACAATAAAATCATTATTCTAAAGCCCCAAAATTTAAAGTACAAAGCAGCAGATATAATACAGAAGCTTAATATGATAGCTGTGAAAATATTTACGTCTATGTGCTGGCAATTTTAATTTTGCCTCTCTTTCTCTCTTTTTTTTTTTAAAAAAAGGAAAAATACTGGAAAAGCATGAGATGCTTTTGTGGTCAGTTTGCTTTTGGGTGAGGTATGGCTTCTTTTATATTTTGATGCTATCTCTATCTCATTCTGCATTCGGTTGCGTTATTTCAGCCAATTCTTTCTTATGTCCAGGAGTGCTCTTCAGGCTGAAAAATGCTGCCTATCCCTTGATTGGAACATTTCCAGTTATTAATAGAAATATGGCACAAGTGCAAAGAAAGTAACACAGAAAAATTAAGAGAGAGAGAGAGAGAGAGAGAGAGAGAGAGAGAGAGAGAGAGAGAGAGAGAGAGAGAGAGAGGTGGGGTGGGGGAGAAAAGGACAATTCACTTTCTGGATCTTTTATTTTAAAAGCTGCTTGGTGAGCAAAACAGGGAGATTTTTTTTTTAAAGTGATGGAATGGGGCTGAGTTATAAGCTACAGAAGTTAGTTAACTGTTGTTTATGGTTTACTATTACAGTATTAGGGACGCGGTGGCTCAGTGGGTAAGGACGCTGAGCTTGTTGATCAGATGGTCGGCAGTTTGGCGGGTCGAATCCCGACTGCCGCGTAACAGAGTGAGCGCCTGTTACTCGTCCCAGCTTCTGCCAACCTAGCAGTTCGAAAGTACGTAAAAAAAAAATGCAAGTAGAAAAATAGGGACCACTACGGTGGGAAGGTAACAGCGTTCCGTGCGCCTTTGGCGTCTAGTCATGCCGGCCACATGACCATGGAGACGTCCTCGGACAAGCGCTGGCTCTTCGGCTTGGAAACGGAGATGAGCACCGGCCCCTAGAGTCGGAAACAACTAGCACGCATGTGCGGGGGAACCTTTACCTTTACCTTATTACAGTATTAGTTGACAAACCATGTTTTAAAGCAAACCACCACTAAGTGCAGTATGTGAACTCAGCCAGTGAGTTAGAATACTGGTCTTGCTGGCCCAATGCAGGCTGTAAAGTAGAAGCTTTTTAATTCCCAAGCTGAAGAGGAACACAAAACATTTGAAGCAAGGCATAGGTGCTTAAACTAGAGGTGTGTGGCCTGTCTCTGTTCGAACTATAGACCATAGACGATGTCTTCCCCAATTCCACTGCTCTTCCACAGATGGATGGGTTAGCTGCATAGATGGCTGAGTTCTTAAGGGCTCAGACTGTCTCAGTCTCCAATGTGCATGCAGAACAATAATCAGCAAGTCACATATTAGAGAGAGACACACACACACACACACACAGAGAGAGTGGTGGTGATAGGTGTTTAAGACTTTGGTCCATGCTTAGGTAAGATTGGATGGGAATAATTATAATGATTAATTGGTTGTATAGTAGAAATTAGGAACTTATTGGGTTTGAGTATTTTTGGGGGGAAGAGGGCAGGGCAGGTTTAATTAGGAAAAAAAAGAACATGGCATGATCAATTATAGAAGAGAGGAGTTATTTGAGACAACCTAGAAATCTTTTTTCAGTGCAGAAATCCCGGTACTACTGGTGGCAGATTCTGGGGAGATTTCCTCTGTAGTATCACATTAAGGATGTGTGAATTTTTTTTAAAATCCCATTTATATCCCGCCCTTCTCCGAAGACTCAGGGCGGCTTACAATCTAAAGCACAAATCAATGTGCTTAGCAATAGCCTTCATTCTATGTATAGGCCTGCTTATTAGGGCTTTCCCCCCCCCCCCCCAGCAGCATTATTACAAAGCCAGCTTATTGCCCCCAACAATCTAAGGATTAAGTTCAGTTCAGTTGCACAGACCTTAAAAGAAAGAGTGGGCCAGAGAGAGGTAGGCCTTGTTCCAATAACTCCCTTTTTATAACCCCGTAATCCCTTAATTTGGGATAGAGTCAGGGCAACTGGATGGAGTTTGCATTTACTGGCTGAATGCCCTTCCTGATGCCACATGGAGTTCATAGCAGCTTTTTTTCCCTTTGTACCCTAGGAGAGAAACATCTGCTGTTACCTAGGGTTGAAATCTCTACCTTCCGAGTGGGAGGTGAGTGTCTTCAACACCATGCTGCTCATCCATCCCATCATCAATAGTATACATAAAATCCTTTTAGGGGGAATGAAGGACACATTACATGAAGAAGAGGTGCAAAATGACTTTGGGTCAATAAAGGAGAATATTTATAGCTCGGGGTTGAAATGAGGAGTCCTTGGTCCATTCTGAGATTGGTTGTTTTCTTGCAGATGTTTCATTACTCAAACCAGGAGTAACCTTGTCGCTGATAGTCACATCACATTAGCGCTGATACTAGTACCATCACATTAGTACCGACGATATTACTTAGTTTGGATAACGAAACAGCTGCAAGAAAACAACCAAGCTCAGAGAGCACCAAAAACCCCTGAGTTGAGTCAGTTCACATATATAGCCTGGCCTGGGATTTTCTGAAGCTTTTTCTGGGATTGGTGGGAAGGCTTAAGTGTGAGAGATAATGTCATATTTATAGAAAAATGAGGTTCCAGTTTCTGATAATAGAATTGCTGAAGCTATAAGGGAGCTACTGAGCTCCAAAACAAAAACAAACAAAATGGGCAGGGGCCACATGACAGAAGAGGATCATTAGTTGCTCTCCCTTGAAATTCTGTCTAAAGCTTTTCAATTGTTCTTGCAGTTATCCACTAGGAATAATAAACTAATTTTCCCCTCTAGGTTATCTCACAACTGAGAAATATTACTTTAAAATCTATATGCAGAAGGGTTATTTTCGCATCCATCATACTTTACTGCAAAACTCACATTTTGTAAGCTGCTCTTTGAAAGTTGGCTCACCGTCTCCATGTAATATTGAACAGTTACACCAGGGCTGCAAAAATCTTTGTCACAAATATTTGGACAGCCATTAGGTGGCAGGAATGAGAACTTTGCTGCTCTGGATTTTTGCTGTCCAAATCTGAGCCCTAACTGAAGGACTACACTGTCCTTATTTACCTATTGATTTATTTTGGCTTTGATCGTTGATTGGTGAACTTAAAATAGACTTTGAAAATATGGATCTGAGGTCACTTTGTTACATCACCAGCTATCTTTGGTAGTTCTATCTACTCACATTTCCATGCTTTCAAACTGCTAGCCTGGCAGGAGCTGGAGCAAATAACGGGTGCTCACCCCATCACCTGGTGCTGAGGTCTCAAACCCAGCTCAGCGTCTTTAACCTCTGAGCCATCACACACCTCTTTGCAACCAGGTGTCCTTAAACATGGTAGATTTATTTCTGGGAAAAGTAAATTAAAACTTTAAAACAGGGGTATCCAATCTTGGCAACTTTAAGAACTGTAGAATTCAATTCTTAGAATTCCCCAGCCAGCTATGAATGCTGGGAGTTGAAGTCCACAGGTCTTAAAGTTGCCAAGGTTTGACACTCCTGCTTTAAAACCTGGAAGCATGATGTACTTTGTTCCGTGCCTCTGGCAACTATTCTCTTTATATGCTTTGAAAGAGAATTGGAAAGTGCATCTCATATTACAGTTGGCTTGCTTTAGACACACCTTGAAAAGAAGTTATGGGCTTCGTGCTCCTGACAGCCACTAGACAAAGAAAACAGAACATTTTGCTACACATAGCTTGTTCTCTATAGGAGGTCCTTTGCATTTTACAGGAAAAAGCCATTGAAGCCTTAATGATCATTTTAGTACCATGACGGAGGTACCCATTGATTTTTTTTTAATAACATAACTCTTCCGACCATGGTGTGCATCTTCCTAACAATTCACGGTTTGCACTGTCTCTATAACCAATAAAAAGTTTCTGTGATCTGTGATGTGTTGGGCTTGGCATCAAAGGCACACTTCTTGTCAGCAGGAGGCACAAGGGATAGCAATTTCCAGGGATCTGCTGAGAGAATGGAAATAATTACAGGAATAATAATTTTATTGCACAAGGTGTTGTTAATGCTATGTACTGTAACAAAGAAGAAAAGTGTTTCTTGCCCCATGGAGCTTACAAAAGAAAGCAGGGGAGAGAGGAAACGAAGATAAATAACAGGAAACTGTTGCAAGCAGCTGTTTAGTTAATCATGCCCTTTACAAAGATCTCCCATTCCATATTAATATAATAATATAATAATATAAAGTTGGAAGGGACCTTGGAGGTCATCTAGTCCAACCCCCTGCTCAGGCAGGAAACCCTATACCATTTCAGGCAAATGGCTGTCCAGTCTCTTCTTAAAAACCTCCAGTGTTGGAGCATTCACCACCTCTGGAGGCAGGTTGTTCCACTGGTTAATTGTTCTAACTGTCAGGAAGTTTCTCCTTAGTTCTAGGTTGCTTCTCTCCTTGACTAGTTTCCATCCGTTGCTTCTTGTCCTGCTCTCAGGCGCTTTGGAGAACAGCTTGACTCCCTCTTCTTTGTGATAGCCCCTGAGATACTGGAACATCCCAGCTATATGATTGTACTGGTTGCCAGTTGGCTTCTAGGAACAGTTCGAAATACAGGTTATTACTTATAAGGCCCTACATGCAGTGGTGGTATTCGAATATGTGAACAACCGGTTTTCTGTGTGAATGCTGCTTCTGGAAGTCCATTCTAGGCTTGGGCAACAAAAAATTAGCTACCCATTCTGCCGAAGTGGTGTGAACTGACTGAATCCCACCACTGCCTACATCAGAGGTCTTCAAACTTGGCCCTTTTATGCCCTCAGCGTGCCTGGCTGAGGAATTCTGGAAGTTGAAGTCCACAAGTCATAAAAGGGCCAAATTTGAAGACCCCTGGCCTACATGGTGTGAGGCATGCTGTTTGAGGAACTGGTTGTAATGGCCCATCCCCTACATTCCTACAGAATCGTCTTGTATTGGGGCCTGATGATTAAGTAATGCTGTCTAGCATTAAAGCAATATTTGCTACCAGAAAGGCTTTGAAGGGAAAGTGTTCCCAGAACAAGAGATAACAAGGGAGAAGTGACTGAGTAATACATGAAAGCAGGAGAGATTCAGATGCCCACAACTGATGGAGCATTTGTTCATAATTCTGTTCCCTTCTATTTTTGGATTAATTTACAGATTCCCCCCCCCCCAAAAGGCTCTCTAATATTTGCATATCTGTTTAAACCCGTGCTTTTTCCAAAATGAGTTTAAGCTGATGGGAATAGTGTCACAATATTCAGAGAGGTGTAAAATCTGGTGGATAAGTGAGCCTCAGAAAACAATATTGTTTTGCGGCATGCTTATAAACAAGGCACCAGCCAGGGAGTGAATGAGCCCTGTCTTTTCTCAAGAACCTACATTCTGTACCTCGCTTTTGAAATGCCAGGGGAGCCCTGAAAAAGCAACCTAAAGTGACTTCACTTCTCTTTTTAGAAAAAGAAAACTGCTTTTCTTCCTGAAGGAGCTTGAAAGAAGAGCTTCCCTCAAAGCCTTGTCAAAGTGAAGAGCCCCATGGAACTTTTGCAGAGTCCTAATTTCTGTGCAGAAGAGGCGCAGCAGATGAAAGCACTTCACTGGCTCTGAAATTGATGCGTTGTTTTAACAGGTAACTAAAATAGTCCTTTCTTATTTTTAGAACAGCAAGCATCAAATGCCCCCAGTGAAATCACACCAGTACCTCGCTGATAATGTCCCAGTTTGGCTGGTGTCTTTAGCATACTTGTTGAACCAGCCTTGATTCTAATCTAATAGCCTCGGTAAGAGGATATATGTATATATTGCATCCTAACTCTGCCGGCTGTGACGCGGTGGCAATCTGTCATTAGTTGCCTGAGTTTATGATTAAAGACTAGGTGGGTCACAGGGAGGCTGGGTTTGCCTTCTGTCCTCAGGGATAGGAAGGGTAACAAAGAATGTATGCTGGAATGTAGCCAGGCACCTTTGAGCATCCTGACTACCATAGGACTTAGGCGAGAAAAGAAGAGACAAGGGATTTAACCTGGCTGAATGTGGTTCTTTTGAGCAGTTGGACAAAACTTGCTGAAAGTCACATTCCTATGGGAATCCATTGGGTACTGTGTGCTGGGTGGGTTGAGCCAAAAGATCAGTGCCTGGATGGGTAAAGGCATAATAGCCAGCCATCAACACCCTAATTAACAACTAAAAGCCACACACAATCAGGCACATATACCATGTTTCCCCCGAAAATAAGGCCTACACCAACAATAAGCCCTAGCTCGATATTTTTGGGGTGGGCCTCATATAAGCCTTATCCCAAAAATAAGCCCTAGTTTTGGGACAAGGCATACATCTAAAAATCAAGCTAGGGCGGGAATGGGGGTGTGGAGCTGCCCCACCCACCCTCACCCATTTACTTTGCAGCCAGGCCTCTCCTTGCTGGCCCACTTCTTCTTTTGAGGCCTCTTCTGCAGCCAGGCCTGTCACAGGGCTTTCCGGAAGGCCTCTGCAGCCAAGAACTTAGCTATGGATTGAATCCATAACTCAGTACTCAATTGCTTAGGCCTTCTGGAAAAGCCTGACTGCAAAATGCAGGCACGAATGCAGCTGCAGAACTTTGGCCCCAGAAGAAATGGACTGGCTGGGTGGAGCTGTCGGTGCCGGAGGTGAGGTAAGGCCTACCCCGAAAGTAAGACCTGTTGCCTTTTTTGGAGGCAAAAAAAATTTTTTTTTGCGGAAACACAGTAAATACAACAGCCAAGTACACACATTTGGAGAGAGAGAAGTTCCCTGAGGATGGCTCCAGCATGAACCTGAAAGCTTGGAAGAATAAACCTTTGGTCCTGGTGACTGACTCAGATTGGATCTTGCAACATTATCTTGGGACATGTATATTTCCCTTCATTCTTCCTTTCTTTTTCTGAAACCCACTTCTCTCTCTTCTAGATCGAAGGCTGCTGGTAGGGGGCAGATGCCTCTTACCAGAGGACTGACCTGAGATTTGCATAGAAGTTTTGAAATTCGATTGAGGGCTGGATGTGCCTCAGGCAGTGATTTTCTCCTACCCAGCTGATTCATTAGAGAGGCCGGGCATTGAACCTGAATTGGCATGTGCAGCAGATGCTGTTTCTTGAAATTCATCTGGTCCCCCTTATCTGGTCCAGAGATAGTCTGCACTGAACTGGAAGATACAATTCAGCTCCATTCTTGTGTAACACAGAAAATCAATGAGGCTTAAATCCAAGTAGAAACAAGACCTCCGTCTCAAAATCCAGATATTTATTTTATTTTCATTTAGTGGCCACCCAATTCTAAATCAACTCTGGGCAGCTCACAGCATAAAAACTACATGATAGATATGCAATTAAAAAATAGAACATTCAAAGAAATGGATCTGAATGAACACTAACAACATATATCATGTACCCAAGAAAGGGCTCCAACTAGCCAATCCAGGGCCTAGGAGAAGAGCCAGGGCTTTAAGGCCTTCTGGAAGCCACCAGAGTGGGAATCATATAGATCTAAGGGAGAACTTCATTTCAGTAGACATACTGTGTGAGAGAAAGCTTGCTTCTGGAGTCCTGTTAGATAGGAGATATCTTTGGTTTGAGACATTAATGGCTCTTGCAGATGAAGAGAGCCAGTTTCGTCTAATGCAGGGGTCAGCAACCTGAAACAGTGAAAGAGCCACTCGGAACCGGTTCCCTCACAAAAGGAAAAACTGGGAGCCACAAAAAATGTGTGCACATGCGCGTACATGCACAGAACAGGGTTTGACTGAGGAGTGGAGCCAAGGCGAGATATGCACCTACCCTGCATATTTGAATTGATTAGTTGAACTTTTTAACTCCCACTTTTTTTTTTTTTGGACTGCACATGGCAGAGGACTGGGAGCTGCAGGAGACGGCTGAAAGAGCCGCATGCGGCTCCGGAGCCACGGGTTGCAGACCTGTGGTCTAGTGGCACCAGGCTAGAAACCAGGAAACTGGAGTTCTAGTCCTGCCTTAGGCATGAAAGCCAACTGGGTGCCTTTGGGCCAATCACCGGGAGACTGAGTTCTAGTCCCATCTTAGGCATGAAACCCAGCTAGGTGACTTTGAGCCATTACTCTCTCTCAGTCTAACTCACCTCACAGGGTTGTTGTTGAAGGGAAAATAGGAGAAAGAAGGGTTATTATAAAGGATTATTATTATTATTATTATTATTATTATTATTATTATTATTATTATTATTATTATTATTATTATTATTATTATTATTGTTTGCAGCCTTGAGTTACTTCTAAAGTTGCAATGGCGGCATAAAAATCTAATAAATAAATAGGCCATGAACTGCTACTATAGCAGGAACACCCTGTCATTAGGCTGCAACTAAGTGCTATGCGTGTCCCAGAGAATTCACCAGCTGCTGGCATTCCTGGGTGTGATCTGTAACAGCTTCTTCAGTTGACATTAATGAGGGTGTTGCTCAGGATAGATTATCAAGGGCTGGAGTGTTTCCCTCACGTCATATATTCCACCCCCAAAGTCCCCCAAACCCTTTAAAAATTATATGTATAAAGTGAGTTTGTCAATTCACATAAAACAACTCCTTTTGAAAAAGGAAAGATGATTTGATACGAACCAGGAAAGATGGGCAAGGATGCTGCATCTAATGAGCAGCCGCCCACAAATTTTATTTGGATGAACTGAAATTTGGTAAACTGCCCAATTTTAAAAATGCGTTTTGTTCTATTATCTTGTTTTCAGATGGAGAGGGCATTTACAGTTGATAGAAGCACTTGGATTTATAACTAAATGGCTAATAGTTGCATTTAGGATGCTATTAAATTGTTTAACATTTGTTTAAATCAACTGATCTAATTAAATGTTGCACCTTTAGTTACAATGTCCTTCAACGATGTAACACTCATGGTATCTTTTTTCTTTTTAGCCAGGGATGTCTCAGTTATTACAAATCTAGTCCATTTTACAGAATGACAGAATAACAGAGTTGGAAGGGACCTTGGAGGTCTTCTAATCCAGACTTGTCAAACTCGCGACATCATGTGACATCGCGCGATGTATCGGAACTTTTCCCCTATTGCTGGCAATGGGGTGGGTGTGGTTTCCTTGTGATGCGTCTGGCCCATGGGCTGGCAGTTTGACACCCCTGTTCTATTCCAATCCCCAACTCTAAAGTATTAAAACCTTATACCATTTTCAGTCAAATGACTGACCAGTCTCTTCTTTAAAACCTCCAGTGTTGGAGCACCCACAACTTCTGAACGCAAGTTGTTCCACTGATTAATTGTTCTAGCCGTCAGGAAATTTTTCCTTAATTCTAGGTTGGTTCTTTCCTTGTTTACTTTCAGTCCATTGCTTCTTGTCCTGCCTTCATTGCTTTGGAGAATAGGTTGACCCCTCCCCACCTCTTCTTGGTGGCAACCCCTGAGATATTGGAAGACTGCTATCGTGTCACCCCTCGTCCTTCTCTTCATTAAACTAGACATACCCAATCCCTGCAATGATTCTTCATATTTACAATTCACATCAGCATAATGTGTTAATTTCTTTAGAGTATTTGTCTTTTTTTTAAAAAAAAATCATATCTATTTGCACAGCTTTTTTTCCAACTTCCTCCAACTTGTGTGGTTTGTAAAGTATTTTCCTTCCAACATGTTCTTAATAAACTTATTTTCTCAGAATCCTTCTTTTACCTAAATGTCTGTGATGCAGGATTTACGTAATCTCTCCTGTTAGTTCTTTAAGAGGTTCTCAAAGAGTTTTTCCTAAGTTTTCTTAGCCCTCTAAGACAGGGGTCCTCAACCTTGGCAACTTTAAGACTTGTGGACTTCAACTCCCAGAATTCCTCAGCCAGCTTTGCTGAGGAATTCTGGGAGTTGAAGTCCACAAGTCTTAAAGTTGCCAAGGTTGAGGATGCCTGCTCTAAGATCTCTAAACTTTTAATTATTTTAAAACTAGCTTAACTGATGCTTCCTCAATGTTTACATTTCTGTAAACAGCTGTCAAGCAGAAATTTGACAAATGATAGTGAACTGTGCTCTATACTACTATTGGTGTTTGACCCGTGTGCTTCAGTGGATTATGAAAATCCATTCCCATAATGATTTGTACCAAACTTCTTTTCCACCCTAGATTGCAGTGGCATCTGATTGAGAAATTCATTCAAAAAGATTAAAATCCACACCTTTAAGAGCTCACTTGGATGCATCTTCTTGCTTGGATGGATTGATCCGCCTTACATTTTTCTGTTGAGATCTCATGTGCTTTCCATCCCACTTGTACAGGAATTTGCAAACTTGGTAAATTTTTATCCCCTAAAACAAAGTCAAATTAATAACTTTATCCTGAAAATGCCTGCATGTAGCTAATGAAGCATTCTCCCCCCCCATAAAGTCTGGTTTGCCTTTCTTTGTGTTGTCATCTGCTAGTCGGTGAGAGTTACTCATTCATTCAAACAGCTTTCTGCCTGCCAGGTAGATTTTATCTGAAGATTGTACTTTCATTGGTTGCACCTGCATTTGTCTTGCCTTGTTTGATGTTGCTGTTCCATGGCAGAATTGTGATTTTAATCATTGTGAAGCATCGTGAGTTATATATGCATTAGTACACAAAGTGTGTGGGATAGATGCGTTAAGAAAGAAATATTATTATTAGGATGTTTGCCACATCAAACTGTTGGAAAATAAGATTTTTTCCCCTGTGTTAATCAGAAATAAACCTGTTAGTATATATTAAAAAGGTTTTAATTCATTACAATGAATAACTGTTATAAATCAAGATGGGCAATAATTTTTGGCTTGGGATCTTCAATTCTCTCTCCCAAAAATGTCTCCTGATTTGTAGGCCAGCACCTTATGCTACTTGTTAAAGTGACAGCCACCCTCAACCCTCAGGTTATAGCATCTGCTCCTATAACTATCCCAGTGAGTTTTCCTTTTGTTTTGTCTTTATTTTTTTGCCAAATCTGCTAGGAAATGCAAATAGGAGGTCACAAAGATGGCATGTAAGAGATCTGGGATACCTACCATATACTGCAGGGTAGTTTTTTTAAAAACATGACTTAATAACATTAGTAGAGTGACTCTTAATCCATATCTTTTAAAATCGTATCTTCAGGTCAGGTTTATCGTATCACAGACATGGTGCAAAGAGAGAAAGGAATGGAAAACAGGAAGTTGGGGAACCTATGCAAATACTAATTCTTAATACTATTGATTTTAGTGCAAAAAAACAAAGGAAAAGAAAGATGCACTGGATAAAAAGAAAAGTCTATATTTGACTTGAAGCAGTGTGCTGGGAAAATGGGAGTGGCATTGTAAAAAAAGGGAATGAGATCAGCACAAAAAATGTGTGAGGCCAGGATACAAATTAAATTGTTTTAAAATGATTTCGAGTGAAAATCTTATATAGATTTCTACTGACTGTCTGCTTGATGGCTTGGTTATAATTAGTAAAAATGAAGAAGCTCTGGAGGTCAAAGTGGTGGCTTTGCAGAATATCCTGAAGCCTATTTAGAAGGCATGGAATACTGTCCATCTCTTGCTCCCCAGTTTGCAACTGTTAGGGCTAAGTGTATTATGTGGACAAAGACAGGAGCAGGCAACCCGTGTCTTCCATAAGCTTAGACTACAGATCCTACATCGCTTGCTCTTGTCCATCCTATCTGGAGCTGTGGGAAATTGAAATCCAAAAGGTCAGCATATCATCTGGTTCCCTACACTATGTTACTGTAGATTGGGGGTTGTCCAACCTTGGCAATTGTAAGACTTGTGGACTTCAACTCCCAGAATTCCCCAGCTAGCATAACTGGAATTCTGGGAACTGAAGTCCACAAGTCTTAAAAGTTGCCAAGGTTGGACACCTCTACTTGTAGATGAATTCACGGGATGTAATGAAATGAAGGGATTAACAGGAAAAGGATGCTTGAACTTGAGCATATTTTCTTTGCAAGTAAGCCTCCTCAAACATGGTAGATTTTACTTTTGGGAAAACATCCAGGAGTGTCCAACTTGGGCACCTTTAAGACTTGTGGACTCCCAGAATTTCTCAGCCAGTAATTCTGGGAGTTGAAGTCTGCAAATCTTACAGTTGCAAAGGCTGGACAACCTGCTGTAGATGAATTCATGAGATGTAAGGCTAATGGCTATATTTACCTTCAATAACAGGAAGTGCACCATTCTGTAATTATTACTGGGGACTATGAGATCAGTTCCTCTGCAGAGGAACTAGAGATCAAATTGCCAACATATGCTGGATCATGGAGAAAGCTAGGGATGGTAGAGGACAGGAAGGCCTGGAGGAACGTTGTCCATAGGGTCGCGATGGGTCGGACACGACTTCGCAGCTAACAACAACAATGAGATCAGTTGCATGGATATCCTGCTTGTGTGGTTTCCATTAGAACTTCTTTCTTTGGCTACTGATGAAGCAGAGTGTTAGGCTAGATGGACTTTGAGGCTCCTTTTAGCTTTTCCCCCCCACTTGTTTCACACTTTGGATGAAACATGGACCAAGAATTCTTGGAATAGCCATGCTTTTTAAATAAGTTGCCATCAATCCATTTCCTCTTTGTGGCACTTCTGACTCCACAGCCAAAGAGCCCTCATGGTTTTTTTTCCTTTCTCCAGGCACAGTTTTTCTATCTCTGTTTAGCCTTCTCCATCTGAAAATTGCCTGCCTCTGCCAGATGGAGCAAGGATCAGATCTGACCGCTGCCAAAATGCTAGCAGATTCTTCCTCCCTTACACAAATGCTGAGCAGGATTAAAAGGGCTGAATGAGGGTAAATCCCTTGTCTTTGGGACTCATGAGTGTTAATGAATAATAATCCTTTAACACCGTCCTCCTTCAAACATGCCAGCTTTCAGCTGCCAGTGCAAATATGACCGGGCATTTATTATTATTATCAATACGTATCTATTCGTATCAGATTTTGTAAGAGTTGGAAAGGAGAGCTGAAAGTGGCATTGGCGTATAAGGAAATGCAGAGAGTTGTGTAAGCCTCTGAAATTAATCAGTGTTAGGATCAGAATCCCCAAACCGGCTTCTCCCAAGGAATTTGACTTGTTAATGAATTATGAAACTGGGTCAGATATTTCCCACATTGACAACAGGTGGGAAGTTCAAATGCAGAATAATTGTACAACAGTCTTTTCCAACCTTATACGATCCAAATCTTTTGGATTATGCCTTTCAATGTTGGCTGAAGGTCTGAGGAGCCATATCCAATTCATCCATGAGGTTGTTCAATCAGGTTGTTGAGCCCTAGAGCATCTGTATCTATAGATGCCTTATTGGTGGCTGATGGGAATTATGGCTGATTAGATAACTGGAAGTAACAATATTTGAACTGGTCTTCAAAAAGATGGCATCGATGCTAATTAATATCCAAACTTTTGTTGGTATCGTTACTTGCATCATTGTCTTTTGTATTTCTACACCAGTGTGAGGCAGCCCTCCAACACTGCATTCAGCCAATGAAATCAAAAACCAAACAATTAAATAAACCAAGCATAACTTTAAAAAAATCAGATTATTCAACAAAGCTTTCTAGGTGTACCACTCAATGTTTTTGTAGTGCCAATGTTTAGTTCTGGGTATTTGTGTGTCCAAAGGAGTGTGATGGCTCAGTGGTTAAAGTTGCTGAGCTTGTCAGCTGGAAAGCTGACAGCCCAGGTTCGGGACCTGAAAGCTGGGCAATGGGGTGAACTTCTGTTATTTGCCCCAGCTCCTGCTCACTAGCACTTCGAAAGCATGCAAATGTGAGTAGATAAATAGATACCACTTCAATGGGAAGTTAACAGTGTTCCATGTGCCTTGGCATGTAATCATGCTGGCCACACGACCATGGAAATTGTCTTTGGACAGTGCTGGCTCCCTCAGCTAAGAAATAGAGATAAGCACCACCCCTAGAGTCGGACACAACCAGACAGGGAAAACCTCTACCTTTTATTTGTGTGTCCACATTATTCATCTTGAAGCATTGGAGGATGGTGAATAGGTATGGAATTTACAAAGGTTTGCGATAGTGGCGAATATCTGTAGCTCAGGTGTAGGATGAGGGTGAAGGTTCGTTCTCCAAGCTTGAGGGTTGGTTTCCGAATGTTTCATTACCAGGCTAGGTAACATCTTCAGCAGTGCTTAGTGGATGTCTGTATCAGTGCCCTACTTTTTATAAAGGCTTCAGGTGTAGGAGTGTCAAGTGAGGGTCTTGTGATGGGCCAGGTGTGAGTCATCAGAGAGAGGCTTGTGACAGGGAGGCACTTCAGGTAAGGATCCTTAGAGGGTGTGAATAAGTGAGTCATCAGTGGGAGGCTGGTGATGGGTCTTGTGATGGGGAGATTATGTCAGGTCTGGGTCATTGGAAAGTGAACTGCTGGGTGAGGAGAGGGGCTTGAGAATTGGTGCTGTCTCTGGATGGCTGTTTTGATTGATTTGGATTCTGAGGGGTTCATATACTGTTGTAGGTCGATGTGTCTGTTGGTGAAATTGCTTGTGGAGTGCCAGACTTCAATGAACTCCCGAGTGTGGCGGGTGGTAGCGTGGCTGATGATTTGAGCGTTGCTCCAATTCAACTGGTGTTGTTTGGTGTCAGTGTGGGTAGCAATTAGGGATTTGGGATTGTGGCGCTTGTCTGCTAGCCGGTGTTTGTGGATCTTGGTTTTTATAAAGCTCTGATATCATCACAAAAGTGGGTGAGGGTACACCATGTGGGCAGCCTGTAGCCCTTTCCCACTTTCTTCTCAAAGACCTTCCCTCATCATTCCCAATCTGTCTGGTGGTACTCTTTCCTCTTTCCACTGTGTGGAAGCAATCTTCCCTCCCAGTTTCCCAATTATTTCCCACAAACTTTGACAAAATGCTGTCCATCCCTGCCTTTTGGAAGGGGGCAACTGGGATCGCTGCAAAGCAAACAGTGGCCTCCCATTGCCCACCATCTTTATTGCCCATCTCTGGGTCTGAAGTGGTCCAGAGGGAGCCCCTAAGAATTGCAGTAGGAGTCAGTTAGAAGAGAACTCTTTACTTTGAGTTTCTCACGGATGCTGAACTAATAAAATACGCTCCAGCTGAACCCTTCACAGCTGGAGCAGGAAGTATCCAGGGGCATATTGTTAGAAAAGGTCTCCAGTTGCCCATTGCTAGCATAGATCTTTTAAATGCCCAGTTAAGTTACTTGTGTGGAAAATAAAAATCAAACGTACACAGTCATAGTGGAGCCTTTTACCTGGCGCTTTCTTGATGTGTTGTAAGAGCAACTTGCCCCGGCTGGTGGGGATGATGGGAACAGAAATCCCCTATCTAGCAACAGGCTGGATAAAGCTACCCTACCCCAATGTGTTTTCCTGTCGTCGTTTCATATTCCTTAGCATAATGAGAGCACTGAGATCAGGGAAAGGCAGCCACTTTATTTATTTATGAAGAATTAAAGTATTCACGCTTTAGGCAAGCATAGATTTTTTTCCCCCCTGCTTAAGTTCTACAGATGCCTCTTTGCTCAACAAAGCAAGGCAGCAACAACTCCCGTCAACTTCTCTGAACCCGGGTGGGTGCTTGTATTTGCCCGTCTCCTTGCTGTCTTGTCCATGCTACAGAAACAAAGGGCAGTTCTCTTTCCTCTCCTCAAATTCCTCTCCCCTTTCATCCAACAAACCTAACCTGGAGACTGTTTTAATCCATCATCTGAATTCACATCATATACCGGGGCAGAAACTAAACTAACTGGTCTGGATCCACCTAATACAATCTGCTCCAAAAAAAGAAGCAAGCTTAGCTAATTTTATGGAAAGGAACGAAATGGACAAGATTGTTGTAGACCAGCAACAAAATAATCCAATACTTATGTATGCAATATATTTTAGCAGCTGCGGAGTTGAAATATAAGACCATATCACAGGCTCCTTAATGCAGGGGTCCTCAACCTTGGGCAACTTTTAAGACTTGTGGACTTCAACTCCCAGAATTCCTCAGCCAGCTTTGCTGGCTGAGGAATTCTGGGAGTTGAAGTCCACAAGTCTTAAAGTTGCCAAGGTTGAGGACTCCTGCCTTAATGGCACAAGCCCTGGGATACCAATTGATAATTGGGAGAGAAAGGGAATAGACTAGAGTACAGGTAGTCCTTGACTCATGACCACAACTGAGCCCAAAATGTCTATTGTTAAGTGAGAAGTTAAGTGAATTTGGCCATGTTTTACAGCCTTTCTTGCCATAGATGTTAAAGGAACCACTGCAGGTGTTCACTGAATTGGGCTTCCCCATTGAAAGGGGATCACAAAAGAGGATCACATGACCTCAGAACGCTGCAACTGTCATAAATATGAGTCAGTTGACAAGCCTCTGAATTTTGATCACATGACTATGGGTATGCTGCAACGGTTCTAAGTGTGAAAAATGCCCATGTTACCTTTTTCAGTGTCATCGTAACTTCGAACTGGTAACAGTGCTCTGGGATGTCTTGCTGGCCACATGACCACAAGGATGTCTTTGGACAGTGCTGGCTCAATGGCCTTGAAACAGAGGTGAGCACTGTCCTTTATAGTTGGCAACGGCTAGCAGAATAAAATCTGCAGGAACAGTGGTGGGATTCAAATATGTGAACAACCAGTTCTCTGTGTGGATGCTGCTTCCGGAAGTCCGTTCTGGGCCTGGGCAACAAAAAATTAGCTACCGGTTCTGCCAAAGTGGTGCGAACCAGCTGAATCCCACCACTGCATCTCACAGATGAGCCACTGCACCCTTCTTAACTAGCCTACAGATCCAAATGTCATAAAGCAGGGTTCCCCAACCTTGCTGGCTTGGCGGCCCAGAAGGAAAGGGAGCAGCAGGGAAATGTGCATGTGCATGGCCTGTGTGCACATGTGCAAACAGGAATGTGCATGATGGTGGTGCTAGCATGCGTGCGCATGTACAAGTTTTTTTTTAATCCCATTTATATCCCGCCCTTCTCCGAAGACTCAGGGCGGCTTACAATTTAAAACACAAATCTGTCGGGCCGAGCACGCCCGACATTCGGACGGGCCGCGGCCGCGGGGTGACTCATCGCGCCGCCAGACTCGCACAGGGCGCTCCGTTAGGCCCCGAAGACTCCCGCCGGCGCCCGTCACCTCCCGGGGGGCCAGGACGGCGTTCGGCCCTCCCCAGCTCTCTGGCGACCGCGGCAACCCACCAAGCCCCGGAGCCTTCCGCCGTCGGCCGTCGACTCGCAGCAACCCACCGGGCCCCAAAACCACCAGCCGTCGCCCGTCGCGTCCTGGAGAGCCGGGACTGCACGCGGCCCCTCCCAGCGACCCGGTCACCACACGGAGCGACTCACCGAGCCGCGGAGTCGTTCACAGGCTCCCTCGCCTCTCCTCCATGCTGCCGGGATCCGGAGACGGTTGGCCACGCCCACGCCATTCCGACGGATCGGGGAATGGGCCAGCAAGAGGAACGGTGCAGCAGCGGGTCGCCTCCCAGCTGGGGAGGCCGCGGACCAGCCAGTCGGGCTACAGGAACTGCTTACGGGCCGGGAAGGGGCCGTGCGAAGGACTGGGTGGTGGCTGCCCGGCGTTTGAGCCGCAGGACAGGAATGGGTGCTTGGGCGGATCAGGGCGTGACAGAGACAACCGGCGGGTCGGGAGGGGGTTTGGCGAGCAGCTCACGGCGGTCTGGGGTGGTGAGGGGAATGGAGAGTCATGGCAGGAACCTGGGGGAAAAGAGGGAGGCTTAGGCTGGGGGGTAACTTACCGATTGCGTTGGTGGTGGGACGGGAGCCAAAAGGAGGGGACCATGGGAGGCGGGGTTTAAGTAGGGTGGGGGCGTGGTGGTGCAAAGTAGGGTGTGGTGGTGGGAGTCGGCCTTGCCGGCTATTTAACCAGCGTTGACTGTGCTGTAAAGTCAACGCTGACTTCATTTGTCTTTGAGCGAATGTTTATGTGGATAATAAACACGGCTTAGAAGAACCAGCTCCCGTTCCGGTTTCACTCCTTGGGTGCTTCGTCGGACGGGGTCTGAAAGTAAGTCAGCGTTCCTTTTTCTTTCTTTGCGGGGAGTTTATTCCTCAGAAGTTTGTTATGGCAGAAGGCACGGAGGATGCTGCACCACTGGCCGAAGAGCGGCAGGAGGAGGCTGGAGCAGCGGCTGGGCTCTTGGAGTCGGTGGAGGTGGGGGAGGAGGCGTTGCCCTCGGTGCGGCGGAAGGAAAAACCCCCTCCCCTCGAAGACCCTGGTCCGAGGCCTCAGGAGGTTGCAGTGCGGGGTCGTAGCAGCGATCGGTGGACCTGTTCCGAGGGGGATCAGCGAGGACCCGACCGAGGCTTGATGGACCGGCCTAAAGGTGCGTCTACTGAGTGGAGGGAGCGGTGTTTCATGGAGGACAGCGGTGAAGAATGGAGTTACTCCACCGTTCCGGGCAACCGTACTATGGAGATTCTCAGAGAGCGGTTCGGGGAAGTGAGGGGTCGGGAGCCTGGGCTTTGGTCTGGGCCAGATGAGGCTGACCAGGGGCAGTGGTCCCTCCCAGGCGGCCATGCTCGGCGGCCTAGTCCACCCCGCTTCCGTATGGACAGCCCAAGGTACCAGGGGTCAGCTCGCCAGCCTGAGGTTCCCAGAGGTCCCGGGGTTTCGGCTCCCACTACGGCGGTACCAAGCGGCACGACTCCTTGGGACAGCGTAACCGGAAGACCAAGACAGCGGCCGTTACGACCAGATGGGGGGGTTCCGACCCTGGGGACGCCGCTGGGTCCTTGGGGCCAAGGGCTGGCGTGGGGTCCTCCGCCCTTGGCCGTGGTCTATGATGGTCATCCAGACCGCCTGGCAATGTTTCTGGGGCAGGTGATCAATCACATGGACCAATACGGCCCGGCCTATACGTCCCAGTGGGCGATGGTAGTGGCCGTCACAGCGTGTCTACAAGGAGAGGCTGCGGCCTGGGCGGCTGATCTGTACGGCGACCATGCCCGTGAGCTTGGGGATCTTGGGCTTTTCCTGGACGCTTTACGGGCCCGTTTTGAGGACATCTCTCGGGTGCTTCGTGCCGAGGCCGAAGTGCTGGATCTGCGGCAACAAGGAAGACCGGCAGTACGCTACGTTGGGGAGTTCCGGAAGGTGGCTGGGAGGCTGCGGTCATGGCCTGAACGCCTTCTTGTGCACCACTTTAAGGCCGGACTGGATAGTGCTTTACGACGAGCTTGTGTGGTAAGAGGGGTCCCGGCCCGACTGCAGGACTGGTTCCGGGTGGCCATTGAGCTGGACATTGGTTTGCAGGACAATCGAGGAAGGTCAGAGGGGGTGACCGGGGCCCGGCGGCCGGCTGAAAGGGTGAGAGTGGGGGAGCGGCCCGGCTTGCCGGTGACCGGGGCCAACCCTGTACCACCACCACGTCCTGGTATTAGGTGTTTCCGATGTGACCAGCCGGGTCACCGGGCGGCCGAATGCCCGCTCCCGCCAGCCCGGGTGGTTCCTCCAGCAACTTCGACACGGGCTTTGCCTGCTAGGAAGACCTCGGAGCGGTCCCGAACTGCATACCAAGCCGCAGACGACAGCCGTCGGGACACGACACCTCCTTTGGCAACCGGGCCCGTAACTACCCAGACCGCGCCAACGGAAGACCTTGAGGATTTGGAGCTGGAGGATGATCCGATGGTAAGCGCTCCGGTGTGCCCTTTTGTGTTTCCCGTGGTGTTGGTGAGCCCCGTGTCCGGGCAAAGGCGGGCGGTTAAGGCTTTGGTTGATTCGGGGAGCACTCGGTGTCTTATCAACCGAAAAACAGTGGCTGAGGTGGGTATCCGGTTGCAACGACTGGTAACCCCTCTGCGTTTCCAACAAGTGGATGGGTCGCTCCTTGGGGGGGCTCCTATCACCCACGTCACCGAACCTGTCCGGCTGGAATTGGGGGCCCACTGGGAGGTTTTGCGGTTTGTTGTGGTGCCCTCTATGACTGAAGCTCTCATTCTGGGCCTTACGTGGCTTGATAAATGGGGTCCCACGATTTGGTGGGAGGGGGGTAGTCGCCATCTTCGGGTGGGTCTGGGCCCCGAGCCCCCTCTCCACCATTCCTTTTTGGGGCCGGAGGACACGGGGACGCGGGAGAGGGTTTGTGGGGTCACGGGTGATTCTAAGGTGTATGTGCCCCGGGACTACGCGGATTTAATGGACGTCTTCGATGAGCGGGAGTGCGATTCGTTGCCACCCCATCGGCCGACAGATTGTGCTATAGAGTTCGAACCTGGGGCCCGACTACCTAAGCCCCGTATGTACGCCATGTCTCCAAAAGAGATGCAAGAGTTAAGGCGGTACATAGATAAGAACTTGGAGAGAGGATTTATTCAACCAGCACGGTCCCGGGTGGCGGCGCCAGTTCTTTTTCGTGAAAAGAAAGATGGGGGCTTGCGCTTATGTGTGGACTACCGGGGGGTTAATGCGGTGTGCGTGGAGCACCTCTATCCCCTTCCTTTGATGAAGGACATGCTGGCCCAGTTGGCGACAGGCCGGGTATTCACTAAGTTGGACCTCAGGGAAGCCTATTACCGGGTGAGGATCAAAGCTGGGGATGAATGGAAGACCGCGTTTAATTGTCCTCTTGGCAGCTTCCAGTTCCGAGTGATGCCGTTTGGCCTACAGGGGGCTCCCGCTGTGTTCATGCAATTGATTAATCAGGTCCTGCATGAGTTCCTGTATCAGGGTGTTTTGGTATACTTGGACGACATCCTGATTTACTCGGACACGTTGGAGGAGCACGTGCTTCTTGTGCGGCAGGTGTTGTCGAGACTGCTGGAAGCGCAGCTCTATGTTAAATTGTCCAAGTGCGAGTCCCATAAGGCCCAGCTGGACTACCTTGGGTATCGTATATCGGCGGCGGGGGTGGAGATGGACCCCAAAAAAGTACAAGCCATTCAACAGTGGCAGGCTCCGCAGACCCGGCGACAGTTGCAGAGTTTCCTTGGCTTTGCCAATTTTTATAGACAATTCATCCCACGTTTCGCAGCTATCGCCCTGCCGTTGACAGATCTACTGCGTACACGACAGTTGAAGACACGCCCGCGACCGGGGTTGAAATTGGAGTGGTCTACCGCGTGTCAGCGGGCGTTCGAGAAATTGAAGTCCCTCTTTGCTAAAGAGCCCGTTTTGAGACATCCCGACCCCAAGCTGGCTTATGTCGTGCAGGCGGATGCGAGCGATGTTGCTCTTGGGGCCGTCCTCCTACAGCGGAACAGTGCCGGGGTCCTGCAGCCGTGTGCTTACGCCTCTAAGAAACTGACTCCCACCGAGCGGGCCTGGGCGGTGTGGGAAAAGGAGGCTTATGCGGTCCGTTGGGCTTTGGAAACCTGGCGACATCTCCTGGAGGGGGCCTCCCATCCGTTCGAACTGTGGACGGACCATAAAAACCTGGAAGCCCTACAAACCCCTCGTCGCTTGTCGCCTAAACATGTCCGATGGGCCTTATACTTCCGTCGTTTCCGTTTTGTGCTGAAGTATGTGCCGGGGGGTCGGAACTTTCTGGCAGATGCCTTGTCACGCATGCCTCAGTATGACAGCAAGAGGGAGGAGGTGGTGCAGGCACTCATCCCGACACTGGCAACCGAGGGGGTTGGATCGGAGAGTGCTGGACAGGTATCGGAGGAGGATTTGAACCAGGCCATCCAAAGGACCCTGCAGGAGGACGCCTGGTTGCGGGCTAATCCGGGACTATTGACCATGCGGGACGGATTAGCGTGGCATGGAACACGTTTGTACGTGCCCAAAACCGTGCGGCCACGCGTTCTGCATGGGTGTCACGACGCCAAACAGGCGGGACATTACGGGTTTGTGAAAACCTTACACCTGGCACGTCGTCAGTTCTGGTGGCCCCGCATGAAGAGCGACATCGAACAGTACGTACGGCGTTGCCATGTTTGTGCCACCACCAAGCCCCAAGTTGGGAAGCCCTTGGGGTTGTTGCAACAGGTAGCTGATCCAACCCGGCCTTGGCAGGACATCGCCATGGATTTCGTAGTGGACCTCCCGGAGAGTAAGGGTCACACCGTTATCTGGACAGTAGTTGACCTGTTCTCGAAACAGGCACACTTTGTCCCGTGTAGGGGGTTACCATCAGCCCGTCGTCTAGCTTGGATGTTCCTCACGCACGTATATCGACTGCATGGAGTGCCGCGGCGTGTGATTTCGGATAGAGGGGTACAATTCACAGCCCGGTTTTGGAGAGAGTTTCTGCGTCGTATCGGCTCGTCCCAGGGGTTGAGTACCGCCTATCACCCCAGTACCAACGGGGCTGCAGAACGAGCCAACGCTGCTGTAGAACGCTATTTGCGGAGCTATGTTTCTTTCCGGCAGACGGACTGGGTAGACCTGTTAGCGCTTGCTGAAGTTGCATACAATAACGCAGTGCACAGCAGTACCGGCTTCTCTCCATATCGAGTGGTCACTGGTCACGAGTTCGTTCCTTTCAGTGAATGCCCTCAGGAGGAGGCGACTCCGTGCTCCCCGCTTGACTGGATGCATCAAATCACGGCTGCCTGGGGGGCGGCGAAGGAAGCGTTGGAGCGGTCCGCCATGGCGACTAAAGCACAGGCGGACAGGAAACGGAAACCTTTCGCTACACCGCGGGTGGGGGACCTGGTGTACTTGTCCACCAAGTATATACGGTTACAGGTCCCGTGCCGTAAGCTAGGACCCAAATACCTCGGGCCGTTCCGGGTGGTGCAGGTGGTAAACCCGGTGACGGTGCGGCTACAGTTGCCTAAGTTTTTGGGTAAGATCCACCCGGTGTTCCATAGTAGCCTGCTGAAACCTGCTCCAGCGGCTACCGCGGCAACAGGGGAGGGGGGTCCCGGGCCAGTCCACACCGACCAATATGAGGTGCAAGAGGTCTTGGACTCCAGAGTACGGAGGGGCGCCCTACAATACCTCCTTCGGTGGAAGGGATACCCGGTGGAGGAGGCAACGTGGGTGTCGCGGGAGGATGTCCATGCTCCCCGTTTGATCCGGGCGTTCCACCGAGCCCACCCTGGCAGGCCGGGGGGTGGGGGTTCTGGGGGTGTGTGCACAGTGAATGATGCTATAACCCTGTTTTCTACATCCGCAGGAGGACCCTTGGTAGGGGGGGCGGCATGTCGGGCCGAGCACGCCCGACATTCGGACGGGCCGCGGCCGCGGGGTGACTCATCGCGCCGCCAGACTCGCACAGGGCGCTCCGTTAGGCCCCGAAGACTCCCGCCGGCGCCCGTCACCTCCCGGGGGGCCAGGACGGCGTTCGGCCCTCCCCAGCTCTCTGGCGACCGCGGCAACCCACCAAGCCCCGGAGCCTTCCGCCGTCGGCCGTCGACTCGCAGCAACCCACCGGGCCCCAAAACCACCAGCCGTCGCCCGTCGCGTCCTGGAGAGCCGGGACTGCACGCGGCCCCTCCCAGCGACCCGGTCACCACACGGAGCGACTCACCGAGCCGCGGAGTCGTTCACAGGCTCCCTCGCCTCTCCTCCATGCTGCCGGGATCCGGAGACGGTTGGCCACGCCCACGCCATTCCGACGGATCGGGGAATGGGCCAGCAAGAGGAACGGTGCAGCAGCGGGTCGCCTCCCAGCTGGGGAGGCCGCGGACCAGCCAGTCGGGCTACAGGAACTGCTTACGGGCCGGGAAGGGGCCGTGCGAAGGACTGGGTGGTGGCTGCCCGGCGTTTGAGCCGCAGGACAGGAATGGGTGCTTGGGCGGATCAGGGCGTGACAGAGACAACCGGCGGGTCGGGAGGGGGTTTGGCGAGCAGCTCACGGCGGTCTGGGGTGGTGAGGGGAATGGAGAGTCATGGCAGGAACCTGGGGGAAAAGAGGGAGGCTTAGGCTGGGGGGTAACTTACCGATTGCGTTGGTGGTGGGACGGGAGCCAAAAGGAGGGGACCATGGGAGGCGGGGTTTAAGTAGGGTGGGGGCGTGGTGGTGCAAAGTAGGGTGTGGTGGTGGGAGTCGGCCTTGCCGGCTATTTAACCAGCGTTGACTGTGCTGTAAAGTCAACGCTGACTTCATTTGTCTTTGAGCGAATGTTTATGTGGATAATAAACACGGCTTAGAAGAACCAGCTCCCGTTCCGGTTTCACTCCTTGGGTGCTTCGTCGGACGGGGTCTGAAAAAATCAATGTGCTTGAAACACACCCATGGCACATGCTGGCGCATGCACAAATGGGCCGCTGGTACCTGCATGATCCTGGCAGCGATGCTAGCATCCCTGCACATGTGCAAATGGGGCCGCTAGTGCCCACATGGTGGTGTTACCATGAGTGGGGCGGGCCTCACCAGCTATTCCCGGGGCCCTGTGGCCAACAAGGCTGCAGCCCGGTACCGGACTGCGGATCATAGGTTGGGAACCCCTGTCATAAAGTATTTTGGCAATTTGCTGAAGTCAAGGTGTATCATCTCTGTAACAGGTCTCCAATTTAGTAAAGAAGTCACCTGGTAAAAAAAAGTGAATCCATGCCAGTGTCTAATAACTGCTGCATTGTAAAGCTCTGCAAAACTTCAAAGTGATGCTTTGCTTTGACAATACTTCAAACAAAGCATTCTTTTGAAATCCCACCCCCCCATACCCTAGTTCTAACAGGAAAGCTATGTTACTATGCATGGCCCTGTTTCTGAGAGTTCTTTCAACAGCTGCAATAGGTAGAAGTTTGAGACTGCCAGTTAAGGCTTCAGGATAACATGAAGTGTCTCACTGAGACAAATCAGTTCTCCTCTTCACCTTAACAAACAGAATCGTATCATCTCCATTATGCAAAGCATCTCACTTAGATGAATGAATCTAAGTTGGCTTACAGACAGCTGCTACAATTTTCAAGATGCTAAAAAGTGATCTCTTGTCTTCCCAGTGTCAGACTGGCTGATCTGTAGTTCTTAGGATCTTTCTTTTACCCTTAAAAAAAAGTTGTTTACCTTCTCCTAGTTATCTAGGAGTTCACCAGTTTCTAGGATTTCTCGATGGATGAAGAGCTATGACCACATCAAAGTAGGTAGCCACAATGAGCTTTAAATCCATTGGCTCAGTTGTATCTGGGCATATACAGTAATTCAATCTTCCCAACCCTTCGACTTTGCACCATGCTACTTAGAATTCTGGACAAGAGGGCATCAGATTGCATAACACAGACATGGGGACCCACAGAAAGTGGATGCAGTTTCTTTCATCCAGGACTGAAATAGCTTGTCAATATTGGAGAGAGACTGGTCAAGCCAAGGGGAGGAGTCAAACAGGGAATTAGTCTGGAATTCCTACATGGACACAAGAGGGCAAAGTCTGAGTCCCCCTTGAATGCCATTGAAACTTACTTAGTCTTACCCATGTGCAGACCATCAGTCTGAGATCCAAGAAGCTTCTTCAGCTCTGACTGGGTGTGGGGAATGGAAGAATTTATATTCCTTGCAGAGAGCTGGTCATTTGCCTTCTTTTAGAGAGTTGGTTGGAGGTTTACCTGTGTCCTGACTAATGCAAGTGTGTGTGGAAACTTCTTGGCTGCAGGATGTTTTCTGCCCTGTGTCACACCACTGAAGTGCAAATACAGACTACAGGAACCATTTGTGCTTCACTTTGAGACGCAGACAACACAGGTTCATCCCCAACAGCCAGTCCCTGTCTTCAACAGTGAAGGGACACAGGGCAGAAAACATCTTGCAGCCAAGAAGTCTCCGCACACATTTGCACTACACAGGTGACCCTGTGGGCACAGGTAAACCTCCAAGTGGCCTCAACGATTCTCCAAAAGAATGCAAATGACCAGCTGTCTGCAAGGAATATAAATCCTCCCATTCCCTACCATCCAGTCAGAGTTGAAGAAGCTTCTTGGCTGAGAAGGGACATGTCTTCAAAGAAAAACAAGAAAGTCCAGTTGCCTCCTGAATAAGCACCTTTGGGATAACTATGACTTGGATGACAGAATCTCTACTGACATCAGTCTGAGAAGATTCCTGTGTATAGGTTTGAATAATCACACAGCCAATTGAATTCTTTACATGTGGATCTGGTGTTCCCGCCTGACAGTCAGCCTATCGACTAACACAGGAGCAGCCAGTCATCCCTATCCTTGTATTTCATCACTCTGTTAATTTCACTTAGTTTTATCTTAAAATCTCCACCCAGTCATTTGCATTAAAAGTGAGCATTCCAAAGAAGCCATCTCATTTGTCAGTCTGCACCAGATTTGCGCAAGCTGTCACCCGTGCAGATTTTGCAAGTGACTTCTCACTCCTCACAGTTGTGTGTTACTTAGCAACCTAAACAGCAAGTGATTTTTTTTGTGTGTTGTTTAAGCTGGAATTTAAGTATAGTTGGGTTCACTTTTAATGCAATTGCCTTCAAGAGATTCCATCAGAGAAGTCTGAAAACAAGCGTGGCTTCTAGAAGTTCACTGAAAAAGGGACACGAAACAAAGCTCTCATTTCATGGTGAAGCTGTGACCAGCTCCCACCATGGTGCCCAACACAGCCAGGCCACTCTTCTTGATTTAGAACATGCATTTGGATAGACCTGCAGTAAAATTCTGCAGCATGGAACAACTGCACCTGTCAACCACCAAGCTGGCAGGAATAGCCAATACTCCAGAAGATAGGCTTAAGATACAGGAGGATCTAGACAGACTTGAACACTGGGCGCTATCTAACACAATAAAATTCAGTGGCGAAAAAAGTAAGGTTCTACATTTAGGCAAGAGAAACCAAATGTACAGGTATAATATAGGTGGTACCTTGCTCAATAATAGCAACTGTGAGAGGGATCTCAGAGTCCTAGTGGACAATCACTTAGATATGAGCCAGCAGTGTGCTGCAGCTGCCAAAAAGCCAACACAATGCTAGGCTGCATTAACAGAGGGATAGAATCAAGATCCCCCTTCATGGATTACTGCCTTGTCGTGGCGAAGGGGCTTGCGTAATTCAATGAAGCTATGAGCTATGCCGTGCAGGGCCACCCAAGACGGACAGGTCATAGCAGAGTTCTGACAAAACGTGATCCACTGGAGAAGGAAATGGCAACCCACTCCAGTATCTTTGCCATGAAAACCCTATGGACAGTACCAAAAGGCAAAACGATATGACGCTGGAAGATGAGCCCCTCAGGTCGGAAGGCGTCCAATATGCTACTGGGGAAGAGCAGAGGGCTAGTACTAGTAGCGCCAGAAAGAATGAAGCGACTGGGCCAAAGCCGAAAGGACGCTCAGCTGTGGATGTGTCTGGTGGTGAAAGGAAAGTCCGATGCTGTAAAGATTTTTTCTCCATAGGAACCTGGAATGTAAGATCCATGAATCAAGGAAAACTGGACGTGGTCAAACAAGAGATGACAAGACTGAACATTGACATCTTAGGTATCAGCGAACTAAAATGGACAGGAATGGGTGAATTTAATTCAGATGACCATCAGGTGTACTACTGTGGGCAAGAATCCTTCAGAAGAAATGGAGTAGCCTTCATAGTCAATAAAAGAGTAGGAAAAGCAATACTGGGATACAATCCTCAAAATGACAGAATGATCTCAGTTCGAATCCAAGGCAAACCATTCAATATCACAGTAGTCCAAGTCTATGCCCCAACCACCAGTGCTGAAGAGGATGAAATTGACCAGTTCTATGAAGCACTACAGCACCTTATAGAACTAACACCAAAAAATGATGTTCTTATCATCATGGGGGATTGGAATGCTAAAGTAGGAAGCCAAAAGATAACTGGAATAACAGGCAAGTTTGGCCTTGGAGTGCAAAATGAAGCAGGGCACAGGCTGATAGAATTCTGTCAAGAGAATACGATGGTCATAGCAAACACTCTTTTCCAACAACCCAAGAGACGGCTCTACACATGGACATCACCAGATGGTCAACACAGAAATCAGATTGACTATATGCTCTGCAGCCAAAGATGGAGAAGCTCTATACAGTCAGTAAAAACAAGACCAGGAGCTGACTGTGGCTCAGACCATGAGCTTCTCCTTGCAAAGTTTAGGCTTAAACTGAAGAAAGTAGGGAAAAGCACTAGGCCAGTCAGGTATGAATTAAATCATATCCCTGTTGAATATACAGTAGAGGTGACAAATAGATTTAAGGAATTAGATCTGATAGACAGAGTGCCTGAAGAACTATGGACAGAGGTTCGCGACATTGTACAACAGGTAGCAACCAAAACCATCCCAAAGAAAAAGAAATGCAAGAAAGCAAAATGGCTGTCTGAGGAAGCTTTGCAAATAGCTGAGGAAAGGAGGGAAGCGAAAGGCAAGGGAGAAAAAGAAAGATACACCCAATTGAATGCAGAATTCCAGAGAATAGCTAGAAGAGATAAGAATGCCTTCTTAAATGAACAGTGCAAAGAAATAGAAGAAAACAATAGAATAGGGAGGACCAGAGATCTTTTCAAGAAAATTGGAGAAATGAAGGGAACGTTTAATGCAAAAATGGGCATGATAAAGGACCAAAATGGCAGGGACCTAACAGAGGCAGAAGAGATTAAGAAGAGGTGGCAAAATTACACAGAAGAACTATACAAGAATGAGCTTAACGTCCCTGATAATCACAATGAGGTGGTCACTGACCTCGAGCCAGACATCCTAGAATGTGAAGTGAAGTGGGCCTTAGAAAAGCTGAGCAACAACAAAGCTAGTGGAGGTGACAGTATTCCAGCTGAGCTATTCAAAATCTTAAAAGACAATGCAGTAAAAGTGCTACACTCAATTTGCCAGCAAATTTGGAAAACTCAACAGTGGCCACAGGATTGGAAAAGATCAGTTTACATTCCAATTCCTAAGAAAGGCAGTGCCAAAGAATGTTCAAACTATCGCACCATTGCACTCATTTCTCATGCTAGTAAAGTCATGCTTAAAATCCTACAAGCTAGACTTCAGCAGTATGTGGATCGAGAACTACCAGAAGTGCAGGCAGGATTTCGAAGAGGCAGAGGAACTAGAGATCAAATTGCCAACATACGCTGGATCATGGAGAAAGCTAGGGAGTTCCAGAAAAACATCTACTTCTGCTTCATTGACTATGCTAAAGCCTTTGATTGTGTGGATCATAACAAACTGTGGCAAGTTCTTAAAGAGATGGGAGTACCAGACCATCTTATTGGTCTCTTGAGAAACCTATATGCGGGTCAAGAAGCAACAGTGAGAACTGGACACGGAACCACTGATTGGTTCAAAATTGGGAAAGGAGTCCGGCAAGGCTGTATACTGTCGCCCTGCCTATTTAACTTATATGCAGAGCACATCATGAGAAAGGCAGGGCTAGATGAATCAAAAGTTGGAATTAAGATTGCCGGAAGAAATATCAACAACCTAAGATACGCAGATGATACCACTCTAATGGCAGAAAGTGAAGAAGAACTAAAGAGCCTCTTGTTGCAGGTGAAGAAGGAGAGTGCAAAACTTGGGTTGAAACTTAACATTAAGAAAACCAAGATCATGGCATCTGGCCCTCTCAATTCCTGGCAAATAGATGGGGAAGAAATGGAGGTAGTGACAGATTTTATTTTCCTGGGCTCCAAGATCACTGCAGATGGGGACTGTAGCCAAGAAATTAAAAGACGCTTGCTCCTGGGGAGGAAAGCCATGGCAAATCTAGACAGCACACTAAAAAGCAGAGACATCACCCTGTCAACAAAAGTGCGTATAGTCAAGGCTATGGTCTTTCCAGTTGCAATGTATGGTAGTGAAAGTTGGACCATAAGAAAGGCTGAGCGCCAAAGAATTGAGGCCTTTGAACTGTGGTGCTGGAGAAGACTCCTGCGAGTCCATTGGACTGCAAGGCGATCAAACCGGTCAGTCCTAGAGGAGATCAATCCTGACTGCTCTTTAGAAGGCCAGATCCTGAAGCTAAAACTCAAGTACTTTGGCCACCTAATGAGAAGGAAGGACTCCCTGGAGAAGAGCCTAATGCTGGGGAAGATCGAGGGCAATAGAAGAAGGGGACGACAGAGAATGAGGTGGCTGGATGGAGTCACTGAAGCAGTAGGCGTGAGCTTAAATGGACTCCAGAAGATGGTAGAGGACAGGAAGGCCTGGAGGAATGTTGTCCATAGGGTCGCGATGGGTCGGACACGACTTCGCAGCTAACAACAACAACAAGAATCAAGATCACGTGAAGTAGTAATACCACTTTACAATGCCTTGGAATACTGCATCCAGTTTTGGTCACCACAATGTAAAAAAGATGTTGAGACTCTGGAAAGAGTACAGAGAAGAGCAACAAAGATGATTAGAGGACTGGAGGCTAAAACATATAAGGAATGGCTGTTGGAATTTGGTGTCTAGTTTAATGAAGGATGAGGGGGGACATGATAGTAGTGTTCCAATATCTCAGGGGCTGCCCCAAAGAAGAGGGAGTCAAGCTATTCTCCAAAGCACCTGAAGGCAGGACAAGAAGCAATGGATGGAAACTAATCAAGGAGAGAAGCAACCTTGAACTAAGGAGAAACTTCCTGGCAGTTAGAACAATTAACCAGTGTAACAACCTGCCTCCAGAAGTTGTGAATGCTCCAACACTGGAAGTTTTTAAAAAGAGACTGGACAGCCATTTGTCTGAAATGGTGTAGGGTTTCCTGCCTGAGCAGGAGGTTGGACTAGATGACCTCCGTCTATTATTATTATTATTATTATTATTATTATTATTATTATTATTATTATTATTATTATTATAGTCATAAAACATGAAACTCAGTCAACTGAACACTCAAATTGACTGGCACTAATGGTTGACACGGGCTGCTGCCAGCATCCTAGGTATCAACCAGGTATCTCCTTAAAATGTAAGATGTTCCGAGTAGCACAGTTTTTTGTAGCTTTGCTGGAGTTATTGCAGGAAGTTGCAATTTCTTGATGTGTTTTGTAAAGTTTTTGGACATAGTTCCCAGTGCCCCAGTGACAATGGGTATCACTGTTACCCGTTTCATCCATAACCGTGCAGTTTCGATGGCCAGGTCGTGGTATTTCGTAATTTTTTCCAGTTCTTTTTCTTCGACTCTGGCATCTCCTGGTACAGCAATATCAATCAGCTGTATGCTTCAGTTCTCTACAACTGTGATATCTGGCGTGTTGTGTTCCAAATGTCTATCTGTCTGTATTCGGAAGTCCCACAAGATCTTCACCCTCTCATTCTCGACAACTTTTTCCACCCTATGTTCCCATGACTTTTCGGACACAGGCAAGTAGTATTTTTTACACAATGCCCAGTCGATTAGTTTAGCAACTCGGCCATGTCTAGCTTTGTAATCAGTTTGCGAGATTTTGCTGCACTCACATATTAAATGTGAAACAGTTTCAGCTTTGTTGTTGCAAAGTCGGCAATTTGGATTGTCAGTAGATTTTTGTATCTTCGCTTTCATGGAATTAGTTTGTATTATTATTATTATTATTATTATTATTATTATTATTATTATTATTAATAGTGAGGATAGAAGTTTTGATATATACAGTATATAAATGGATGTTTACACTGAAGAAGATGAAAACCAACATGCCATTGATATTGCTCATCAGCTAGATAATATGTTGATTTCTGAGAATTCACTCCCACTGCTCCTCCAGGAGCTTCTCTCCTGTGTGTACTATGGGCAGCACTTCTGTACTTATATTTGTCTACTTTTGGCTAGGAAAATGCTGGAGACATCTGTTACGATTTTTCTACAGGAAGAGATCCATTCCTCAAAGCCCTAAGCAATTAACAGTCTTGCATAATTGCCAATCCTACCTAAACCTCTCCAGTATATCAAGTGTTCTTTTGGTCGCTGACTTCTTTCTGAGATCTAACAGCAACAAAGGTTAGAGGATAATGTGGTTTCTTCCTTTGATGCGTTTGAAAGTTGTTGAATTCTAGCATGGTTTCTTGACTTTTCCTCCTGGTTCTTCTTCCCCAGGGTCTTTCTTTCTTTCTTTCTTTCTTTCTTTCTTTCTTTCTTTCTTTCTTTCTTTCTTTCTTTCTTTCTTTCTTTCTTTTTCTTTCTTTCTTTCTTTCTTTCTTTCTTTCTTTCTTTCTTTCTTTCTTTCTTCCTTCCTTCTTTCTTTCTTTCTTTCTTTCTTTCTTTCTTTCTTTCTTTCTTTCTTTCTTTCTTTCTTTCTTTCTTTCTTTCGCTATCCAGCACTTCCAGAACTATGCAACCCAATTAGATCGGCTCCAGATCCACTTAAATCCTTTCAAACGTGACTTACTGTTGGAAATTTTTTGGTTCATGTTTAGCGACCTCCTCTACTTTATCCAGTTATCACCTTTGGTGTATCTGAATGCCTTTCACTTACTGACTGTAAACAGGACCTTATTATGACAATACCCTTATTGGGTAATTCTGAGGATCAGTAGGCACCTTCTGAATTCAGAAAGTAACTTGAAGTTTGCCTAATAAAATAGATGCCAAAGGAGGGAACTCATCTATCTGCAGAATGGCTGTTCTGGGAATTTTGACCAGGGACAAAATATCCAAATAATGTAAGGTCTGATGGCAAAGTTGCTTCTTGTCACCATTTCTAACCTGGCTGGTTTCTAGTTCAGTTTTCAATTGATCTGGCAACTTCCTGAATTCCGTCATTATTTATCTGCAAAATATTCTTCCTCCTCCTAAAAGTTCTGTTATATCACTCAGCTGCAGGGGTTGTAAACTAGGCCACTATGTCAGGGCTTGTACAGTATTTGCTGGTTTGCCCTTTTTTTTTAAAAAAAAAAGAAGCTCCACTATTATCCATCTTTATAATACTTTGGACTGGAAAGAAAAGAAGGTTGCCAGGAAACGATACAAAATTCTTCATTTTGCTTGATCAAGAACTCTGTAAAACCCCCAACTGGGCTATATTTTTCTACTAGCCTTAGTTCAGTTCAAGATCTTGCTTAAATGATTTGAATTTTTAACGAGCAAAGGAAATAGCTTCTACTTTACATTCTCCTTTCTCTGATGCAAATTTGTATTAAAATAAATTACAAGCTGAATGCCAAGGGGCATTTAAGGTCAGATCCAGGGCAGCTCGCCATTGATGTCTTTTGTAATCTCTTTGATTCATGTGGTTTATAGGGGGGGGGAACAGATGAAGGTAACTGCCACTCCTGTTATCCATTCTCTGCTATTCTTGGACTGATGCAATGATTATCAAGTCATAAATGGTGATTGAAGGCAAGGTAATAAACTGCCAGAAGAGCAGTTAAAGTCAGCTGAGCTGACTTTAAAAAAATGGATTGCAAGGATAAGTAGTTCAGGAAGAGTCAGGGCCAAAAAGCACTGAAACACAGCTGTCTAATTTCATTTAAACTCTGAATCTCAGGCACTTTGTGTTAGAAAAGAGTTTTATAGCCTTCCTTCCTTCCTTCCTTCCTTCCTTCCTTCCTTCCTTCCTTCCTTCCTTCCTTCCTTCCTTCCTTCCTTCCTTCCCAGCAAGTTTACTTATTATTTACACCCTCGGCTTTCAGATCCACCAAGTCAGCTGGGTTGAAAGAAACAAGCTCTCACTTGGATATAATCAGCTGTCTTGGCTTGCTCAAGAATGACACTTTTGCATATTTAATAAACTTTTAAAGTGATACAAGCTTCCGCAGTGAAAAGGTTTGCATCCCTTTGGGGCCTTTGGAAAGCTTTGGGTTGGTTTCCTTCTTCTTCCTCCTCCCCTTCTCCCTGGACATTTTTTTTCCAGGAACTGGATGTACTTTATGAGCTGACCTCTTCTCTGAGGTCAGCAGGTCCTTTGGCTCAAACCTCAGGAATGTCGGGTTACAAGATCATTGAGTTGTTAAGTTCCAAAGGCACGGACTCTTGTTTTAAAAATATCCTTGGACCAATTCAAGCCTTCCTTGTGAACTCGGTTCCAAGATTCATAAGAGAACACACAGTGATACACTGATCATTTCAAAGGAGCAGCTGTAATTTTCCATCCTGCTAAGCACTTCCCCCCCACTCCTTCTCTCTTTATCTGCTTGCACTCATTTTTGATTCAGAGGCTACAAACAGACGTTTTCCTTTTTACCTTGTGCTCCTCTGGAGGTAATTAATTCATTCATGTCAGTCTATACTTGTCTATTAACTCACACAAAACATTTTTTTTAAAAAAATAAAGTCTCTTGCAGAACCCACAAACAGAATATTTGCAAAAACTTTCCTTACAGCCCTTCATTTTAATCTCTCCTCCTGCTACTGATGTTAGCGTGAAATATGCAGATTAGCAAAGGTATTTGAATATGACCTGATTTTAAACATAGCAAAAGGAAGAAGTCACCTTTATTTGTGCATTTTATCTTTATGTGAGATGATATTCCCTGGCTTTAATTGTCTCATGCACAACTCACTTCCAGACCGAGCGCTTTTCCTGGCCCTCGTGTGGTGTGCTGGGAGCCACATTTTTTTAAAAAAATAATGAGTAGGTGAAGGGAAAAACCAAATGTGATTTCATTTCATTTACATACGAATGTAATTAAAGTTAAATATGGTGAATAGGATTGCTCTCCTGTCACATATTTGATAATCTCTCTTTCTTGCTCATATGAAATAGTAGAACTGAATAATATCTTTGGGAGGTCTTAGGAGATAATAAAAATTCATGCAAGGGACCCAGGGCTATGATGATGCAGAATGTATACTACTGGCTTATTGTATATTCCTTAATCATTTTATATAGGTAGGGTGTAAAATAAACGACCTTCCTTCCTTCCTTCCTTCCTTCCTTCCTTCCTTCCTTCCTTCCTTCCTTCCTTCCTTCCTTTTTCCAGTCCAAATGTGAAGTACAAAAAAGGGACCCATGCCAAACAGCAGAGCCAAGATCTTAGGCTCCACCAGAAGGCCAGGACCCCAGACCTTACCTGCAGGTGGAAAATATTCCAAAGGGCACGGGCCACAGCAGAAAAGACTTTTCTACTAGATCCTGCCAGCTGAAATTCTTTGGCAGATAGCATCTGGAGTAGTAGCTGGCTGTTCATGAGGTGAGATGGTTCCTTAGATACTCTGAGATTATTAGATTGTGTTGATTTTCATGTCAAAAATTATGTGACTGCCAGATCCAATTTTGTAGGAGAGAGACTGACTGAACCAGCAAGAGAAGTCAAATGGGGACTTAGTCTAGAATCCCTATGTGGTCACAAGAGGGCAAAGTCCAACCACCCCCTTGAATACTGTTGAACCTTATCTAGTCTCATCCAGGTGCAAAATGTTAGTCTGAGAAGATTCCTGTGTACAGACTTGAGCAATAAAATCACCTAATTGAATTCTTTGTGTGTGGACCTGATTGTTCAGGCCTGACAAATTTTGTGTGTATCTGATTACCAAGTTGTGCAAAGCCACTCTGAATAGTTTATAGTTCAATACGGTAATTGGATAAATGTGTTGTATGACTATACCATTAGATATGAGAAAGATGAGTCATACTGACTGCTTCTTGAATTTGAAATCTTTAGTTTGCTTTCATGAATATTTAGCGCACAGGTTTAGTTCTCAGACTTGTGGAGTTAGAACTCTATTGTGATATTTAAAATAGTATCTTTTTGAATTTTTCTGAGATCTTTCCCCCCCCGCCCCTCGTCCCTGCTATCCTCCCCACCCAATAATCAGCTTGTAGTATCCCCCCCCCCCCGCAAATAGTCTCCATAATTTTGCACTGGGCCTTTAGCAATGAGAAAGAGACTTTACATTGCCCATACAATGCTGTTGCTATTGTGTGAAGTAGCGCAATATTTTAGAAAAGAGGAAAAATGTACTATTGTTATTGAAAATGGTGAATTCTACCCACCCACCCACCTATCCCCAGAAACCGTTCCTTCTTTTGAAAAAGAATAAAATAGAAAACCTCTTTAAAAATAAAAATGGAGGGACAACTTTAAGGAAACAATACATTGGTTAAACAATATAATCCCCACTGAGGAGTCCTAGCTGCTCTCTAAGCTTGGTCGTTTTCTTGCAGACATTTGATGTTACCCAACCTAGGTAACATCATCCATGCTAGCAGGGAGTAGGGTATGTTCTCAGCTTTGGTGGAAGTGGTTTTGGCATTGTTTGGTTGGGCTGTTTACTGTTAGCTTGCTTGGCAGTTCCTTGATTGGGATGTCGTTTACTTCTTGATTGTTGGTCTGTTGTTAATCTTAGCGTTAATCTCTGCTTATTTGGGTTTTGATGAAAATGGGGAGGTGTTTTCCTCAGGGAACATCTGCTGCCGGCATCAAGCTCCCTGCGCCCTGTGCGTTCCCACAGAGAGGGCCTCCTCAGGGTGCCACCGATCAGAGAATGTCGATTGGTGGCCCCCAGGGGGAGATCCTTCTCTGTGGGCGCTCCGGAGCTGTGGAATCAGCTACCGGTAGAGCTCCGGATGGCGCCCGATCTTCGCTCCTTTCGTCGCGATCTTAAGACATTTCTGTTTGTACAAGCTGGCCTAGCCTGATGGGGATTGCTGGGGTTGTTTTATCTTTGGTCTTTTAATTTTTCTTGGGGTTTTTAGCGCTGTATTTCCATTGTTTTTAACTAGGGCAATTGTTTAATCTTTTTTTAATGTTTGTATTTGCTATTTTATTCTGCCCTGTGAACCGCCCTGAGTCCTCAGGGAGAAGGGCGGTATATAAATGTTATTAAATTAAATTAAATTAAATTTTGGTTTTGGCTTTTTGCCTCCAAGGACTCCTCATTTCAACCCTAAGCTATAAATATTCTTCTCTATTGGTTTAATTCCTGCTTCTCTTCTCAAACAGAATGCCTACATGCAAATACTAGCAAATTTTCTGGCCAGGAAAAAAATATTTCTACCAAGGAAAAAGGGAATAATATGTTCTTCCCTGTACATAAAATGATAGTTTTTCATTATTCACACAGTCAGTAGTACCTGCAAAAGAAAAAAAAAACGGTAGGTGCATTATTTGGGGGAGGCAAAAGCCACAATATTTATTAGATGCAGCCTCAAAAGAATAAGGGATGTCATTCTAAAAAAAGATGGGCGAATCTATCAATTTTCAGTTTCTTTCTATTTTTCATTCTTCTTTTTTTTTGCCTATTTCCATATCCATTTAAGAACTGGATAAAGAGCGAAGAAACAGCCCTTACCCCCCGTAGATAGGGCTCGCAACTTGGGAGTCCTCCTAGATTCGCAGCTTACTTTGGAAGATCATATAGTGGCTGTGACTAGGGGGGCTTTCGCCCAGGTTCGCCTGGTGCGCCACTTGCGGCCCTATCTAGACCGGGATGCCCTGTGTACAGTCACTCATGCGCTCGTGACCTCTCGTCTGGACTACTGCAACGCTCTCTACATGGGGCTTCCCTTGAAGACCACTTGGAGGCTCCAGCTGGTACGGAATGCAGCCGCGAGAGTTGTCTTGGGAGTTTCCCGATATTCCCATGTTACACCTTTGCTCCGCGAGCTGCATTGGTTACCAGTTGTTTTCCGGGCGAGATTCAAGGTTTTGGTAACGGCTTTCAAGACCCTACATGGCATGGGTCCGGAATACCTCGGGGATCACCTGCTGCCGGCTTCAACTTCCCTCCGCCCTGTGCGTTCCCACAGAGAGGGCCTCCTCAGGGTGCCACCGATCAGAGAATGTCGTCTGGTGGCCCCCAGGGGGAGGGCCTTCTCTGTGGGCGCCCCGGAGCTATGGAATCGGTTGCCGGTTGAGCTCCGGACGGCGCCCGACCTTCGCTCCTTCCGAGGCGATCTGAAGACCTACCTATTTGAACAAGCCGGCCTGGCCTGATGGGGGATGTGCTGGGGTTTTTATTGTGGATTTTTATACTATTATCTATTGTTTCAGTTCAGGCTCCTATTTAATTCTTTTTTAATTTTTGTACTCTGTATTTTTATATGTGCCCTGTTCACTGCCCTGAGTCCTTCGGGAGAAGGGCGGTATACAAATATAATAAACTTAAACTTAAACTTAAAATCATATTATGTATTTCCTTGGCCATGTCTCTGAATTTCACATTTTCTGTGCACCCTTTCCCCTAAAACACATCTTTTGTGTACACATTTTTGACAACCTATGCTGACTTGCACCATACAACTCTGAAAAATGTGCGGTATATGTACATTTGGAAGGCGAAATGGGATGTGATTGTAGAAAAATGTCCACTAAGTAAATTTCTCCTCCATTCTTATTATGGGCAAGAATCCAAATGACTGTCTACCTGAGCATTGCCACAAATATTTTGCCCAAATCCGGTGATTGGGGTCATGCTGAGAAGCTGGAAATAAGTCATTGTAACCCAAAGCCATTGCTGAGAGTAATTGCCCTTTCCCTTGTGGATGTGATGGTGCAATGCCCTAACGTAGGTTCACCTTTTCTTGTCTCCCCAAATCTCTGTCCCCCTTTCAGTTAAATTCTACTTAGTAACAGCAACCTTTCAGAACCCCATTCCACAATCACAGCATGGATCCCGAGGTAGAGCAGAATCTGCTTCTTTTATACTTCTGCAGATTGTGTATGAATTCTTTTGAGCCTCTCGATATTTCTATTTAAAACTCTTTCACCGAGAGAAAACACCAACGTGGCACAGTCTGATAAAAGCCAATGAAAGGTCAACCTTGCTCAACCTACACAAATTTGACCGGGCTTCGTGGAAGATCCCCTGGGGACTTAATGACAATGGCTGCATCTGTAAGGATGTTAGGCTTGAGATGAATGCAAACCATCAACTTGAATAACAGAATAACAGAGCTGGAAGGGACCTTGGAGGTCTTCAAGTCCAGCCCCCTGTTCAAGGAAGAGACCCTATATCATTTCAAACAAGCGGTTGTCCAATCTCTTCTTAAAACCAGTGTTTGAATGATTATAAGCAATCCATCCATCCATCGCATCGCATCGCATTGCATCCCTCCCTCCCTCCCTCCCTTTTATTATGGTTATAGACCATAATAAATTAAAACATTAAAGATAAATAAAACAGAACAAGGCATAATAATATGTTACAGTTAGCGGTGAGATCATCTATGGGTTGGCTAAATTTTATGCACGTGTAATCAATTTCACTTAAGCTATAAAGTGTCAAGGGACGCGGTGGCTCAGTGGGTTAGGATGCTGAGTTGATAAGTGAATCACTGCACTTATTAAGTTAGTAACCTGGTTGTTAAGTGAATCTGGCTTCCCCATTGACTTTGCTTGTCAGAAGGTCGCAAAAGGTGATCACATGACCTCTGGGATGCTGCAACTGTCATAAATATGAGCCACTTGCCAAGAGTCTGAATTTTGATCCCATGACTCTGGGCATGCCACAATGGTCGTAAGTGTTAAAACGGTTATAAGTCATTTTTTTCCCAGTGCCAGTAACAGTCACTAAATGAATTGTTGTAAATGAAGGACTGCCTGTATCTAGTAAATCCCTAAATTCTTCTTGAACATGTCAGTGAAGGGGAGCCCTTCCCCTCTCACAGTCATTGGCTCCGCTGTCAATGAACTCTCAAGTTGTACGAAATGAGCAGGCTGAGCCCAAGGGAGGAGTCAAACACGTCATAAGTCTCGAGTCCCTGCACATCCACAAGAGATCTAAGTTCCATTGACTCTTATCTATCTTATCTATATTTGCCAATTTGCTTGGACTATTAGTAGCTCAGATTTTTGTAGAGAGCTTAAGCTTGCAACAAATCTTTATCCTCCTTTGAACTGCCTGGATTTTCTGATTTCCCCCGTTGTTGACATCAGTGTTAGCATTTTAACATTCCAAATTTTCTCAGCATTATTTTGAATAGGTAAAGTGCTTTCTTCCCTACAATTTATGTCCTCTGCTGCTTCCTTTGGGGAAGGAAAAAAAGCACATAGTTGGTTTTTGTGACTATCCTTGGATTGAAGCCATCAAGCTCAGATGCTGGCATATTTATCCTACATGGAAGGCTTTGCCTGCCAGATTTTGCTTATATGTATAAAAGGAAGAGTGTTCCCACTATGCTCTTTCGTGTGGAGTGTGTTATATATAACTTTGATGAACCTCCAGAAGAGGTCATGTACAATATGCATAGTACTTCCCCAAGAAGAGGTCATGTATTATATGCCTAGGTATGTATGTATGTATGTATGTATAATGTACCTATTAACTAGCCCCATGGGAGTTGTATGTACTATCAGCTTGCTTTCCCCCTTCCTCTTCTTCTGTCTTCATTGAGTGCAAATGAGAAGAGTTGTGTGATTCTCTCTGCTCATTGACCTTGAAAGCCATCCAACAAATTAATTTCAGCTTGGACTCTGACTCAAACAGATGGCCTGTCCAGAGCGGTTTTTTTAAAAAAAAAAGATTCCTGAGCCTGCTCCAAGGAAGGGCCTAGCAGTACAACGTATCCAGTGTGTGCTACTGGGAATCCAGCCATGGACCCCAGCTTGCTGAGAAGCACTGGGCAAGATCCAACTCTAAGAGTGGGTTGGAATTGGATAGACCAGAACATTGCAACACGTCCCAGGATTCCTTCCTTTCTTCCTTCCTTCCTTCCTTCCTTCCTTCCTTCCTTCCTTCCTTCCTTCCTTCCTTCCTTCCTTCCTTCCTTCCTCCCTCCCTCCCTCCCTCCCTCCCTCCCTCCCTCCCTCCCTCCCTCCCTTCCTTCCTTCCTTCCTTCCTTCCTTCCTTCCTTCCTTCCTTCCTTCCTTCCTTCCTTCCTTCCTCTTTCCAATCTACATGGGAAATAGAAAAAAAGATTCGAAAATCTTTGGAAAATAGGAATAAGAGAGCAGAGGCAGAGCAGAATCAGCTCTCCTCCACAAAAGGCAAACTCCAACCTTTTTGCAGAGGATGTATTATACAGCAACTACAGACAAGTTAATGCCATGAATTTAAAAGGCAGCTGTGAGCAAATGACCTCTTGGAATTCGCTCTTACATATGTGGGCAGAGAAGGTTTGTGCGTTTGTGCGTTTGTGTGTGTGTGTGTGTGTGTGTGTGTGTGTGTGTGTGTGCAAGTGCATGGTGGAAAAATTCCCCTAGAGTTTTTCAGGGAAAGGATTCATGGAATTGTTTCTTTTTCCCCAAAGAAAAAGTATTTTATTGCCTTTTTTAATTCTTGCAAAAAGTTTCTTTCCTTCCGCCCACTCATTGCCTTGACCCCTCTGTTTGCTAGCGTGTTAGCAATAATTGTACTGGCTTCAGTTCTATGTCCTTCTCATTGTCTTGGTTCTGCTTAGGATTGAGAGGTGATGGACGGCAGCAGAATAGGTGTAGGTAACTCCTAGACTGGCAACCATTATTTATTCAGTGATCGTTTGATGTTACAACAGTACTGAAAAAAGTGATTTACAGCTGGTTCTCACACTTAGGACTGTTGCAACATCCCCACGGTCACTTGATCAAAATCTGGGCATTTGGCAACCAGCATATATTTAGGATGGTTGCAGTGTCCCAGGATTATGTGATTGCCATTTGCAACCTTCCCAGCAGGCTTCCAACAAGCCAAGGGAAGCCTGATTTGCTTAATAACTATGTAACTCGCTTAACAACGGCAGTGATACCCTTAACAACAATGGCAAAAAGGTTGTAAAATCAGGCATTTAACAACCTCCTTGCTTAGCAATAGACATTCTGGTCCCGGTTATGGGATGAACTGTATGCACCTGAAATGGTGCTATCCATTTGCACACTCACATACTAATCAGCTCTTAATTTTTCAGGTATCAGACCCACGTGTTGGAATGGTATTCCAACATGGCCAGTTGGGGAATTCTGGGAGTTGAGGTCCACAGATATTAAAGTTGCCAAGATTGGACAACCCTGATGTAAACTGTAGTCTGACGTGCATGGAGGGACTTCTTAGAAGACTCTGTTCAAAGTGTGTTTCAACTCCCTGTCTCATCCTAAATATGTTACCCAGAGAGATTGGCTATTAAGTTGAGGAGAAACTGAACGTGTGTCTTCTTGATTATCAAAATATATCATGAAAGAAAAATAGATACATTTTCTGCAATGCCTTTGATGCTGGCCTTACTTCCCATTTCTGTGATTTGATCAAAGGAGATTGTGCTGTTATCTGAAGGTGCTTCTGTGGCTAATTCATTTTCAGTGATGAAAGTTTACCATGGCAATAGAAACTTGTAGGAAGAAAATGACAGTGGCAGGGGAAAAAAAGGTGTTTTTTAGATGCATAAAATGCCCATGTGAGCTATCAGGTAAGCTTCTTAGCATGCTTTGTCTGAGAAAATGGGATCTACCGATTAACTGTAGCTGAAGATTTGAAGTGGTATCTTATAAATCTAGCAAACTGACAATGACCAATTAAAAGTGTGTGTGTGTGTGTGTGTGCGCGTGTGTGCACGCATGTGTGTTGTGCATGTATCTAAGTTTTAAAACCTCAACCAGTTTCTTTTGTAGATTTTGTAAAATACCCTCTTCTAAGCCATTCTTTTGGCTCAGTTATAAATCTACTTTTGATACGATCTCTATCTTGTCAGATAAAATTTGTTTAGCATCTGTCATTTCTTCTTTCAATACAGTAATATCTTAGTCTGTCCATAGAAGCAGACATCATTAATGACATTGTCGATACCTTAGTTACTACTTCTGATTCTATACTTCAAAAGTCACCTTTATGACTAAATTTTAAATGAAAATCAATATTTTCATTATTCTAATGTTTTGCAACATTTTACAGACTTGTACATCTTTCCTCTACCTAAAAATGTTGGTCCCCTCTAGTGTCCAGTTTTTAAAATCATGAAATTGCTTATCTTTGTTGAGTCTTGTAAAAAACAAAACAGAATCTATTTCCCACAGGAAGCTGTTTCCCGCCCCCCCCCGCAAATCTTATTCTAAAAATCTCAGTATTCCGGTTTTATGTAGACCCTTAATCCATTTATAACTTTCTTAGATCAAATAGTAGTTAATCAGTGATTTCTGAAAGTGATTAGAAAATGAAGTTTGCAAACTTAGTGCCCTTTAAAGGTTTCCGCCTGTCAGGCCCAGCCTGAGAGAGAACTATCCAGCAACTTCTTCATTTGCTTACACCTTGTAGACAGAATCTCACCAGACCAAACCTACATTACTCTAAGCCTAACTTATATATCATGGGAGATTCTAGGGAGTGACAATCCTAAATCTCTTCCTCTGTCTCTGATACAGCTCACAGTTGGATTTCTACATGTCTTACTCCCAGTTTGGAATGTGCTCCATAACAGAATAACAGAGTTGGAAGGGACCTAGGAGATTTTGTAGTCCAACCTTCCTGCCTCAATCACACCACTGTGATTGCAAGCAAGATGGCTAATCTCTTTGTTTCCTTACACTAAACCCGGGAAAACCATTGTCTTGTGTTCTCCTCGTGAAGAGTAGCCACCTGGAGCACATGTAGGTAAACTTTCATCTTCTCCTTATCTGGAGAGGTTCTAAAGAATCATTCTATAGCAGTGATGGCAAACCTTTTAGAGACCGAGTGCCCAAACTGCAACCCAAAACCCACTTAGGTATCATTGGGTGCTGGGTGGGCATGGCCCATTGAGTAGGTGTGGCCCATTGGGTAGGCATGGCCCATTGGGTGGGCGTGGCTGCGGTGGTAATGGCAGACTGGGTGGGACTAAAAAGTTTAATCAATCAATGCGAGATCTTTTTTTTCCTGTGAGAAGTTGAAATTGATTGAACCTTTTCTCTTTTTTTGCACACAGCAGCGGAGGCCTAAAGCAAAAACATTTTATAAAACCCAGCTGAAGACTGGGGCGATGGCGTGCATGCCCACAAAGAGGGCTCTGCGTGCCACCTGTGGCACGTGTGCCACAGGTTCACCACCAAGGGTCTATAGTATTCACCAGTTCCTTGGTCTTTACTCCAGTTATCAGCTCCACTTTTGTGGGGCCATCTTAGGTTCACTATACCTCCCTGGAAGTCTGCAATTATTTGTTTCTTTAATTTGTATTTTACTGTAATTGTTCCACCATACAAGGGTTCACAAAAGAGCATTAGAGCAAATATAAATAAACTCTCAATAAAGCCAATAATAATAATAATAATAATAATTTCTCAGTCGTTTCCCCCCTCCCCCCCAAAAATGGGGACATTATTTTTCTGTCAAAAATTTGGAAACCATTGCTATGCTGCTGTCAATGGTTTATCCCATTCTTCTTCTATTTGCTGGTCTTTATGAGTAATCAGCCACAATTCCCATTATCCTCAACCAGGATCACTGTGAAGTTCAGCATGAGCAGAGGGTTGGACTAGATGACTTCTGATGCCTCGTCCAGTTCTATGTGTCTATGATCTCTGCAAAACATCAGTTTGAGGAAATCTGCTTCTTACAATGCCAGATGGAATCTCGGCTACTTTTATTACAAAACGTGATCTGTATGCTATTGAACTACCGCAAACATTACTTCAGAACAATTACTCAATCTAACTTTCCATCTCAAAGGAGGTGAAATTCAGTAGAAGCAAGCCATCTAATTTTAAATAAACCACAACAGTAGCTTACCAGTTTTTCCCAACCTAGGATGTGTTGATCCTGAAACTCTACTAGAATTGCCAGCCAAGCGAAGAAGGCTGACATTACTATGAGGTTCCTTTTTGCCTTCACCCTATATTTCTATCATTTTTTCTGCTGAGAACTGGCAGTTTTTAAAAGTTGCATGTTTCAAAAATGCCAAGCTCATATGTCCAAAGAGGTGATTAGAATCACTGGTTTGTTGGTTTGTGTGGGGAGGAAAAATGAAGTTTCTGACTCTACTTTCCACCCAGAATGGAATCTCGGGGAAAAAGGGTGTGTGCAGAATATAATTTCCCAAGATCTGAGCCCTTGACGGGTTCTGTTTTCAGACAGAAATGTTTCTCCAAGCATTTCTGCTGTTTGGCTAACTTAGAGGAAGTGCTGCATGTTTTTCCTGTGTTCTAACACTAAACTAGATTTTATGTCCAGTTGTGCTTAGCTAGGCTGTAATTTTTTTCCTATAGATGAGGGGTCCCCAACCCCCAGTCTGTGGACCAGCACTGGTTCATGGCATGTCAGAAACCGGGTCACACAAAGAAGCAAAGCCCCACCCATGGGATGCAGGCAGCACACAAAACCATGTCCCTTCCAGACCATGGAAAAAATCTTTCTCCATGGAACTGGTCCTTGGTGCCCCAAAGGTTGAGGGACACTGTTATAGATACACAGAACAATAGATCAGTTTCTCTCAATTAAAGTAGATGCAGCCACTTGGATAAGAAACTTGCATGGACTTTGAATCTAGTTTTAGTGACAAACATAATATGGGGTGGTGATAATTGTCCCTGAGATATATCCCACAAACATCCAATTACTGTGTGTTGTGAATAAAATTTTTATGGGGTACTATAATATCTCTAGGGACGTGGTGGATCAGTGGGTTAGGACGCTGAGATTGTCGATCAGAGGGTTGGCAGTTTGGCGGGTCGAATCCCGAGTGCCGCGTAACAGAGTGAGCGCCTGTTACTCGTCCCAGCTTCTGCCAGCCTAGCAGTTCGAAAGCACGTAAAAATGCAAGTAGAAAAATAGGGACCACTCCGCTGGGAAGGTAACAGCGTTCCGTGCGCCTTTGGCGTCTAGTCATGCCGGCCACATGACCACGGAGACGTCCTCGGACAAGCGCTGGCTCCTCGGCTTTGAAACGGAGATGAGCATTGGCCCCTAGAGTGGGAAACGACTAGCACGCATGTGCGGGGGAACCTTTACCTTTACCTATAATATCTCTGATCCTACATCAAGTATTGCTGTGGCCAAGGCTGATTTGATTTCTATCCCTTTTTCTTTAAGGGAATGAAAATAAGAAAAATAGAATTAGATCCATAATTCAATGCAATCCAGTTGGATACAGGTGTCAGTTTGGTTTGGAAAACAAAACAAGTTTTGTATGTATACACAACTGGAAATTTGTTCAAAAACATCTATTTATTGAATATTTGCTGATCCTTAGATCTCTTTTTACTCTTCTTGCTTTAGCAATGGCATCTTCAGGACAGGATTTCTGGCCGTTACTCCTGTTTCCTCTTAGCAGAATGAACAACAGGGCCCCAAATGGAACAGGCTGGCTTTCTAAAAGTCTAGGGGAAAATAATATACAATGACAGCTAAAGAAAGGAAGACTCCATTAGACCATTAAGTATCAGCCTTACCAGGTAGACCAGAGAGGAAACACACCAGGCGAGCTAATTCTGTTACTTTAAGGCTACATTAGCAAAATCATGCAGGTCTGAAGGTACAAATAATCACCATTTCCTCTACACCCTAGAGCAGTGGTTCAGACAAGTAAGTGTCCATGCTAGCTGTGAGAAAATTGTAGCATTTGGGGTTTTTAGTGGTAATAAAAAGGTAAAGGTTCCCCCCGCACATGCGTGCTAGTCGTTCTCAACTCTAGGGGCCGGTGCTCATCTCCATTTCAAAGCCGAAGAGCCAGCGCTTGTCCGAGGTCATGTGGCCAAAGGCGCACGGAACGCTGTTACCTTCCCACTGGAGTGGTCCCTATTTTTCTACTTGCATTTTTACGTGCTTTTGAACTGCTAGGTTGGCAGAAGCTGGGACGAGTAACAGGCGCTCACTCTGTTACGCGGCACTTGGGATTCAACCCGCCAAACTGCCGACCTTCTGATCAACAAGCTCAGCGTCCTAACCCACTGAGCCACCGCGTCCCTTTTTCAGTGATAATACTGTAACCCTAACCCTTTCCAAGAACCTGGGATCCAGAATTGCCTAATCCTGATGCTGAATTCTGAAAAAAACCCAGGTCTTTTTCTTTGCTTCTTCCAGGCTTACTCTTGCCAATGCCTGACACTATAATGGCAAAGCCATTATACAGTCTATGGCATCCACCTATTATGATTCTCTCAATAAAGATGATTACTTTAATGGGGTTCCTCCCAAGAACGTGGTTTAGCCTGCCGACTGGGCATATCAAACTCTTTGTTGCTTAACTGAAACACATCACCATCTCTTTGCTTTTATTTTACTTTGCTCAGCCAATTTCTATAGATCAACATCTTCAATGGGCATTGGGATAATTTGCATACTCCCAGAGTATTCTGGGAAGTGAACTGAAGGGCACCATGAGCTGTACAGAAGTTGGACTTCATCTCATCAGCTGAAGACAACAGGCAAACAAATTACAGTATCTTATTTTTTTTCAGCATCTTGGATATTACATTTTATTTTTCCCCAAAAAGTCTAAGAAAAGGAATATTACATACTGATAATAGTACTCTGTAAGTTATACAGCTGTAGATGTCTGAAGGCATGTCTGACCATCCTCAGGTTCCTCAGAGAAGATGAAGAGTATTTGGACAAGACAGACGTCTGCAAAAGAACAACAAAGAATGAAGGAAGGCTGGTGGCATCAGTACCTCAGAGGACCAGGATGTGGTCTACTATTGCTAGAACTGGGCAATCAATTTCATGTCATCCCTTTGAATGTTGAGTCACAGGCTTCTAGAGAAGGGTTTATGTTCAGCATTTTAGGAACAGCAAATAAAGAAGCTAGGGCTTTCTTGGAGATGAGAAAGCTCATGGGTGTTCTAAAGATTATAAAAAGGTATGCCACTGCTGCAACAAATTGAAACAGCAATCTGCAGATCAGACATGAGATCATTGGATATGTATTGTCTCCCAGGTTTGAGGATATGGAATATAATGGAGAAGCTGACCTGAGTAATCAATCACTAGTATATCAGTGTTTCTCAAACTGTGGTCTACAGACCCCTGGCCCCCCCCGCAATGTTGTTACAGGCGGTCCACAAAGGCTTGAAGAAATGTATGATTTAAAACTAGTGTTAAGTCTTGGGGGGGGTACATGGCCATGGTCCGGGGCCACAGAAGGTATTTAAAGGAGGGGTTGTGGTAAAGAAAAGGTTGAGAACCTATTATGCTATTCTCTTGTTTCAGATAGATGCTATTTTCATCCATACTTTCAACTGAAAACCATGGCCCCCCAAAAGGAACAGAAGAGGGGAGGGAGGGGAGGAGGGAGGGTTTTTCAAAGGAAAATTGTATTTTAAAACTTTTCAATAAAAAAAAAACAAAACAAAAGGAACAGAAGATTCTGGAGATGAGCCATTGGCCCAAAAGTTAGTATTAATTCCTGGACTGTGCTTTACACCAGGGGGCTCCAAATATGGCAACTTTAAGACTTGTGGACTTCAACTCCCAGAATTCTGGGAGTTGAAATCCACAAGTCTTAAAAGTTGACAAGTTTGGAGACCCCTGGTCTAGAAGGTCTCAAAGATCCCCTTCCAAAGCTATGATTCTATGCAAATACTTAAAATTAGGCTTTGAATGTAGGAAGTCATTTAAAATGTTGTCAGAGCATTGATCCTTTATTCCTGAGATGGGCTACTTCAGTTGATCCCAAATGTACATCTGTATATTTAAATGTACAGATGTTTTACAAGTCAATATTGATAGGGATTTTTGGGGGGGAGGGGGGAGAATTATGAATTAGAGCAGGCATGTCAAACTCATGACGTCATGTGATGTCACGCGACGTATCGGAACTTTTTCCCATTGCCGAAAATGGGATGGGCGTGGTTTCTCCGTGACGCTCCGGCCTGAGGGCCGGCAGTTTGACACCCCTGAATTAGAGTATCAAGTTGGGGAAGCCTGCTCTAATAAAACAAAAGTGAGGCCAGATCAAGCATGCTCAGGGGAATGTATCAGCAAATGACTGGCATCTTTTGTCTTTCAAGAAGATAAAGTCTCCTTCAAATTGTGTTATCTGCTGGATGTATTCATGTAAGGGACTTTGACAACAGTGCAAAAGAGGTCTGTCATTGCCTTCTTGAATTTTTTCTTCTTCCAAGTTTCCAGTCTAGCCCATACCAGTGGGATATCTCATAATCTCCCATCTAAGTGCTAATCAGATCTGATCCTGCTTACCTTTTGGGAAATCAGCCAAAGTCAGTGAGATGCTGCCTTCCAACTGGCCTCTTTCAAAACCTGAGCCATTACTGGGAAACAGGATTGCCTCTGGCACAATATTTATATTAAGGGAAAGAGTCACCCACCTCCTCCTTACCCTCTAACCAGATATTTGAGGACCTGCAATTTTAATGAAGAGAACAGATGCTGACATTCTTAGTGTGCACACACCAGCTCCTCCTACTACACAGAGTGACATCTCCTCTCCCAAGCTTTCAGGGGATGATTACTAATTATATCCTTGGCTTGGACGGCAGGTGTCTGACTTAATTCCAGTTGCATTGCCTTGTGGTGAGATCATTGGGAGTGACCAGCTCAATTATAGGGGAGAGTGTGCTGGGCCATCCAGACAGACAGGGAAAGTCTGGGCTTGGAGAAAGAGAGGGAAAATGCTGGAAACTGTGGCCAGGGACTGAAGGGGCAGCATCCAGCAAGAATCACTGCTAGCAAATGTGAGATGCCTTTTCTAACTGGAGTCCCCTTGAGATGCATGGAATTCAACTTCTAGGAATTCCAGCCCTAGCTGTACTGGCTGGGAAAGCCCACACATTTAAAGGCTTGAAGTTGGGAGAAGAGTTGGATAAAACATAGTGCTTGGCAGGAAATGACTATATTTTCCCCCAATTGATTTCTTTTAATTGGATGGCAATGCTTTTCCCTTTAAAAAAAAAACCACAAACATTTTAGAGAAATTGCATGGACGTAGCACATGAATTTTAGGCTATCGCCTTCCTAAAAAAGATGGCAAAGAATGGTGTATGAGCCTTTTGAATATATAATAGCTTCTAACCTCCGTGGCTGCCTCCCCTCCTTCAAATAACCCCCTCATAGGAAGATATCAACAAGGATTTTTTTTCCTGGGCAAAGGGTCATAGTAGGCACTGGGGCAACCAATGTAGCTATGATATAGTGCACAATTGTGTAACCACAGCAAACGTAGTACAGCCAATGCAGGTAATCCTTGACTTATAACCACAATTGGGACCAGAATTTACATAGTTAAGCAAGGCGGTTGTTAAGTGAGACATACCCAATTTAATGACATTTTTGCCACGATTGTTAAGTGAATCACTGCAGTTAAGTGAATTAGGAAGTTGTTAAGCAAATCCAATTTCCCCCATTGATTTTGCTTGCCAGAAGGCACCTGGGAAGGTTACAAACAGCGATCATGGGACACTGCAACCATCGTAAATATATGCTAGTTGCCAAGCACCCAAATGTTGGTCACGTGACCATGGGAAGGCTGCGACGGTTGTAAGTGCGAGGATCTGTTGTAAGTCACTTTTTTCAGTGCCGTTGTAACTTGAATGGTCATTATATGAATAGTTTTAACTCAAGGGCTGCTTGTACTCCAGGACAGTACCTTCTACTCCTCAAACTCTTCAAATCTCTGGAGAACGAAGTGAACAAATAGAAGCCTCTTCTGCAGGAGAAGAAAACTTTTGGAAATGGATAACAAATTTTGGCAAAATACCAGTAAAAAACCGACGACAGTTGTCTCTAAATGGAAAGAGCAGGTTGGCACGACAATTTAGAGTATTTTAGAAAGGAATGTGGCTCCTAATGGAAAAAAAGACTTGGCAATTTTTTTTGTAACTTTGATGTTATATGTGTTGAGGCAGCAAGATGACTTTACGCACAAAAATGGAAGGACACTTTGATTCCTACAATGGATGAATAACTACAATAGTTGTTGGAGTTTGCAGAGTTGGCTAAATTGACTGCTCTGATTAAAGAAAAGAGCACAATTAACTTTGTTTCTACTTGGAAACCACTTCTGGACTTTTTGTTTGAGGTGGAAAAAAAATGAAACTTTGATTCTGGGTTTTACAGATTAGATAAATCTGTTGTTATAGAAATGGCTAGTTTATACTATTACCGGTATGTAAAAATAAAAAGTTGAGGTTTGATGTTACTTCTTATTCTACTGCACCAAAGGGAGTTGGAAGTCAATCCTCTTTATTTCTTTTTCCCTTCTTCTCTACACTCTTCCTTTTTCCCTCCCGTTTTTCCTATTATTTGCTTTTGCATTTTTTGTATTTTATATTATAAACTAATAAAAAGGATTGACATGGGAAAATAGGAAGAAAGGTATGTGGCTCCTGGCAACCTGAGTGGGAAAATTCTCTATTCTTTTCCTGTAGGTCCCAACAGTTTGCTGTGCATAACACCAACTGTGAAGGCTGTCCAGCCCAATCTACTTGAAAGACAGACCCATCAAGTCAGAACAGACAACCTGGAAATTACCCAGGAGGTAAATTTTGATGATAAACGTAACATATGTGCTAACAATGACATACAAAGCCCTACATGGCATGGGTCCGGACTACCTACGGGAGCACCTTCTGCCAATGTCAGCACCCCACCGTCCTGTACGCTCCCACAGAGAGGGCCTCCTCAGGGTGCCACCGCTCAAGGAATGTCGGCTGGTGGCCCCCAGGGGGAGGGCATTCTCAGTAGGTGCGCCAGCCCTCTGGAACAGCTTACCAACCGAAATCCGGATGGCCCCTGACCTCCGTACCTTCCGTCGCGACTTAAAAACTTTCCTGTTCCAGCAGTCCGGCCTGGCATGATAGCGTTAATTGGGTCCCAGTTTGTTTTCATTAGTGTTTCTTATTATTTTTATTGTTCAATCTGTATACATTCCTTCCTCTGTACACCGCCCCGAGTCCCTCGGGAGAAGGGCGGTTTATAAAAACTAATAAATAAATAAAATAAATAAATAAATATTGATCCAGACTGAGAAGTCTCAGATGGGAATTGCTTATCTTGCTAGGTTGAGCTTATTAATTAGACAAAAGTTAATAGTTCTTACAATTATATCTAGATTTGCATATAACTATATACCCATTAGCATATTTCAGTGTTCCTCAACCTTGGCAGCTCAAAGATGTGTGAAGTTCAACGCCCAGAATTCCCCAGCCAGCTTAACTGGCAGGGGAATTCTGGAAGTTGAATTCTGTTGAAAAACATGGGCATATCTGAATACATGACCATTTACCTCCACCTTTTGGGACTGATACATTTTATCTTTTTTTGGTGGCAAATATTTCTTGGAATTTTGAGACCTACTTCTGGAGGTTTTAGGCCTTTTACCGAAAAATAGCATTTTAGGGCATCTTCTCACAAATTTCAGCAAAATTGCTTTACCTCATGAGAAATAATTCACAATTGAGTAGACCAGACTGGTTAGTCAGGGCAACAAGAACATTAGATCATAATAGTTCCAGAAAAATTAAAAGAAACCTGTGTTCCAGTAGGATCTCTTCCTGTATCTCTAAGCACCATTCCTCCTAACCCTGCTGCTGACTTAACTAATTTCACCTACTTAAAAATGAGAATTAAAAACAGACCAGGAACAGTAGAAGCCAGCTCTTCTGAAGATATCAGATTGGAAACAATTATTTGCATGCATTTGTGTGTGAGAGTTATAAGGAAGTGAGTTGGAGCAAATGAAGGTTTATCACCACCCTCCTTAATGCAAGTACCACAAAGACTTTTCTGCCTTTGATGCTAAGGACTGTGTGGGTATGATAAACTATTTGGCTGAAAACTGTCAGAGGCTGGCGGAGAAACCTGTTTTGTTAAGGGCCCCATTTGGTATATTCATTTCTATCCCAGTAGCAGGCATATGAGAACAAGGAGCTGCTGGTGTGAAAGTTTACTGGAGAAATCTGTCTTTGGAATACCCTCATTATTCCCTCTTGATTTCTGATTTTAGGAACTATTACAAAAATGATAGTTCGAAATTTCCTGTCAGAACAATCAATCAGTGGGACAGGTTGCCTCCAGATGTTGTGGGTGCTCCATCACTGTAGTTTTTAAGAAGCGATTGGACAATCATTTTTTTGGAATGGGATAGATTTTTCTTGCTTGAGCTGGGGGTTGGACTAGAAGACCTCTAAGGTCCCTTTCAATTTTATTATTCTGTATTCTGTCTACATCTTGCAATTCTCTGGCTGGGCTTGATTATCGCAATCTGTTCAGTTCTTGTTATTCTATATTCCAATCCAGCTGTCACTTAAAATCGAGACTGCTTGCAATTGTATCAGTTGGATACAGTTTGAGCCTTTCCTTGAATACTGGCTGCATTCATACTATAGGCAGCAGGACTCCTGGACTGAAGAAGGGTTCAGCTTTCAAGGCAGCTTGGCTGACTTCCAGCCCAGGTGCTCTGTATTCAAAAGAGTTGGCCCGCCCTCTGTGTCCTCAACCCAACCACACAAAGGAGCTGAGGTTAGGTTGCTGTGAACAGCTGGGATGTCATGCACAAATAATGTACCTTCAGACCTGACAACACTTGTCTTGCTAGCTATGCTGTGGAGGGACCAGATCTTTGGCAGCCAAAGGTAATTGAAACCCCAATACCCAGGCAGTTCCTGGGGGAGACAGTGACAGTGACACCAACCTTCATGCAAAGACAGCCTTGACTCTCACAAGAGCGACATCCAACCCTAGGGTAATGAGGGGTGTAGGGATTGGGCAGGGAAAGCTGCCCACACGCACACTTGCCCTTGAGATTCTTGGGCTGGACTACGGATGACTGTGTTAGCCCTGGGGGATGCAAAGAAGACGGTTTCCATATTTCCTTAGTTGGCAGATCATATTCTCCAGAAAAGTACAGTATATCAGCTGCAAAGCCAAGACAGATGAGCTGGCATCAGTGCTGCGTTGACAACCTCTTACTTATTTAACCATCCATTTATTCCTAAGATACACTGAAATGTAAAATAGCAAAGCAGAGAGAGTAGTTTGTTGCTAAACGCAGGGAAGACTAAAATGGCAGAGATGAAAGTTTATTAGTTTAGAATAGCACACCGCAACAGAAGTGCAGAAAACTACAATTACGATACAATTAAAAGCCTGGGAGAACTCAACGGTCTATGCTTGGTGCCAAAAGATGACAAAGGAGGCCTTAGGCATGCCTTTTGGGGGAATGCATTCTAGGGATGGAGTGGGGGTGTGTGACTACTACTACCAAATATGCTGCCTGCTCTATCTCAGGAGCATTTCCTCCTGTGCTTTCCTCTGGACTCAGACGAAATATATCCAGGAAGTGATACTTGTTCAGAAATTGTGATCCTCAAGTTGTACAGAGCTTTCTAGATTAGGACCAGTACTCAGAAATGAACTGGAGCCAACATCCCTGATGCAATGCTGCTGTAATTTAATTATAACCTCCACTTTATAACCTTTTATAACTAGATATATTTTTGCACGTGAGGGAGAAAAATGTAAGAAGCAGTACTGTCTTTTCTTACTGGGGTGCATCCCCCCAGGTTCCTGAAACTGAAGTTTTTTGGTGTTACTTTCCATCTCATTCTTTGAACTAGAAATGCCAACAACCTCTAATTGGACCTCTAATATATATAACATATATGCCCATTTGCAATGTTTTCTTCCAGGATCTGCTAATGTGGGATTTTACAGTTCCAAAGGCAGCAAGGTTTCTCTTGACTGCTAACAAACATTATTTTTACTGAATTTGGCACCAGTAGTAGGATGACATTAAACTGAGTGATTCCTTTGGGTCACTCTTTGCTTTAGGGATAAAGAAATATTTCTTGGGTTGTTATTGCCCTCTAGCTTAAACGTACTGGAATTTGATTGTCAAATGCAAACTTCATTTTTCCTTTGTGGTGTATATAGTTGGATTTTGCAATTGGTATCTCAGCTTATTTTCAAATGTGCGATTGTCATGATCAGTTTGTTCATAGAAAAAAAATGATTAAGGCTTATTTGGAAAACTGGAAATGATTTGTTTATACATATATTTTTCACATTTCTAAATTGCCTCAAAAGTTAAAACTCTGGCTACACTTCTCAAAGAGAGAGTCTGAATCTGAACTTCTTGTTGAAAAAAAAATCAAAGTGATTTGGGGATTAAAAGGGACAAAGAGGTTGAGAAAGGGTTTGATGGTAATTACTTGATAGAATGGTGGAAGACCTAATTGTCCCCCCTCCTCCCCCTCTATTTCTTACTTTCTACCTTTGGTCTTGTTTGTTCTGTATATTTTTTACTCCATTGAAAAATTCTAATTTTATATTATGCACGTTTCCATGATGGTCAATTCTGGCAATATATTTACTAGGTAGCCTCTTTCAGCATTTAAGAAATTACAAAAATGGTTAAGAAAAGATTAAAATAAAATCGACACAAGGCATTAACGATTGCTGTATTTATTTGAGAAATGGTTTTTTAAAAAAAGAGAAAAAAGATACGGATTGAAGGGAAAGAGCCCTCAAGGTTATGGCAGAAACAATGGCCAAATCTGAACAACTTAATTGCAAGGAAAATGCGAATCAGAACGAATGCTAAAACCCAGAGGCGCTTGGGTTGAGATAATTATCTGTGAATTTGTCGTTTTGCCGTAGTGTGAAGTTAGTCATTAAGAGCACTAGAAGCTAAGGCACATTAGGAAAATTACTCTTTAGGCTAGCACGGCGGAGGGACCAACCCAGCCCCTTGCATTTGTGTGTAGTGAGGCACGTTGTGTCATCTCAGGACACCGGGGTTGAATGCTCCCTACAATTAAGCCAGGTGTCTCCTGCAAACGGGCAGAACCAGCGCTAGATCTTGCTGGTGCAAGCACATCCACCCGCCTTGTGCACGCAATTACTATTATTATTATTTTTATTATTTCAATTGCAACCTCGGAAGCCGAGACATCCGTTAAGAGTTTCCTAGAAAAATAAGGTTTTTCTTTAATGAATGACGGACGAAACTCTCCCCGTAAATGTAAACGGAACAATCTGGAGCACGAAAGTCCCGCCGAAACCCACAGGGCGTCATTCTAAATCAATGCGAAGCGCGCAAGGAGGCGCCCCCACCCCGAATCTGGGTCAATGCAAGAGCCGGCGGGGAAAGAAAGACTCCTGAGGAGAAGAAGCAGCAGCCTGGAGGGAAGATGGGCGTGGCCAACGCCGCGCCGTCTTTTAGCTTGCAAGAGAGTCAGGCAAGCGGAGGGGGGCGGGGCGTCGATTGCCTCAGCCTGAATGGTCGAAGCCGTGGGCGTGGCTTAGTTCAGGGCGGTCCGGCTGGTGAGATTCGTTGCCCTGGGTTACCCGCGGGTAACTCAAGAAGCGTAGACCTCACAGAGGGGAGGTTCCCTCCGCCCTGCCCTGCCTCCTTCCTTTCCTTTCTTTTTTTTTTTTTAATGAAACGCTGGCTGGGATCGAGCCAATGAGAGAGCGCGGAGGTCTGGGTCATGTGCCGCGCTCCTTCCAATCAGGAGGCGGCAGAGGGTCAGGTCAGTGTAACGATTTTGGAGCAAGCCAGGGAGAAACCCGGGAAGCCAGCGGGAGGAGCTGCGGGGAGGGGAGGGGAGGGGGGAGAGCCCGGTGGGCGGGTTCAGGAGAGCAGCTGGGCCTCATTGCGAGGCGGGGGAGGGAGCCGGCTCGTCGCGTGTGTGGAGAATCCCACCCACCCCCCCGCCAAGGCTTCGTGCGCCCTGCAGACTGGGCAGGGAAGGGGGGGGGGGTCCACAAAGCCCCTGGCGTTGCCAGGCTGGCGCCTGACTGTGAGGAGAGACTCCCCCTCTCCCCTTTCTCACTCTGGATGAGGCCGTGAAGGCAGGTGGGACTACAACTCCCATGCGCCTGCAAAGCACCTCCTTCCTTCCTTCCTTGCTCCTCACCCCGAGAAAAGCAAAGCTCCTCAGCCGAGCCGGCATGAGCGGCGCCTGGTTGGCGACTGCAGCCGGACGGCGGCATGTCGGGGCAGGGTACCAAGCCGCCTCGGCCCCAGCGTTGTCCGGAGGCGGCTGCGGCGGCTGCTGCTCGGGTCCCCCCTCGGCTGGGAAATACCCGGCGTGTTGTGATCACGTGTCTTGTCCGACTCCGGGGTCAGGGACGGTGCAAGCCGGGCGGGCAGCCGGTGCAACTTGGGCGCAGCCGGCCAGCAGCCAAAGGAGGCGGCGGCGGGGGGGGGGGGACACGCTGCTCCACCTCCACCTCGCCCTGGTGTAAGGTGCTGGGCGAGGCCTCGCCTTCCCCTCCACCCCCCCTCCCCACCCAGCCGTCCCGGCCCTTCCCTCTCCTTCTCCTCCCCCCCCTCCCCGAAGTGCGTCCGGCTCGCCTGGCGGTCTGGTGGGCTGCCCTTTCCGCGCGCGCTGGTGCCAGCGGTAGGCACGGTCCGCTCCGCTCTCGAGGCCGGGTGACGAGAGGGCAACGGAGCAGGGAAGGGAGAGTGGCGGTCGGTCCCGCCGCCGTTTCCGCCGCTTTCTCCTCCTCTGCTGCCGCCGCCGCCTCTTCCTCCTCCTCCTCCTCCTCCTCCTCCTCCTCCTCAGCATGTTGCCATCCCGTCGGGTCCCCAGAGAGAGGCGGCGCCCGCTCGGGGCGGCACGAGCACAGCAGCAGCAGCAGCGGGAGGAGAAGCAGAAGGAGGAGGAGGAAGACGACGGGTTGGCCAGGAAGATGACAGCGACGGCGACCAGGGCTGGCTGCCTCCCCGAGCCTGCCAGCAGCAGCAGCAGCAGGTGCTAATCGTCAGAGCGCGCTCTGCCTGCCTGGCCAATCGGCTGCCCAGTCCAGCCGGTGCCTGCCGGCTCCCGGTGCGAGTCTCCTCCGTCGTCGAGGAAAGGACGGCGCGATCATGGTGGCGCTCGCCTCGCGCCTCCATCCCTGTCTCCGGACCCCTTAGCGCCGGATTCTTCCGCTACGCCCGAACCGTCGTTTGAATTTTTATTTTTTTATTTTTTTTTATTTTTGTGTATTTTGAAATTCTCCTTTCTCTTTGCCCTCGCACGGCTTGGAAACCTTTCCTCTTGGAAGCAAGCGAACTGCCTTGGCCTCGAGCCTGGGGTCTCCCCGGAAACCTGAAGGCAACCCTCGAAAGCCCGCCGCGTCTCCTGCGCCCAGCGCTCCAGCTGTTCATCTGTTGCTCGCACGGGCGTTCCCCGCCTTCCTCTTTCGCTGGGCTCGCTGGAGAGAGCCGCCGCCTTTGGCCCTTCTTTGCCCTTCGACTGGAGCCTCCGAGAACCGGCCCGGCTGCGCTGTGGGCTCCGGGCTCCCTGCAGCTCTCGCTTCCCTCCTCCCATCCCACCGCTCCCCCGACGCACCTTCCTCCCCAAAGCCGGCGAGGCAACGTCTCCAATCCCGCCTCCCTCGCGCTCTTTCTCTCCCTTTTCCTCCCCGACCCACTTTGGTGCGATGCTGCCGCCGCCGCGGAGCGTCGCTTCCTAACGCGCCGTCTGCTCCGGAGCTGCTACCAGTCGACGCTTTGGGCGGGGAGGTGGAAACCTTTGGCTGGAATTTTTTACAAAGGAGACCCGTCTCTTCCCTTTCCCGGGATATAAAGCGGAAGAAAGAAAGAGAAAGAGAGAGAGAGAGAGAGAGAAAGAGAGAGAGAGAAAGAGAGAGAGAGAGAGAGAGAGAGAGAGAGGAAAAAGGGGGTGGGGGGAAAGGCGGCTGCGGGGGGGGGAGGGGGAGGAACATGGATGAGAAGCTGCAGGCGCATCAGGTTGACATCGACCCGGATTTTGAACCTCAGAGTCGGCCTCGCTCTTGCACCTGGCCGCTGCCTCACCCCGACTTCCCGGGCGAAGAAGACGATGGAACCGGCGGTGCGGGAGGCGGCGGCGGCGGCGCCCCTAAGCACCCCTTGGCCGGCGGCACCGAAGGCGCCGAGAACGCCGGCGTGGCGACGGAGCGTGGCAAAGCGACCCCAGCGCTGCCTTCCTTGAGCGCGGACGTTGGACAGCTCCGCAAAACCAAGACTTCGCGGCGGAACGCTTGGGGCAACCTGTCGTACGCGGATCTCATCACCAAGGCGATCGAGAGTTCCCCGGAGAAACGGCTCACCCTCTCCCAGATCTACGACTGGATGGTCCGATACGTGCCCTATTTTAAGGATAAAGGCGACAGCAACAGCTCCGCTGGCTGGAAGGTACCTGGGGGTCCTCCCCGCCTGGCGCCCTCCCCTCCCGCTTCCTACTCCCGCTTACTAGATACCTAGTTTCCAAGAGGCGCTGGGGAAGTTTTTTTTTTTTTACTACTCTCTTCCTCCGTGGGTAGAGGGATCTCCAGCGTGTCGGTTTAGATGCCCAGAAGAAGGGGCTGACCCAAGTGTTTTTTGTTTTTTTTTTGTCTTCCTGGGGCTGCAAGGAGGGGTTAATTAAAGGCTGTTCAAATGCTGGTCCTCTCCCCTTTTATTCCACCCTTACTTGAAAAAAGAGGTTTGCAACGTTAGTTAGTGCCTACTTGCAGTATTAAAGTAATGGCAGGGGTGGCCAACCCTGAATCCTTCTGAGAGACTCTGTGACATCCTTGCTAGCATATGTCTGGTCATAAAAGGGCAAGGCCTTTGGCTTTATTGCAAGAGTTTCCGCCCCACCCCCGCCCCACCCCCAAAGCAACTCTGTTTGAGTCCAGAACTTGATTCTTGAGACCTTTCTCTATTGTCTTTGATCCAGGAAGGCAAGTTGCTCTCCTAGCCTTATTAAAACCAGGTTGGAGAGCGCTTTTGCTTGTCGCTTAAGCCAGAGGAGAAGAAAGTATTGTTGGCAGTAGTGAAGAGGGCGCGAATGATTGCTTTTAAATGTATATAATTTTTTTCTTCTTCTTCTTCTTCTTGGCCCTGGGGAAGAGAGAGGTCATTTATCAGTAGCCTGGTCACTTATTCAACCCTTTTGGCCAACCTCCCACATATCCTTCTGCTTTTTTACTGCCCAGCAGCAAGGAGGTGGGAGGGGGAGAAATGATTCCCTCCCTCTCATATTGCAGTTAAGTGGCACCTGTCTGTCTGGTAGAGAGAGCGCCAGAAGTACTTTTTGAAGCTTGCTTCTGCTCTGCTTGATTGAAATGCTACTTGGAGAAAGAACATTGGGGGGTGGGGGGAAAGGGAATGTTTTCAGCTTTTTGCTTTTCAATTTAGGCAGTGGGTAGGTGGATAGGATGAGGAGCGGGGATGAGTTGGGCGGGGTGGGGGGAAGAGATCTTTTTTCTTCTGGAATGCAGCCTGGATTCTTGGAGCCTCTATCAATATCCCAAGGAAAAAGTTGAAATGTGATTCCTTCTACTAAGTTACTCGGTCTTTCCCCCACGCTGAGCCAGTGGGACAAATGTTACTAATCCCATATGGATTCCACCAGATCCAAAACTGGACATTTAATGAAATAGCCCTCAAGTGTGCTCATTGCAACTTTGTACATGGACAACATCTCTTTCCTGAATCAAAATGGGATTTAGTCTGCTTTTATTAATTTTTTTTTTTGCTTCGGTTTCTTTCTAAGGTCAGGTCATGGATAGAAATGTGGTTATTTGGAAAGTCATTGCTGTGATGCCCTCTTGATGGAGGGGCTTGGAACAGAGTTTTCCCCAGATGTGTCTTGGCCCTGGAGAACCCTTGTAAATCTGGAAATAAATGACAAGGGGGAAGAAGACAAAAGAGTGATTTGTATTTTCTTTATCTCTCTCTTATCTGTTGATCTTATCCAGACAGAGCTAAGATGCCCACTCCTCTCAGTTTAACTCTGCTGGTTGAACTCCAGGCTGTTGCCTTTGGTTTGTTAAATATTTCTATCAGTAGTAATCGATTCCTCTTTTATTGTGATTTAGTGCAGAGTTGGGCTTCATTCTCTCAATCTACAAGAAAAATATCTGTGTGTTTGGGTGAGCTGTTTCAGCGAAGGCAATTACAGTAACTTTTAACCTTGTCTTGTGTGAAAAAAAGGTATTTATGAAATGAGGCTGCCCGTCCACATTCACACCATGCCACGCTGGTGATCAATTCTGGAAGGGGAACAAAAGATAAGCCATATTGGCAGCAAGGGGTTCCCATTTTTAAAAAAACTTATTTTTTACTCTCCAATTACTCAGTAACAACTACTCCATCGAGTGTCTGCACTGGCATTATCTAAATATGTTTTGGTGGATCATAGTTCATGGGAATTGCTGAAGGAACAGCTTTTCGCTTCTTTGGTACGGAAATATTCTAGAAACAGTGAACTGAAAGATTAGACCAAGAGTTGTACTGTGCACTTCATAGTTGGCAGATTTGCACCCCCCCATTTCAGCTCAGCTTTTTCCAGTCTGATGCCCTCCAAATTTGTCGGGACTCCCAGAGTTCCCAACTAACATTACTGAACAGCCTGGGAATCCTGGATGCTGTTTTCCCAGCACACTTGGAGAATGCAATCGGGATAGGCTAGGATCAATCTTATTCAACCAACTGCTAATCGAAAATCATGTTTTCTAGTACCCGTGCATCCCATTCTCATTCTCTCTCTCTCTCCTCTGATCAAGAGTGGCTAATAGACCCATTTGGGTTTTGTTTAGAAGTGTGCTTTAACTGCTTATTCTATATCAGCAGGTTGAATGGATTATGATTGTTGCACCCTGGGGTGCGAAGGCTTGCCCAGTTAAAATCTTCAAGAGTCTTCCTTTTAATACACAATACTTCTCAACCTTGGCCACTTTAAGATGTGTGGACTTGGACTTCCACAATTCCCTAGTCCACACACCTTAAAATTGCTAAGGTTGAGAAACACCGCAATATGGTATTAAGTTGACCAGTGAAATTTTAGGATTACAGTACAATATATATTTATTGCTCTGGGAATCCATGGCACAGCATGGACCTGTGCCATGGCTTGTTCAGAGTCCCCTGACAATTAATAACCACAATTTCTTCCCACCCCCGAGAATCTATACTTCATGAGGACCCACATGAAACAAATCAAGGCCATCTCTTTTTTGATGAAGCCAAAACGTTGTTCTCATTCAAAGCATAATAATAAAACAAATCCAGCACAGGGAGGGTAGCATTTTTAACTTGCTACCATCTATTCATGGGGCAGTAGAAACATATGGAGAAGCTTCAAGATAGCATTCAGAGTTCAAGAGCTCTTATCATCTAGGTCTGCGAGTTGTCTAGTTTCCAAGCTTTGTTTTTGGAAAAGCTGTAATGAAGTTTGCATAGTGAGGAAATCTTTCTCACGGGGAGTCAATGAAACAGTGGACACTAAAACATTTGCCAGTACACGTGCTATTTTAACCTGAAATCTTTTGCTCCTCTTCATGGGGTAATCAAGGGATTCTGCCAGTGGTGGGATTCAGCCAGTTCGCACCACTTTGGCAGAACCCGTAGCTATTTTTTTTGTTGCCCAGGCCCAGAATGGATTTCTGGAAGTGGCATTCACACAGAGAACCAGTTTGTCACATATTTGAATCCCACCACTGGATTCTGCCAAAGCGTATCTCAGCTTTTCAATCTGGATCTGCCTGTACGTGTTCTAGTGAGACTCGGTTCAGAAGTTAAGCAGCTGTTCCCCCCCCATCCTCTTTCTCGAGAAGATTGCAACACTGGCATGAATCAGGTGCCATGAAGAACTTGCAGGTGAGAAATATTAGAAAATCTTTGCAGTTTGGGTTCTGAACTGTATGGAGGCTTGTCTGTCTACATATATTCCCTATATAAAAAGAGTAAGGTGTAATAGAGGTGACTAGGTTCCAGTGGAACAGACTTTGGAATGGGATCAGAATGTCAGGTGAACCTGTTTTATACATCTGTTGTGTTTGTTGGAACTAGGTTATGGGCCTTATATTTACATTTTTTTTGCTGATCATTTGCTGCTTATTGTGGATTTTTTTTTTTAATCTTTGTTACCTACCCAGAGTCACTTGTGGGAATGGATGGCCTTAAAAATAAACGATTAGATAAATGAATGGAGGGAAGCATTCATTTGAAGAAAGATCCAAAATATATTCTAACGGACATTATTTTTCTAGTTCTGTTTCATGCCTTTAAAGGAAAAAAAAGAAAGATTTGGGGCAGTAATAAGTGGTTTTGCACCAATCAAAGACATTTTAGATGAAGGTTTTTGAAAGGCTCTTGTTGAAATGGTGAATGATTGGTGAGGGGCTGTTTCAGAGCTGCTTGCATTATCTTAGACTCCTCTCTTTTCACGCTAAGAGTCGTAGTGTCAATTTACCACATCTCAAGGCAGGGCTGGAAGAAAGTGCTGTTGAAACCCCCCCCCCCCTAAAAATCAGCCAGAGTATATGCACAAACTGCCATTGATCATCTTATGGCACCTGTCCTGATAACTCCTAGTTGAAATGGGCAGATACGACTGGATGGTGTCTCGCATGCTTGCACTTGGTCATGCTAGGAACTCAGGTTGTCCTAAAGGTGCTTTTCCAAGAGGCAACTGGACTTTCTTTGTTTCTCCTCAAATGGATGATTGAATGTATTTTCATAGTCACAGAGAAGAGATGTTGTAAGGTTTAGGTGTCCCACGGGCAAAGGAACTCGGCAGCTTTCTCTTTTGGCGCCATGAAATTGAAGCGTTGGCTTGAAACAACGTGATGAAGAAAAATCTTTACAACCTCCCGGCATAGTGATAGAACTTATCACCAAACTATCTAAACACTTTCAGATAACTTTGTGATGTCAAGTCAGAGACCAGATGACTGTGTTCTGAACTGTTGCTGAGAATGAGAAATGACCCTCTTGGGAACAGTGAATCCTTCAGTTGTACAGTATTGCTAAAAGTGATAGAAGCTGCATTGTTGATGACCATACTGGGAATCTGTGATTTTGGACTTTTGGTATTCCTGGTCCAGGCTGGCATTCTCTTTCCAGAGGCTATTTTGTCTGGGATGGTCTCTGACAATTAAGCCCAGCTGCTGATTCTTCCTTATTGGGGATCAGCTCTACAGTATAGTCTACAGCTTTACAGTTTCAGCTGTTTTTAATTTTCGAGTTTTACAGAAATGTTACTTTACCAAAGTGCATTACCAAAGTATTTTCTCAAGCTTGTGATCCAGACCCTCTACTGCAGACATGTCAAACACAAGGCCCGGGGGCCGGATGCGGCCCGCAAAGTGGTTTCATGCGGCCCGCGAAGCCATCCTGGAAGCAGTGAGGGAACGGCCCCCACTGCCTTGGCCCTGGCCCAGAGACCCTCCTCCTGCCAGAGACCCTCAGATCTGTCCCACTCCTGCCCAGGCCCCCATAGGCACCCTTGAGGCGAACGATGTAGAGCTGGCCACGCCCACCCAGTAGGCCATACGCACTCTAGCCACGCCCACCCAGTAGGCCATGCCCACCCAGGCCACACCCACCCGGCCCCCTGAGGGCAACCGCAATGCTGATGCGGCCCTCAATGAAATTGAGTTTGACACCCCTGCTCTACTGTATTGCCTGGTCTGTAATTTCTTCTTCTCACCCCTCATTCTTTCTTCTATTTGTTTCTCTAAACTATTTTCTCCAATTCAGGTTCCCCTTCCCTGTTCATAACTCTGAATTCTGGGACATTGTATGCAAGAGTCTTACCCAATATTCTAAGCCCTAAACCGGGTCAAACCCAACCAAAATTGATGCATTTAGATATCCAAACAAATAAACCATATTATGTTTTACCATAATGACTGGTTATATAACATGCTAAGACAATAGCTGAGTTTCCCTAACATACTAAAGCAATGTGCCCCACTTTAGCCTAGTCTAACAAGTTATGCAAACCCAGGCTGTGTATCTGAGGTTCAGAAGCATCACAGTTTCTTTTGTGTGTGTGTGTGTGTGTGTGTGTGTGTGCGTGTATGAGGAGGGGGCATAATGGGGGATTTTTCCTACTGTAGTTACCTTACATAATTAATCTTCTCTGGTCCCTAATGAATTGTCAGCCACCCAGCCCTCTTCCTGATTCGCCAAGAATTCCAAAGCATTTTCCTGTGTTATGGAAACAGCTTCCCCCATCTTACCAGCCGCTGCTTTGAAAGGTGGGATTACAAGGTAAGATTTAACGCTCCCAGTTGTCTCCTCCATCCTCTTCCCTAAAGCCAATTGAGACTTCAGCTCCTGTGCACCATTTAACTTGCATCATCGCATCCCTCCCTCCCACCTCGTGCTGTTAACGTAGATCTATTATCCTTCTGGGAGCAGGCTTCTGCTTTTGAACGAATTATTTAAGTGGGATGGGGAGGGGGTGGGTTTAGACAGAGACAGGCAAAAGTTACTGAGTTTAAAACGTAACCCCGCTTAGCGTGCTATGTAGAAATAGGCATTAGGTGTGTAACTCTGCTGGTTAAGCATGTTGTGTGGGTACAACCAGTCTCTCTCTCCCTTTCCTCTTGGCCTTTAACAGATAGTAAAGCCTACACATTTGTGTTATTCATTTAGTATTAGATCTGTGTGCTGCCCATCTCATCTTTTTTTTACTCTTTTAAGAGAACATGGCTGCTCTACAGAACGAGAACCATCAACTTCAGCTGCCTAAAATAAAAGGCTTTTAGGGAAAAGGAAGACCACAGCTTGGATCAAGATTGCACATCTGCTATTTTTGCTTGTTCATTTGTTTTAATGGAGCAACATTCAGTTTTAAAAGCTTCTCAACTGAAAAGCCCGTTAGGTCCTGTTGGACCCTAATATCGCCTCTGAAGGACAGTAAAATAAATAAATAAAACCAGGATGAACTCAAAACCCAGGAGATAGGATAATTGATTTTTAATGTACAGAAAACCAAGACCTGAAAAGTTGGAAGGTGAAGCTGACTTTGCGTTTCTCGTAGTTAAGGTCTCAAGTCTTAGGAGCTTGTGCAGACAGCTCCCCTTTTACTTTGGGTTTTGGAGCTGCGAGGCTGCACACTTGTGCCGGGTGGAGGGTACGGGAGGGCTATTTCCCGTTGTCAGATGCTGCACGGAAAGCCTCTTGACTGACAGTTCTGTTTAATTAGGGAATTGTTATTTTATCAATTCCAAAGTGCTTGGAGTTTTCTGCTCCAGCTCCTGCATTCTACTTGTTAATGGGAAAGCCAACACCCCCTGTCAAAGAAGCAGCGGCTCGGATGCATTTTAAAGCACTGTTTGTGCTGCTTTGACATCCAAAATATAACAATAAAGCTATCAGCTAGCTAGTGGAAGCCTGCTCGAGGCAGGTCTGACAGTGCCAAAACCTTAACTGCCAAACCTCCCCCCCCCTCCTCCTACATGCTAAGGCTGCCCTTTGGTGACACAGTCTTGGAACTAGCAAAGTGGCATCAGGGCTTGGGCTGACTAGGAAACTTGCCAGTAAGCCATCACTTTCTCACTCCCTCTGCCCATCCTCTCTCTGGCTTCTGTGCAGGGCTGTGGAGAAGAGATGACGGCCAGGATTAGGCAACGTCAGGCTCTAGCGTGCAGTGTTAGGGGAAGGAAAAGTCCACGGGTTAGCTAGTCTTCTGGTGTTGCAGCTGGTCCACTTGAGAGCCACTGAAGTGATTCTTCAATTATTCTGCCTGGGAAGGGGGGGAGAAAATGCGCGGCAATTGGTGTTTTGCCTAGGTAGACATGATGGCTTGGAAGAAATTGCCAGGCTGTCACATGACTGACAAGGCTTTCTGGGCTCTGAACCAGGAAGTCACCTTACATTGGATTCATTTGCATATCTTAGTAAACAAATCAGATAATGATGTATTGGTTACATGCTACCTACCTTTGGTTAAGTTTTAACCCTTAAGAGATTCCCCCCCCCCGGCCCCCTCTTCTGGTTTACCATTGTAGGAAGAAAAATTTCCATCATGGTTCCTGCAAGTGGGGAATAAACATGGCAACTGCTTTGGGAAGAAGGTTGTAGTTTATTGCAGAGGAAAGGCAGACAGAAAGATGGATCCAACAGGAAAAGAAGGGCTGAGCACATGTGGGTAATGGGTTTTTATACCCCCTGGACTCTATTGTCTGGAGTTATTTCCTGTTTCAAGCTTTCTATTTCCTTGGTCAGGTATTCTGTCCTGAGGCTAGGTGTGCCCCTCTAGGATTCTTGCTGGTTGTCTATCCCAGCCCACCTCCCTGGGGCTAGGGTATGTAGATTTTAGGAGTCTTCTTAGCTTCAACCTTCCTGAATGGTTTACATCTGCATTTCTGTAGAGTTGGTTTCTGCTTGGGGGAGGGAGACTCTTTAAGATCCTTTTAGGAAATATATTTTCCTGCCCTTTTAATATTTCCTTCTCTGGGGAGCTGACTTCCCACACCATCTTGTGCAAATTTAGCTCTGGGGATAGGCAACCCGGTGTGCTCCTGATCGTTTGATGACATTTCCCATCACCCCAAGAATCATGGTGAATTTCAAATGTTTATAGGATTTGTAGTTAAAAATACAGCGTGACACCAGATTGCCTATCTCTGCCTGTACCTTAGATAGTTCCGTGCATTGGGCTGATCTAAGAAAAAGGTTAATTCCTAGACCAGAATTGGGTTGTCGGGCAAATGTGGCTTTAAAATGCTCAATACACCTGTTCCTTTTCTTCTTTTATTGGCTACACACACAACCTGGTTTAGGAACTACACCGATTTTTGGATTTGCAGCCAAACCATAAAAAGGAGCAAGGTTAACACGAGAGTGGGCTAGGTTGACACAAGCCACAAAAACTAACCCTAACCCTAGCCTAGCTTAGCATGCTTTGCCAATTCTTTTTTACCTGACCTGATCTTGTGTATATAAACATTTCCAATATCTTATAACTGAAGAACAATCTTTTTCTGCACTTGGGGCACTTCTCCGAAAGATGTTTTCAGAAAGGAGGTTTAATCAAAAGTGTTTCATACTGGTCCTGTTATTTCTGCTATATGTTTTGTTTAAGCGTTCTCAACTTCCTTCCTTCCTTCCTTCCTTCCTTCCTTCCTTCCTTCCTTCCTTCCTTCCTTCCTTCCTTCCTTTTCTTTTCTTCCCTCCCCCTCCCTCCCTCTTCACCTTTTCCAGAATTGCTTTTCATGCAGTGCTAACTGCTGAAGTAACACAAACCTGCTAAATGGACGAGCTTTATGATAGCATAAAAATGATACTACAGCAGTGAGTAGAGCTTTATTAAACCCCAGAGACAGGCTGCAAATGAACAGCTTGCTCTGCTCTTCATTCTTTTTTCCTCCTATATTAAAAAAAAAACAACTCAAATATAAATTACAATTAAGATGACACGGACTAGAAGCCGTTTCAAATGGCATGCTAACTCTGGTCTCCCCATTACAACTCCCCCCCCCCAAAAAAATCTGACTGCCTCCATTTAGTGGGAGTTCTGATGGAATCAAGATTACCTAATGTTTGTCCTGCCTGGATTGCTCAGATGGGGTCCAGGGAGAAATGCGAACTGATGAAAGTGGAGAAATGCCCCCTTCCAACTCCACGCAACTATTGTTTTCGTTGTTTTGCTTGAATGACAGGTTGTCTCCCCAGCCTTTAATATTGTTAGCAGAAAAGTGGGATTACACAGTTGAAACAGCATGGAACCCTAGATTAGGTCTGCAAAACACAATGAAGCCCTAATGCCGGTGAAGAAACCCAAAGTGCCTTGCCCACCTAGCAAGCTCATCACTAATACACACACACTGGATTACGGTTTGAGGTGGCAGCTGCTTTGCAGGCCCTATACCTTGGTGAATCCTCAATTCCATTTGAGTTTAGCTAAATGCATTGGGGGAGCTCAGCCCTGTCTTGCAAGCCTCAGAGCACATCTTTCCCAGTGCCTTCTCCAGTACAGAACCGGTAACTCAGGGTGCAGCCACAGCATCCCTTACTGAGGATCATCTACTTTCAATGCTTTCCATATTCCTGGCATGCTTCCACAGATCCACTCCTGAAAAGCCCTCCCACATTAAAAGCACTCTCAGCTTGTGCATCAGCAATAAAGAGAAGGGAGTGAGACCGGCATCAAAATGCGTGCCGAATCATAGAACGGTACAGTTGGAATGGATCCCTAGTCCAACTCTGTAGGCTTCAAGGAAACCAAATGAATCATCCAGGAGAAAAGGCTGGGCTGGCCAATCTCTTCTTCAAAAGCATGTGAGAAACTCGTGGAAAGTCATCAAGGAGAGATCCAGCCTAGAACTTGTAAGGAGAAATGGCATGACAGTGAGAACAGGGGAACGGCTCGCCGCCAGAAGTCGTGGGTGCTCCATCGCTGAAGAGATTGGACAACCATTTGTCTGGATTGGTACAGTATAGGGTTTTCCTGTTGAGCAGGGGGTTGGACTAGAAGCTCCCTTCCAACTCTGTTATTCTATCTTTGCTTATTCTATGGGATGGAGAACGAACAACCTGCAAAGGTAGCCTGTTCCATCATTCATTGTTTAAACAAAATATGCAGCATCCTGGAAACACGTGATCACCTTTTGCAATCTTCCCAGCCCACTTACAACAAGCAAAAGTCAAGGTGGGAACCATATGATTCACTTAACTGCAGTAATTTGCTTAATAACTGTGGCAAAAAGGTGGTAAAATTGGGCACAACTCACTGAACAACTGCTTTACTTAGCAATGGAATTTCTTGTCCCAGTTGTGGTTATAAGTTGATGACTACCTGTAGCTGCGTGTGAGTGTGGCTGTAGAGAAGTGTGGAAATATAAATGCATGAGTGGCTCAACCCTGAGAAAGAGGAGAAGGTGCGAAGGAAAGTCAGGATCTTATTCTTTTTAATATAAGGGTGAGATGGAGGAAAGAAACACTGTCAGGGTTTTAAGATTCTATTATTGTAGCCTACAACAATGAAGTGGAGTTTCAGTAGTTCTTGTGAAGTTTTGTTTCCTGGCCTGGCATACCTTGATGGGCTGACATTGGCCTGCAACTCTTCCCAAGATGGCCACCAAACTTCAATTTGTACAAAGGAGAATATTCTTAAATACATGGAGACAAACCACATAACTATACATGAAATCAATTTTAGAACAAATTAAATTTGGCTTTGACTATGTCTCTATTTTTGTTCCATGTATATTTCTAGTGTGACTGATCCCAAACAGGTCACGTCTCTTACAGCATAGAGTCACAATATTTCAGAGAATGTGTCATGGGCTCCTTCCCAAAATGGCTGCCACAGTGGATATGGCCAATCACTAGGCCTCCCTTCACAACAGGAGGTAAATTAGGCAAGGCTGCTCTCCATCACCTTTTCAGGGATGTTCTTTTCTACCTGAGCATACCTGTCAAGTGCAGGAAATCTGGAGTCCAGGTAGTTCAAAAGAATATAGTTACTGTGTGCTAAAGCTCTCTATAAGAATCTGAACTACTAACAATCAAAGCAAATTGGTGATAGATAAGACTAGAAGGAATTCAAGATGGATTGGACTTAGATCTCTTGTGGGCACGAAGGGACTCGAGACTTATGACATGTTTGACTCCTCCCTCGGGCTCAGCCTGGTCATCTCCTACAGTGTCTTTTTTCTTCTCCCCCCCCCGAGAAGATAGATAATTCCTCCCTCCAAAATCTGGGCTGCAACTCCCTGTCATTTTTATTTTCTAAGAATGCCTCCCGGGTTTATCCAAGATTTCAAATATTTTTGGAAATCAAGATGATGCCTGTTGCTTTGCTTTGCAACATGCCAGTTTCCCTGATTATTTCAATTGTGCAATCTATAAAACAACATTGGGTGGGGCATGGAATGTGTAGGGCAGCAAAGGAGGGGTGCGGGGGCACATCCAGTGATGCAGGATTGGGAACCTACGTTTTGCAACTACAGGATAGAACTTGGCATCGAGTTGGCAATTTGGGATTAGGCTTCCTTGAGGAATCGGGGGTTTTAAGGGAATACAAAAGTGCCTTTAGCCCCCATGAGACTTAAAAGACACGTGTTGTCCTTAACCTTCCCCCAATACGGTACTAAAAATGGCTAAAAGAAATACGCCTGAAGTTGTTTGCCTCATCCACTCTGCAGAAAAGACGCTGGAGAGATTCCTTGGTCTCTTTCCCAGGCTTCAACTTCATTTCTTTGAATCTCTTGTTTATAGCTCCGATCCTCAAATCGGATGGCAACCCCCCTGCCCCCCCTTCTTCCCTGCCCCGTTAGAGCTCTCACTGTCTGGTTTTTTAGTCCAGCACAATCTCCCCTTTGATCCGTAGGTCCTGCCTGCCTGCCTGCCTGCCTGTGCGTTCCCAGCTTCCCATCCCTTTCCACGAACAAGCTGCTTTGTCTCTGCTGAAGGTGTCGGTGCAAACCGGTTGAAGGCAAAAGGCAGCTGAGGTTATGGAAGGATCCTCGAGGCAGTTTTGCTTGTGTCCTGCTCAAGCTTGTTTTGGACAGAAGCAGTCCGTTCATTATTTTGGGCTGCCTTGATAGCAAAGTGGGGGGGGAAGGAAGAGAGAGAGAGAGAGAGAGAGAGAGAGAGAGAGAGAGAGAGAGAGAGAGAGAGAGAGAGAGATTGCTTTCACCCTCTGAAGGAGAAAAACAGCTGAGGCGTGGCTAGGCGGGGGCCATGCTGGTTGGGAAAGAAGGCCAGGAATGGAGGATGAATGGGAAAGGCTACCATTCAGGGGTCAGAGCTCAGCTGCGTTTGGGCACCTCCCCTGCCAAGGTTTGAAGGATTTGTTTGCCAGGCGCTCCCTAGGAGCCAGAGAACTATCTCAGATCCTATGAGTGGTAGTACACCCACCTTCCTAGCACTCTGTATGTTTCCGAGAGCATGGAAGAAGCAAGAAAAGGCAGGCAGCCGGTGGTATTTCTACTCTTCCTCACTCCAAATCCCAACTTTTTCTTTCCTACATGTGCCTCTCACTAGCTCCCACCTGATTCCCTTTCACCACTAGTGCCCAGCTGTATAATAGGGGGTGTTTTCTACATTGTTATGGCAGCTTCCTTCTACACTTTCCCATGGCATCATGCTCTCCTATGTAGATCTTCTACCCCAATTGATCATCTATTCACGCGAACGCCACACCGTGTCCTATCTCACAACAGAAACAGAATAACAGAGTTGGAAGGCACCTTGGAGGTCTTCTAGTCCAACCCCTGGCTCAAGCAGAAGACCCTAGACAATTTCAGGCAAAGGGTTGTCCAATCTCTTCTTAAAAACCTCCAGTGATGGAGCACCTACAACTTCCGAAGGCAAGCTGTTCCACTGGTTCTAACAACTACTGCAGTATTGTATCTGATGCAGAACAGATGCAACTTCTAAGCTCCCTCCTTTGCGAGATGGCTGTCTGTCTCTCAAACCAGTGCATCAGGAAAAGGTCTACTGCATTTCCAATCAGTCTATCGTAATTGTCAGTGTCCTCCTCTCCACCAATGGAAGGGCTTCAGGCTCTTGCAGGTGGGAGAGACAATCCAGATCTGTGCCCCCATGAAGGATCCCCTTGCTTTCTACTTGGTTCCTTGTGTTCGTACACCGTTGATAGGAAACAGAAGAAGTGCCACATCCAGTATGATTAAGAAAGCTGAAATGTTCCCCCCCCACCCCATGTCTCCCAGGCCGATAAAGTTTGTTGGATTAGAGAAGCAGCTTCAAAATAGAGTTTAGCTCCATCCTGGCTCATTTGCTATAGTTGTAGCTTGCAGCTCAGTCTCCAAGTTTCTGTGGAGTTCCCCGGTGGGTTCTCAGCACTGCTAGTGAAAGGTCAGTCCTGCTAAGCCTTGGAGGAATATTATAATCAAGTGTGCAATGTTTTTTTTAGGGGGGGGTTGATTGGTGTACTAGGGTCTTCCTTCCAGAAAACAATGGATGGGGCAAGAAAACCATGACATTCAATCTTATTTATTCCCGGGTAATTTTTCCCCCTTTCTGTCCCATTAAAATTTACAGTTCGGAGAAAATAAATGGTGTTTTTCTTGACCATGTGGGCATCTTGAGGCCTCAGGCCTGTGTATCTCTGATTTGTATGATTGGAGATTTGCAGATGTCTTAGAGGATACTTAGAAAAAGGGAACAAGAAATGGCTGCGGGCCAAGCTGCTGGTAGAAATAAAGCTTAGAAACCCTGGCTCCTTAGGTCAATCCTATTTATTTATTATTAATTGCCTGAATGTATGCCTTCCTTGCCTTTTGTATTAATGGGGATGACACGGAGATTATTTGAAATAATAAATCAATCAATAAGAGTACCTTGAGATTGACTGAATTATATTTCCATCAATAAGCAGAAAAACATTTATGTACACCAACATAGAAAATGCAACTAGTTCAGTCTTTACCATCCTGGTGTTCCTCCAGATATAGACTCCTAGAATAATATGGAAGGGATCTTGGAGGTCTTCTAGTCCAACCCCTGCCTGAGCAGGAGACCCTATACCAGACATATTAAACTCGCAACGTCACGTGATGTCGCGCAACGTATCGGGACAGTTTTGCCATTGCCGGCAGTGGGGTGGGCGCAGCTTCCGGATGACACATCTGGCCCACGGGCCGGCAGTTTGACACCCCTGCCCTATACCATTTCAGACAAATGGTTGTCCAGTCTCTTTTTAAAAGCCTGCAGGGATGGCGTACCCACAGCTACTCCATTGGTTGACTGCTCTCACTATTAGGACATTTCTCCTTAGTTCTAGGTTGCTTCTGTATCAGGTTGCATTAGTGAAATCAGCTTTGGTTGTTGATGAGAAACTCTGAATAGAGCAGGTGTGTCAAACTCGCAACGTCACATGACATGTCATGACATATCGTGACTTTTTTGCCATTGCCAGCAATGGGGTGGGCGTGGTGTTGCTATGATGCATCCGGCCTGTGGGCTGGCAGTTTGACACCCCTGGAATAGTGGAAGAAACAGTTTATATTTCTGTATTTGCACATCTCATAAATATCTCAAGAGGATCTTTGGTCCTTTCCATATCTGAGATTGGCGCACAGCAACTGATCTTGAGGGATCCTCTTGATTAGAACGTTGCCTCAGGTGATGCTCCAGAGGAAATACAGAGATAATGTTGCAAGATTTCCTCTGGAGCTGCAAGGTTGACAATTTCCTGCTGGTTGTAAATCTGCCATATCCTATTTCCTAAGATTTCCCTTTTCCCTTTGTTAGCTGAGATGCCATGGTGTCTTGTCATTATACCACTTAGTGAAGAATGAAGGCTGGATGGGAAGCTGGCTGCCTACTTTTGATGTTTTCCCATTGACCATTTGGGAAAAGTGCTAGCCAACTCTATGGGAAGGAGAAGTACAGCACTGGCTGGGGAATTCTGGGAATTGAAGTCCACACATCTCCATGTTGCTGAGGTTGAGAAACATTGACTTACTATAATGCATGAATGCAAGGAGCACAGCTTCCCTGAAGATTTGCATATCCTTAGCAACTGAATGCTTATGGATGAAGCAGATTATAATGCTTATGGAGCAATCTGGGTTAATTATATGGAAGCAGAAGGGTGTAATCTTTGGCAAATGGGCACAAGGCAGAGGACTTTTCCATTTCTCTCTTCCAGCCTTTTATACTTCTTTTTCCATGCGTCTCCTTTGGTGGGTAATTCAGATTTAGTTTTGAATTGGCAGTCCCAAACTTTTAAACACAAAAACCGTTGCAAAACCATGTGGCTTGACAGGGACTAAGAGGCAGGTGACTGTAGGGAAACAGACTACGAAAAACTGGAAAATCCTATGGTTTGCTCAGCATATGCACTTATGAACAATGCGATCAATGAACAATGGATCAAACCATGAGTGATATAAAGCATGACTTAAGGTTGTACGCAAGGCTGGCCATATCCAAAATCACAGGAAGCTTGGTTTTAAAAGGAATTATTAAGATGAGTTTGCTGATGGAATGTAAAGCTGTTATCCTCGTGCCCAAATGGCACAGTCATAAATCTACCTACATTGAGAATCAGTGACTGGAAGGGACTTTGCAGTTCAGGAGAGGCACGCTTTGTTTTAAAGTTTATATCCTGCAATCCAGAAATGACATTCGTAAACCCTAACGGTCTCTTTCCAGTTCTGTACGTCTGATTCTATAGCGTTCTGTGGAGCAAAATCTGGGTAGGAATATTCTGACTGAGGCACATTAAGGCCGACTTGGGAGGAATTGAAGACTGCTTGGAAGAGACCAGCTGAACTCTTGTCTGGAGAGCTGTAGTTAGTGCCCAAGGGCATGAATGCTCCAATCTGTTTACCTGGCTCTCTTAGCGAGGAGGGGATAAAATAGCAGAGGTGGGTTGAGGAAGTGGGTTAAGGGACTTGCTGGAGACAGGCTGGCTGCTGTTCAAAACCCTCTTATTATACAACCAGGGGAAAAAAAGTCTGGAGGAATCTCTGGGGTGGCTAACGAGCTTCTGGTTATACCCATAGGGCCCTGCCATATTGGGGATTAAAATAGGAGGTAGCAATGTGGAAATTTCTTGGGACGTTAATTTTAAATTTCATTACCTCCTGCGTCTGACAAAACCACTGAGGTCTCCTTGCACAGAAGCTGTGGAAGCATGCTTTTCCAAGATGCATAGAAGCACAATGATAAAGCAGAGTCAAGACATGATTTTGTTTTCTTTAGGAGCTAACTGAAATTTGAAAATACTCTGAAGCAGTGTTGGGGAAGGGGAAGCTTTATTTGAGCTTTCTCTTCACATCTTGAGTAATGCCCAAGATGCTACTTTTGCAACCCAAGTAAGACCTTGACTTAAACTCACATACCAGCAAAGGAAATCAAAGGATTCCTCTGCAGAGCATAGAAATTACACCCAGACCCACAGGCATGTTCGGACACGTACATATTTTAGATATCCAGCGTTTAATTTTAGGCACCAGTGAAAAAAGATAACCCAGAAAGATGTCCATAGTAATAACTTCTTAAAATCAAGTTATCCAAGCATGGATGAACTGTAATTTGAATAACTTGTAGACATATACATATCTATTGTTCTTTTTGACACATCATTTGAAGAGCCTTGGTGGAGCAGTGGGCTAATGCCTCCTTAGGTAACACCAGCTGCCTGCAATTAGTGCAGGTTCGCATCCCACCAGGCTCAAGGTTGACTCAGCCTTCCATCCTTCCGAGATAGGTAAAATGAGGACCCAGATTGTTGGGGGCAATAAGCTGACTTTGTAATAATGCTGCTTGGGGGGGGGGGCAAAAGCCCTAATAAGTAGGCATATACATAGAATGAAGGCTATTGCTAAGCACATTTAATTTGTGCTTAGATTGTAAGCCGCCCTGAGTCTTCGGAGAAAGGCGGGATATAAATGGGATTAAAATAAAAAAATAAAAATAAAAATTTGTTTTGGTGGAAGAACCACAGAATTCCCGTTATCACAGGGGTAGCAATGCTTTGGGCCAAAAGGGTGTTCAGGACATCTTATGGCACCTGCATAAAATCATTGCTGCAGGTGACGGACCTTTTCAGAGGATAAAATGATAACATGGTGGGTATGTTCAGTCAAAAATCACACCTTTACTGGGGTGGTTGTCTTTGGGTAAAGGTGTGCATTTAGACTGAATATATCTACTTTGTCCAATCTCTTTAAGAAGAGACAATGTGATGGGCATGTTCAGTCAAAAAATGCAACTTTACCCAAAGGCAACCACTGCAGACTAACCTTTTTTTTTCCTGAACAGGTACGTGTACTTTCTACACAAAACATTAGGCTGCAGCTACCTACCACACGTTTATTATTATACCTGGAGGCATGCCAGCATTTAATTAGCAAAGAAAGGAGTTGAAAAAAGCAGGGAGGTTGTTTCACCCCAAGGGAACCACCCTAATATACATGGGTGCCTACAGGCACTGCAGTTCCTACTTTTTGCTTGACCTGAAAATTCTTGGATATATAAAACCAAACATCGCTGCTATTTGATGAGCTCTTTGCATTAATGTGACACCCCGCCCCCAAGCAAAAGAGCCCAAAAGTGGCTAATGGAGGAAAATGGTCATTACAGACAATCCTAGCTACTGACCGATGCGAAGCAACAGGGATCATATGAGCATCTATAAAAGCATCTGCCTCGGCTATCAGTTGCCTATCAGGCAACGTCTAAGTTCATGTTTGGCTTTTAAAACTCTAAATGGTTTACGATTTGGCTATCGGTGAGGTTGCCTTTCCTCTAACGACCCTGGTCAGTGACCCAGTCCTTCTGAAGATGCATCTTCTTCCTGTTGGGAGAAAGGATCTTCTCTTGAGTAGAGGTTCATCGGTCACCAACTGCCCCAGTGCTTAGGGAGACCATGAGGATATCTCTCGGATTTATTTTTTTTTTAAAAAAAATTCTTGTTGCCTTGAGTGCTAGATTTCCCAGGAAGGCAAGATTTAAAATCAGAAAATAGATATATTGGCCAGGCTCTCTCTAGCCCTTGAAATGAAGACTGTTTGTAAAGCAGGGCCTATCACCACCCCACCCCTCAAGCAGGGGGAATGAATGAGCAGATGGCCCCTGGAGTCTTACTTCACCTCCATCCAGTCTCAGCAAAACAAGAAGGGGCAGGCCCTCCTTCTTTGCTTTCGGCTAATTTCTCTAAATTCAGGGAGGTCAGCCTGGTGGGAAAGAGAGGTGGTGGGCATGAAGAGATGAGGAGGAGAGGGAGTGGGGGTGGGTGGGCAGGGGTGGGCGGGCAGTGAACTTCTGAACCCGAAGACTGGAGATCAGTTCATTAGCTTAAAACAAGTAAAAAAATAAATAAATGCTTCATCTTTCTAAAGCTGTCTGTCTGCAGTTACAGCTTGGCACGTCTGCTTTGGAGGCCCTGGCATCCGTCCAGGTGGCAAGCAGCTTCTAAGAACCTTCTCTAGTGTGCTCTCTCTCTCTCTCTCTCTCCCCCCCTCTCTTTTTGTAACAAATCAAAGGTGTCTGCTCAGCTTCTCTGTCTCCATCTCCCCCTACTCTGGACACTCCTTGAGACGCCAGAGTTCTTCAAAAGCTGCCCTGAGCTTCCTCCATCCTTCCTGCTACCCACTGCTTAACAAAATATTCTTCCTTTGCTCCTTAGACCCCTGGAGTGGCTCCAATTAGTGCCTTCTTCTAAGGCATGTGTGTGTGTGTGTGTGTGTGTGTGTGTAGGGAGGAGACACAAAGAATGACGGGAAAGGCAGAAGTTCTTTTTTTTTAAGTATATTAGGTGGTCTAGCTAAGGATGGAAAAAGTGAGACTTTATATTAATTTTATATCCCCCTCCACAGCATAACGAGTTCAGAATGAGTTCGGAACATTAAATGATGACATCAAGGGCTTCACATTTGGGGTTTACTTGTGAATGGGTCCTGGACCAAGATTTTTAATTTTAATTTTAAATTTTTTTGTGGGAAGATATTTTTTGGAGGCTACCAGCGGCGGGCATCTTGTCACGTGCATGGATGAGGAGAGAGCGGATGAGTGTGTGTTTGTGTGTGTGTGTGTGTGTGTGTGTGTTTGAACTGGTAGGTAAGAGGGAAGATAGGAGACTGGATGAGGGCTAACAGATGGAGTGTTCATGCAGATAAAATGGGGATGGCTCTTAGGTAGGAAAGGGGAGATGGTTTTCAACAAGATTGATGCCGCCTTGAGAAACTATATTTACAGCTTGGGATATTTGTGGCTCAGTTTGGACTTGAAGGGGCCATTGCAACATAGGATATTATGGCTTCCATTTGGTATCCTAAATATCTAGACTGGATTATTGAAACATAGTCTACCTGGTCTGTCTTTTGAAGAGTTTGGGAAACTACATAGTTGAGTGTGCATCAGCAAGTATATGGATGGGTGTTCAGTTGTGGGACCACACAGCAGCTCTCCCAAACAAATTATGATGGTCAGTGAAGGAAATAAGAGATCTATCATCACCATTCAATTAATCAGGAGGCAGAGTTTTTGTGGTAAAGTATCATACAGGGATGTGGTGGCTCAGTGGGTTAGGACGCTGAGCTTGTCGATCAGAAGGTCGGCAGTTTGGTGGGTTGAATCCCGAGTGCCGCGTAACAGAGTGAGCGCCTGTTACTCGTCCCAGCTTCTGCCAACCTAGCAGTTCGAAAGCACGTAAAAATGCAAGTAGAAAAATAGGGACCACTACGGTGGGAAGGTAACAGCGTTCCGTGCGCCTTTGGCATCTAGTCATGCCAGCCACATGACCACCGAGACGTCCTCAGACAAGCGCTGGCTCTTCGGCTTTCAAACGGAGATGAGCACTGGCCCCTAGATTTGGAAACGACTAGCACGCATGTGCGGGGGAACCTTTACCTTTACCTTTATCATAAAGAACCCTAAGAACCCTATACTGAGAGAGACCCACTTCACGCATAGTTGTGATCTTAAATAGGCTATAAAAGTAGAGATATTGGGGATATTGGCTTCTGTCCTTGCTGCCTTTTTCTTCTTATCTTCATCAACAGACATCCTGGTTCTCCCCAGCTACCTATTTCGCCCTCAAGTTTGTCCTAGTTAGCATGTTTGAAGAACTGATAGGAGTTGTAAATCACAACTAACATGGATATGATCAAAGCTGGGAGGAACTAAATATCTGGAAGCTCAAGCAGAGCTTCAGAACCAAATTATTTGGAAAGCACCAAATTGCCTCTCACATCTCTCATTTCTTCTCTGGCTTCTGCTTACTGTTACAAGTAGCCCTCAACTTACAAAGGTTTATATAGTGACCGTTCGAAGTTACAATGGCACTGACTTATGACCATTTTTCACACCTAACAACTGTTGCAGCATCTCCATGGTCACATCATCAAAATTCAGACATTGCAGTGTCCCGGGCTCATGTGATCGTCTTTGGTGACCTTCTGACAAGCAAAGTCTATGGGCAAGCCAGATTCACTTAACAACCATGCTACCAACTTAATAATTGCAGTGATTCACTTAACAACTATGTCGTGAAATGGGGCAAAACTCACTTAACAAATGTCTCATTTAGATACAGAAAAAATTGGCTCAATTGTGGTCCTACGTCAAGGACTACCTGTATTAGCATAAACCAGGGTGTTTTTTTCTCATAGAACGCTCAGAACGGAGTTCCGGCACCTTTTTTGGCTGGAACCTTGTAGGGTAGGCAAGGTGGGTTGTATGACATGTGTGAGTTCTGGCACCTTTTTCTTTTACAAAAAAAGCACTGGCATAAACCATTATTCATTGGTAGTCTTCCTAATAAGATTTTGATTTCAACTGTTCTGTGAAAGAAACCAGGGCTTAACCAGTGTAGATTTTTCATCTAGAGAAACTGTAGCAATGCCTTTTCGTGTTCCAAGATCATTCAGAATGTGAACAGGGGTAAAGGAGGGTCAGCCTCTTAAGAGTGTGAACATTCCAGGATTGACCAGTTCACTTTAGTTCTTCTTCATTTCTTAATTAGCTGCACTTCAAGTCAATTATACTGAGTCAAAGGAGCTTAGTTGGATTAAGGTACATGGTGTTAAAAGCAAATGTGGAATAACTCACAATGAAGGACTAAGCAGACTCATAATTTAAGGCAGGGACTCAAGAAGGTTCAAGGGTCAGCTTTCAAAGTTAAATGGAGAAGTTACTTGTAAGTGACATAGAATAGGGGTTCCCAACTCCTAGGCCGTGGACTGGTAGTGGGCCGTGGCATGCCAGCAACCGGGCCTCACAAACAAGCAAAGCCCCATCCATGAGATGCAGGCAGCACACAAAACCACGCACCTTCCAGTCCGCGGAAAAACCTCTCTCCACAGAACTGGTCCCTGGTGCCCCAAAGGTTGGGTACCTCTGACACAGAAGACTTTCTGAACTATTAGAGACCTTTGGCCAGAATAGACTCTTGCTAGGTAGATAAATAGGGTGGCTTCACTTATGATGCTAAGTCAACATGTTTTAACGGAGGATTGTTGAGAAGACACGGTAGCTGAGAGTATACAGAATGTTAAGCTATTAACCATAGTTTAATTATTGTGGCCGGTCCACAGCTTGTGCTAAGACAAACCCAAGCATACTGTATTACGGCTTAGCATGATATTTGAATCCAATTGAGTCATTATCTGGCATCAATGAAAGGGGAAAAAGATGAGGGGAAAAAAATCACATTTGGGCACCAGCTGCGGTAAGAATCATCACTCAGGTACACTGTCATAAAAAAAAATGCTGGCAAGATTCTTTAGGAAGATCTGTCAGCCAAGGGACCCTCCTGAATAGCTGCCAGCTCTGTGGTAGCTGAGGAGAAGAATACTAGATTTGCCAGGTAGAATTTAGAAGGATATCTGCTTTTGTCCTTAGCGGTGTCTGAATGCTCACAGTCTACAATAGGTCGTCCTTGATTTATGACTACAATTGACCCCAAAATTTTCATTGCTAAACAAGGGAACTGAGTTTTGCCCCCTTTTACGACCTTTTTTGCCACAGCTGTTAAGTGAATCAATGCAGCTGTTAAGTGAATCACACAGTCATTAAGTGAATCTGGCTTCCCCCAAAGCTGGGGAGGTTGCAGATGGTGATCACATGACCCCAGGACAATGCAACTGTCATAAGCACATGCCAGTTGCCAGCTGTCAGAGTGCCAATTGGTCGGAAGTGTGAAAACCAATCATAAGTCATTCTTTTTTCAGTGCTGTTGAAACTTCGAATGATCACTAAATGACTGATTGTGAGCTGAGGACTTCCTGCAAATACTGGGTGCCGCATGGTGATTGAAGCTGAGTATGCACCACTGTATTTAAGATGACTTATAATCAACATAATCTTGGTGTAACTGTGCCATTGCTAGACGCCATTATGCACCAACTTCTTTCTTGCATATTAGTATCTCCGATCAGGGAGCAGAACGGGAAGGTGAAGTCCCTGCTGTTGGGAACTCTTGTCTTTTTGTAAGAAAGCAAATGTTGACATACATGTGGGCGTGAGCCCATTTGTACTCTGTGATTCCCAGAGAAGAAATGGAAGAAGAACGTTGTTTGTGTGTTCTGACCACAAAAGAGAAATAACACGGTAGCAGAGCACATCTTTTTTGCATGCCAAAGATCTAAAGATAGGTTCCTGACATCTCTGGGTAGGGCTGGGGAAAGATACCAGTTTGAAGCTTTACAGCAGGGGTATCCATCCTTGGCAACTCTAAGAACTGTGGACTTCAACTCCCAGAATTCTCCAGCCAGCCAGTCCACAAGTCTTAGAGTTGCCAGATTGGACACCCCTGCTTTACATCAATATTCCCTAACCTGCTGCCTTCTAGATATGTTGGATTCAACTCCCATAATCTCTTGCCAAAAGACATAATTGTTGAGAAATAGATAATAAATCAGGCCAGGGAAGATGGTTTTAGGGTACTGATTCTCATTACTGAAGACAAGACTGAGCTAGATGGAACAACAGGTGCAGTAAAAGGCACTTTCCTAGGATATTGTGATTTTATACTGTTGTCCATTTTTAATTCACCATCTTGACCAATAATGGGATCTTTCCATGATGCCTTCCATATACTCCCAGCAGCAGTATGAGTTGCTCATCTTCTCCAATAATTTTTCCCCTCTGCTTTTCCGCCTCCTATTTATTCATATGGCTTTCATTTGAGAATCTTGTTAGCAGCTGACAGTAGATGAGTTAAGGTTTAAGGCAGGGGTGTCAAACTCGCAACGTCATGTGATGTGTCGCGATGTGTCACAACTTTTTTTCCATTGCCGGCCATGGGGTGGATGCGGTTTCAGCCTGACGCATCTGGCCCGCGGGCTGGCAGTTTGACATCCCTGATTTAAGGTCTTTTCTGGCCTCCACATTTGCATTTTTAATGATGATTTATAATTAGCAGGGGACTGATCCCATGCATCTCCAGAATTTGCCAGTTTGAGGGACACATGCCAGAAGAACAGGTGTGTTATGATGTCAGAGCAAGATTGGGATAGACATTTCCCACAGACAAAATTAGGCAGGTTCTGCTTTTGCTTTTGCAAGCATAACCTCCTCTGTTTCGGAGATAGTGGGTTATTATTTGATCAGTCACATTTCCCCACATTATTCCCCTAGTACCTTCATGGCAGCTTCTGAACTAACTGTGTTCATAACCTGACCGTAACTATTTCCTGCAAAAAAAAAAAAATCTTAAGAATGTGTAATACATTTTCTAAAGGATCTGGTGATAATCTTGCAGTCTTTGACCATGATTGGGTGTATTGCTTAATGCCTACCTGGCTGTAACAAAAAAATATATATTTTGAATGTTGGATGACACTCACTGCCTTATGCTTTTTGGCTATTAGCTACAGTTAGAAATTGATTTCCCCCCCTTTAGTTATAAAAGAAATAAGGAAGGGACGAAATAGTTAAGTAGATTCACACAAGAGAACTTGGTTTGATTCTCTCTCTCTCTCTCTCTCTCTCTCTCTCTCTCTCTCTCTCTCTCTCTCTCTCTCTCTCTCTCTCTCTCTCTCTCTCTCTCTCTTTCTGTTTCTCTCTCTTTTTGTGGTTTAGCTTGATGTGTAAACCCAGGGAATTTGGTTGGTTGTTGGCTCAGTGACTTATTTCCTTATTTTTATGGCTGCCCATCATACAATACAATGGCTCTAGGCCAGGGTTTTGCAACCTTAGCAATTTTATGATGTGTAGATTTTAACTCCCAGAATTCCCCAACCAGCATGGTTCTCTTTATGTACTCCTCTTAGAGTGGTTCATAGTGAGAAACTAACATAAGCAAAAAAATTTTTTTAATTCTTTTGAAAGCATCATTTCACATTGGGTCCTGTTGATGAAGTGATTTATTTTGAAATCAATCAAGCCACTTAATACCACAGTGAGTCATCCTGCTCCACTAGTAGAGTTCTTTGCTACCTATGTGGCCTTGCTGATCATGGGCTCGACTTGATGGATCAATTACCGTAATCTGTCAATCTGTCAGATTGACCAAAAAAAAGAGTCATCTATTGGAAACATATTTGGAATCCAGTAGGAAAAAAAGCTGGAGGGAGATATTATGAAAATGATTATTAGTATGGTGGCACCCAGAAAGCAATACTATTACTACTACTACTACTACTACTACTACTACTACTACTACTACTACTACTACCAAAGTTGGAAGGGACCTTGGAGGTCATCTCGTCCAACCCCCTGCTCAGGCAGAAAACCCTATACCATTTGAGACAAATGGCTGTCCAGTCTCTTCTTAAAAACTTCCAATGTTGGAGCATTCACCACTTCTGGATGCAAGTGCTTCCACTGATTAATTGTTCTAACTGTCAGGAAGTTTCTCCTTAGTTCTAGGTTGCTCCTTTCCTTAGTTAGTTTCCATCCGTTGCTTCTTGTCCTGCCTTCAGGTGCTTTGGAGAATAGCTTGACTCCCTCTTCTTTGTGGCAACCCCTGAGAGACTGGAACACTGCTATCATATCACCCCTCGTCCTTCTCTTCATTAAACATTTGATATGTTACAGTTTGATAGGAAGCTTTTGGTTCCCGCCTTCAAAAAATGACTCCGTAATTTAGTTACTTTGGCCACAGAGCAAAATGGGATGAAACAAATGAGGCTTTTCAAATCCATGAATCAAAAATGAGCATTGCTGACTAGCGGTGGGAGGGGGAAGTGAATGGTTCCGCGCAAGCATCCAGCTGATTTTGCTGTTTTCAAGGCAGATACATCTCTAAATATCTGAATTTTTAAGAACTTTTCTAGAGTAGCTAGTACATTAGAAACTCTGCCATTGTTGATGACATTGAGGAGTGTGGTAAGGAAAGATCTTTGAAAGGATGACCCAATGGGTCCGGGGTTGGCTAGTTTGTTTTCAAAGCCTGGTGGCTGGCAAATAGGTTAAGTCCTGTAATGGTACGTGGGAATGGCCTTGGGAGAGAGAGCAATGAGACAGAACCAAAGGAACAGTTACATCAAAAGCATTTTGGCCCTCAGCAGGAATGTGGGCAGGGCAAGAGGTTCTTCCCTAGTTTTTAATGCTGTAAAGGGGAGGAGAGGGGAGAAATACTTTCCTATTAGGAAGACTGATGTCAGCCTTACAATGTAGAGCAGTAGATCAGCCGGGGAACTCCACCAGATGAGATAATTCTGGTTTACTGCAAGTTTACATTAACAGGATTTTGTACTTCTCTCCCTGCCCTCGTCCTCTTTACAGCCCCAAACTAGGGAGGATCTCTTCTGATCCTCTTGCCCTTCCCTCATTCCTGATGTGGGCTAAGCTGCCTTTTATCTGACTATTTTCTTGATTGCCTCTCCTTGCCCTATTTGCAGGAGGACAGCTTTAAGAAGTCCTGTTCCACACAGCTTCCGATTGTCTTAAGAATTTGGGGAACTGTAACCCGACACTGCTGAATTGCACCGTGAGGAAACATGCAGGCTTGCAGCCTCAATGGGTTCAGTAAAGGGGAGATTAATTCATAACAGAGGAAATTCATTCTTCATTGTAAGGGTCACATGTCACTCTTCTAATGTGCAGTTGCTTTTAAAGTCTGTACTTATGACTTCACTTTTATTTCCCATTTTTGCTAAAGCTCAGGGCAGTCTTAATTCTCCCCCATTTTATCTTCACAACAATTCTGCAAGTTGAGGTCAGTCAAATAAATGCCTACTGTTAGAAGTTGCCTTTTAGCAGTTCAAACCATTTCCCCCCCCCTCCATTTATTCCTGTACTGTGCCTTGATTAGCCAGGGTCTCGGGCAGAGATCTTGAGTTTATAGTTTATAAGTAACTTATTGTTCAGATATGTAAGGCTTCCAAGTTGCCCTACAAGAATAATAAACAATAAATATTCTATTGGATATGATATTGTTTGCTATCTGGTCCTTTTCATTAAAGCTAGTGGAGTACTTTCTTCATGCAGTATGCCTATTTGTGTTCCTTCGAGCTCACAGAGTCCAATGCTAACCATGGTAATTCAACAAGCTTCATTATTTAGGTCATTTCCCTACTATTTCCTACTATCTTCTGATGTCACCTGCTGTCACTGAGATGATGTAACAGCTGTCCTCATTATTTCATATTGGCACAATGATGGATGATGCTAAAAGAAGCTACAAATATCTGGTGGAGAAATAGCTGCCTTATGTGAAGCCTTCCATCCAGATTTCACTGCCATTTGTTTGGGTTTGACATAGCCTTTTCCAACCTGATGTCATTCAGGAAAGTTAGAGTGGCATGGTGGCCTAGTGGTGAAGACACTCGGAAGATTGAGAGTTCAATCCTAGGTAGCAGCAGATGTTTCTCTTCTAGGACGCAAAGGAAAAAAATATCTGCTGCGAACTCTGCGTAGTGTCAGGAAGGGCATCCAGCCAGTCAACGCTCACCTCCCTCTGACTCTACCCTGAAATGAGGGATTACAGGGTCGTAAAAAGGGAGTTATTCAGACAAGTTGAGGCTGCAGTTTCCCCAAGTTCTTTTTTATTTTATTTTTTTATTTTTTATTTTTTTATTGAAGAGTTTTAAGATACATTTTTAAAAACATAAACTCCCTCCCTCCCCCTCCCCTCCCCCTCCCCTCCCTTACCCTCCCCCCCCCCCGACTTCCCAGAGCTGAATACAGGGTATAAACTTACAAACCTAAGCTAAAATATGCTAACTAAAAAAGACACATTAAATTCCATCGCACTTTAACTCCCCTTAAACATAACTAAATTACTAACAAATAACGAATAACTAATAATACATCATATAAAACTAATACTTATTCAAATGCTAAATGAAAGTTTTTAGTCCCATATTTATTCTGAATATATTCGATCCATCTTCTCCATTCCACAATGTATCTCTGTTGCGACTGTTCTTTCAAATATGCTGAAATCTTTGCCATTTCCGCCAGGTTTGAAACTTTCAAAGTCCACTCTTCTATAGTAGGCAGTTCCTCCTTCTTCCAATATTGCGCTACTAAAAGTCTCGCTGCCGTAATTAAATTCAACATCAATTTAGTATCTATGACAGTACAATCTGTGATGATACCCAACAGAAATAACTGTGGAGAAAACCTTACCTTTTTCTTAAATAACTTCTGCATGTTCCACCAAATTTTAATCCAAAAAGCTTTGACTTTTTTACAAGTCCACCATATATGATAATAAAGTTTCCCTAAGTTCTTAGCCAGTGTGGTCAACAATCAGGGAGTAGGGAGGTTGTAATGTAACACAGTTGCAAGACACCAGGTTTGCAGAACACTGTAGAAACTACTTGATGTGCCAACTTGTTTATGTATTGCATAGGTAATCATTTTCAGCCAATGTTTTGAACTTGTGAAATTGGGTCTAGTCTATTGTCTACCAAACAATAGTGGCAAACTTCACCTACTAAATGATGCAAGGAACCGGTTATCTGGCCCATATCGCTTTTTTGAAAAAGAGAGCAAGTGAGCCAGAAACGTCGTGGCTATAGTTAATTCAAGATTTCTTTGGGCTGCTGCCCTCTTCTCTTTTCCTTGGACAAAGGATTAACAAGCTTGTTAGGAAAATGACAGCCTCATAAATTCTTTCTCGCTTTCCACCCACCTGCCACCCTTTGAAATTGTCAAACCTGCTCGAGTCCCAGAGATGATGGTTGCTGTTTTATTTCTTCTGTCCTAGAAGTGACTCTCTCTTCTGCTACCTTGATTTATCTCTGCACTTTGTACTGATTGGATTAGAAGTTTAAATGCTTAAGAGTGCATAATAATATATTTTTCTTATTAATATTAAAAAAATCATTATTGGCTTCTTTCTTTTTTTTATCGTTCTGCCCTGAATTGAATCTCCTGTTTGATTTATTCTCGCTCTCAAAGTGGAATTTAATGCTAATAGAAGCAATCATTGCCTTGTTTTGATTCTTCGACTGTTTGGAAAACTTTCACTGCAAAAGGAAATTACAGCATTATTAAGAGTCCATTAAAAGAGGGTTTGCCTGGTGCTGCTAGTGATTACCTGCAAGGCAGAGCCAGAGTGAAAAAGCAAAGACAAAGGACTTGTTTTGCAAGACCCTCTTTCTCATCCTCCTTGGATATAATGTAATTATCCCAGTTATTATAATCAGGTCTATTATATTACAGGTATTAATTGCAAGTCCCACTGGTTAAATTTCTTGTGGGACATCAGGCTAATAATGAATGTAAAAGCACTGGGATGCATAATTCTTTTGTTTTAACCTTTGTATTCGATATCTGTGTAGCTCTTTCTGATTAACTGAGGGGCAATATCCTGGTCTTGTTAAAAACACCTTTCCCTTTTTCAATATACCACTTAGCCTCCATACCTGATTCATTTGCAGACTGCTAGCTGGTGGGCAGTTGACTGCCATATGCATTGCAGCCTTTTGTAATGTAGCTTTCTCCAATGTGTTAATTTCATTATGAATGCAGATGTCGATAGTGCTATTAATTTTAACGGGGTTGGATTGAATTTATATGGATTTGTGTATAGTTCACCCTTGTTTAGCAACGGTCTTGTTTAGTGACCATTTACAGTTATAACGGAGATGAAAAAAAATTACTTCATGACCAATCCTCACATTTATAACCTTTGCAGATCTCTTAAGCAAAAAAAAAAAAGCTGAAATCAGATCAGAAGCGCAGTCACGATGTAGGAGAAGAGCAGGAGAGCTGGGGGTAGAATTAAGCACACCATCAGTTTAGAATCATTGCGTTATCACAAGCCAAACCCCTCCTGAATTCTCTTGACTCTTATCTGACACCAATTTAACGTTGAACTTTAGTCGACCAAATTCTTGGGTATAGGCTTGAATAAATCTTATATGCTGCAACCTTATGAATGGTCCTGATTCTTTGTGCCTGATGTTCAGTTTCACTTACTTTAACAACCAGGTTGCTGGTCTGAACTGTGGTGTCTAAGCAAGAATTATCTGTAATTTTATATGAATTTTACTAAAACCTATGGTTGTGAATAAATGTACTACTGCTGCTAACTTCCATTACACAATCATTATTGATCACGGTGGCTGGCTGTTTTAAGCATTGCAGTCCAAAGCATGTGGAGAACTCAGGTTGAGGGAAGGTTGCTTTCTAGAATCCTCTCCCTGTGGCTGCCTACAGAAATAATAAAATTAATAACAACTACACACTTTTGTAGGAAATGGAGCTATCCTATCTAGCCACTGGATCATAAAAGATTTTTATTTAATTACTATTAGACTTCTATGCTGCCCATCTCACCAAGGTGGATGCCCTTTATTAGGGTGGGTGAACACCCTTTAGTCAATTGAGGCTGACCTTTCTTTCCTAATCTTGCTGCTCTCCAGATATCAATTTCCAGAATTCTTGGCAATAATCATTTTGACTGGAGAATCCTGGATCCATTGGGATAAGCAGCCTTAAAGGTAATTTGGTGAGAGGCACATCCCAACATTGGGTGAGGTCAACCCTCTATTATTCCATTTTCCCATGCTCTCTCTTTCTTTCTCTTTCTCTCTCCCTCCCTCTTCACTTCCTGAGTCTCTCTCCTCTCTCTCTCATGCAGCAAGTTGTCAGGGAAAGGACAGACAGCTTTTCCAGAGAACTGAATTAATTACTTGTGGTGTAATTAGGCAGAGGATCGCTTAGGCTTCTATGGATCTTGTCTTACCCAACAGCAAGATGGAGAGAGAAGAGGGCTCTAAATTCCAGTTTGAGGAGACTGTGTTTTCTGTGCAACCTGCTCTTTGTTGAGGAATGCCTGGATTGGTTCTTGAAATGGTTCTGCAGGAATTCAGCTTTGAGTCTGGAGCCCAGAAGCTTGCTCAGTCTGTATCTGAATCAAGCAGGATTTCTGCCTTAATTGTTGGAACGGTTATGAACTGAAGCCAGAACATTTTCTTATATTTATTAATTTTTCTATGCAAGATTAGAAAACCTAAACAGAGATATATACATGGAGCTTTTTTTAGTACCAAGGCTATAATAAATCCTTGCCAGGGATGCCTTCCCAAAAGCTAATTCTGCAATGTTTTCAAGTAGCAAAGAAGAATGATTTTGTATAACAAAGCATTCTAATTGTATGATGTCCAGTTTAATAATGCGTTTTTTTGTTGTTGACATTGTGTTGATCTTGTTTTTTTCTGTATTATACTTTCTTGATTTTGTTGACTGAATTTAATCCCTTTTCAGAGCCAAAGACAGGAATATGTGAAAACACACACACACACACACACACACACACACACACACAGTGAGAGGACATGAAAGAGCATGTATGAATATTCTTTCTCCCCCCCCCTTTATTTATTTTCAAATATACAGGTTAGACAAAAGAAAGGAAGATTTTTTTATGATTTATCGAGGACTACCTGAATAATTAAGAAGACGTTAGTTTGTAAATATCAAAAGACTTAAGATTTCAAACTGTTTTATCTCAATATTAAGGGAAGAGGAAATAAACCTGCAGGTCGAGTGGTCAATCTGGGCCTTCCTTCTGCTATGCCACACTTGATTTTTTTTTAAGGATTTGGATTTAAAATCATGTGAATAAAAAGTTTGACTTCATGTGGAGTGCTATACTATTTGCCTTTTTCAGGTGGGCCCAGAAGCATCCGGTTTCTTGTAAGACTATCCTATCTCATTTGAATCTGATCTGTACCACTTCCTCCTCACTTTTACCTAGAACAGGAGTGATAGGTAATATTTCTTGATAGCACCAAAGGAGAGAGTTATTCCTCTTAGCACACAATGCCTCTTTTGACTATCATTTCTGAGCACAGGTGAAAGACTCAATTTTTACAGTAAAGCGATGATTATGTGCCAGCTTGGCAGATATGCACACTGTGAACTGATTTGGGCTAAAGAAATAACCCCTTGAAATGACGTTTCTTTTATAGTTGGCAACTTTTTCATTAGTTCTGCTCTTGCGCCTTGTTGCTAACTCTTAAGTATCTCTCTGGCTCCCCATGTTACTTTATCCTTCGAGCTAGGAAAAAAGCCAGTCTGGGGATCACCGGTGTCTCACCTTCTGATGGCAGATGTGAGCATATAATAAAGTTTGTGCAGGAGTGGCCTTACCATTAGGCAGAAAGAGACAAAGGCCTCAGATGACAGGTGCCAAGGAGTAGAGAAGCTGAGCAAGCTTTGCAGGGCACAGGGCCTGTCTCATGTCTCCTTAAATTAGCATCTTTTCTTCAGTTGAATTCAGGAAAGATGGTTCCATTGCCAGTGTCAAAACCAGGGTCATTGGCGAGTTGCCTCGATAAGGTTTGCACAGCACATGGAACAGTGAACTAGCCAGTCTTGTTTGGACTCAAGTGCTGTGCCCTTTTCTGCAGTTGGGTCGGTCATTCTGTGAGTCTAGGAGTCAATTGCCAAAGGATAAGCATCACTTAGAGACATTGAAAGAGAGAGACTTTCAGCAGCAAATTGGCCAGCTCTGGATCAGAACCGCTGCTCGCTCTGGTGGGGTTTTTTTCCCAGCTTCGGAGTAGCTTAATGCAGCCTTCTTAAAATTTGGCTACAATCCACACGGTTGGCTTTCAGTTCCTAGAACTCCGTAATCAACCTGAGCTAGCGCTGAGATATCTGGGAGGAGACGTTGATGCAGGTGGGAGCTTAAAGGTTGGGGAAAACTGATGCTAATGTCATTGGAACAAGCCAAGAATGAGCTTTCCTGTTCTTTATTTTGTGCCCAGGCGGATAATACTGTGCTATTTTTTTTTAAAAAATTACATTTTGGCATTAAAACAAGAAATAACCCTTCCAGTCCAGCCAGACCTCTCTGAAGCCCCATGTTTGTGAGCAACAGTGCTATCTGGTTGGGGAGCCAGGGGCTTTGGGGAGCTATCTGCACCTGCCTCCCTCTTTCAGAAGAACACCTGCCTCCTCCGCTGAGGAAAGTTTGGGGTGGAACAAAGCTGGCACCTGCTGCAAGTCTCCAAGGGCAGAGCTTTGCTGCAGTTGTTCCTAGGAAGCCGTGGCAATCATCTGGCCTGAGTACAGATCTGTGGCATCTTTAGTTGTTTTTTTCTCTCTCTCTCTCTTCTATCCAATTTGAGCAGACCTGAAAGGGCTTGATCTGACTCTGGAAAGTCTTGGATGAAGGTCCCAAAGGTGCCTTTTCAAGAGGCAACTGGATTTTATTTTTCCTCAGAAGACATTTCGCTTCTCATCCGAGAAGCTTCTTCAGTTCCCTAGCTGCTCCCGTCCCCCAGTCTATCCAAGCCCCCTTAGGGCTAAATGGGGTGCGGAGGTTCTAAAGTGGTTGTAACCTGTTAGAGATTGTGCAACGAAGGGGAAAGAATTTCCCTGAACTGAAGAAGCTTCATGGATGAGAAGCCAAACGTCTTCAAGAAAAAACAAACAAACAAAGAGAATCCAGTTGCCTCTTGAAAAAGCACCTTTGGGAGAGCTGGATTTTCCAGGTGACCATTTGCGATCCATCTTCCTCTCCCTTCTCTCTGGACTCCTCCAGTCTGCTGGCCTTCCCACGACCTCCTTCCTGCGTTGCCAGCAACTAGCACCCTCTTGCCTGCCACAGTGCTCCAGATAGCGTGGTGGCTAGGGTTGGCGGTCTGCTTGCTGTTACAGGCATGCTGCCCGTTTGCTCTTTGGCAGCTTCTATGCCTGGACGGCCTGCCCCCCTCTCTCTCCCGCCCCTGCCCCAGTGCATGGAGGACTCTCTGAATCCAACTCCTGCCAAGGCGGAAATGAGGCTTATGTGCTCTCAGGGCTTGTTTGTTTTTTTTTTTTTGTCGAAGGAAAGAAAGAAATGCACCCAAAGGCTTGGGAACACACGTACTAGAAGGCACATGCAAGGAAGGTTGTAGTGCTGGTATGAAACAGCACATTGTGCTGGGAATTCCTGAGTCTCTCTCTCTCTCTTTCTCTTTCTGTGTATGTGTGTCGGGATGCAGAGCAGATTGGGGAAAAATGCAAAAGCTTTCGGAAGTACATAAAAGTCTTCCCTCTGAGAGGCACCAATTCTCCCTTCCTCCCCGTTCAAATGTGGTGTCTCCAACACGGGCAGCTGGTTAGAACCCTGAGGATAACTAAATTCTCCTTGCTAGAAGGCTTGGATACGTTACCGAAACTAGGAGAAGTAAAGCTCTAGCAACCCTGATATCTCCAATGCAGAACAATTGACATAATCCACCGCTAGCTGCCTCTTGAAGGATCCGCTCCATTTGTTCTAAGCCAGGGGTAGGCAACCTCGGCTCTTTTATGACTCATGGACTTCAACTCCCAGAATTCCTGAGTCAGCTATGCTATGCTGACTCAGCAATTCTGGGAGTTGAAGTCCATGAGTCATAAAAGAGCCGAGGTTGCCTACCCCTGTTCTAAGCTGTACTATATTTATTTCATCTGTTATAACTTGGCCGTCATATTCATTCCAGGAAGAGTGGTGAGCTGCTGCCATTCAGGAGGGGAAACAGACTCATTTCAGCAGTTCAAAACGAACTTCTCCAGAGTATAAAATGGTTGCAGGTGTGCAATGTGCACAAGAGGACATCTTGCCATCCTTTCCTATAAATCTGTGGATGGGGGCATCAGGAGCGCTTCGAAATCTGAAGTTCAGGGGAGCTGGTATTTGGCAGCTTGTTCAAACCACAGTCCAACCCAGCATTTTCCCAAAGTAAACAAATAAGGAAATTAATAGAAGCCGTAATTTAATCTGGTCACATTTACCAGAAGGTTAGGAGCAGTTTTGTGTCCTGAACTGACGGTTTAAGAATAGGGAAACTTGATTCATTAAAATTGCTTTAAAAAAAAAGTGGCCTTGTTGGAGACAGTCCTGGTTAACAGTCACTTTTCAGAGTGAGATGCACTGGTGGGATTCAGATATGTGAACAGCCGGTTCTCTGTGTGGATGCCGCTTCCGGAAGTCCATTCTGGGGCTGGGCAACAAAAAAATTAGCTACCGTTTCTGCCGAAGTGGTGCGAACCGGCTGAATCCCACCACTGGTGAGATGGGGTTATTTAATACATAAAAATAAATAATCTAAAGTGGCAAAAATCAGGAGGAATCCGGTAGCACCTTTCCCGACAAACCAACTTTATCAGAAGGCTTATGTTTTCTTAAGTAGATCTGATTTTCTGAAAGAAAGAAAAGAAAGGGCCCTCCAGTCTTCCATAAAATCACAGAGCTGGAAGGGGTGGGGTGAAAGAAATTAAGACAAATCAAATGTACAAGAGAAGCCTAACAATATTTGAATGCACCATTAAGGGGGAAACTCCCCCCCCTCCAAATAGCCTATTCCTTGGCAGAGAATTCCACCATCTCGTTGCAAACGAAGAAAGCCTGTTGCTTCTCCCAGCCAGCTACATTTCAGAGGGCAGTAAGGCCTTCCAACAGTGGAGGCACCTGGTGTTGCATTTAGAATGTGCCAGATTCAATCCCCGGCATGATTAATTAATTGTTTGTAAAGGTGTTCCCAATTAAATGGCCGCAGGATTTGTTACACAAAAGCTTTCTTAAAATGCCATCTCAAAGCAGTCAAGCTCTTTTTTTATGGAAAGGAAAATCTAATGCATGTCACAGGATGTCTTGATTTTCACTGTTGGCACTCTACTGAGAAAATGACTTGTCTCTCTCTCTATATATATATGCATTTTTTTTCTGCACTATTTTTGGTTGTGTCTTGTTTGGGCTGGGATTTTTCTTCGTTTTGCTGTTCTTAATGTTTTGAAGGCACTTTGTCACCTATCACCATTTTGTTCATTGTTTATAAATCATCTTCCAACTTCTAGAAGCAATTTGGGTGTCCTCTATGGATCTAAGTTGGGTCACATAGTCACATGTTCGTATTTTGAATGCCCAAAACCATCAGCCTGCATGAGGGGCCATTTGCAGCATCCCGCAAGGCTTTGACTATGATTGATGACCTTTTTTTGCCAGAAAGCGGTGTTTTCTTCCAGTTTCCTGCCATAAACACCCATTGCAGACAGTGGGTTTGCTTAACTGTTGCAGCATTCGCTTAATGACTGCTGCAAAAAAATGTCATAAAATCAGGTTGGTCACGTGATGACTCATTTAACAACCGGCATGACTTACAACTGTAATCCCAGACTCAATCTTAAACCAAGGACCACTTGTACTTGAGAAGTCACTGAGTTTCTCCCTCTCCCTCCAAACTGCATGGCTGCACAAGTCAAAAGCAAGCATGGAAAATGTGAAGTGGGGGGTTCAGGTTGATCACTCGTCCAGCAAATCAACCAGAGTGGCCAGTGCGATAGTAAAAGATCCTGAGAACTGTCAGCCACCAGCATCTGAACGATCACTGTCTTGCATAAAAATTGCACCTTCGGGGAATGGCTGGATCGTTGGGGAAGATGGGACTCGGCAACCAACATTGCTAGAGAATCTCAGGCTGTGGGAAGTTGGGCTAAATAGCAGGCTGATGGGATAAAACAGTGCTGCATGATCCTACCGGTGGCTTCTGGGCCCTTTATTTTTTTACCTCCTTGACTCAGCTGATGTGAGAAATACAGATTGAGGGGAGGGGGCAATCCTGAGCTCTGGGGAGAATTCCAGTCTCCTCTCCCACACTCTGCTTTTGCATGAAAACTCCTCCCGAGGAACAACTAACTGGTTTTGCAACTCCAGCAAGTTAGGCACGAAAGCTTGCAAGCTGCATCTGGACTTCTTTTGCCTCTCTGCTCCACCACTTGTCCTCAGAGCACCCCTGGCAGGCGGAGAGCAGCCATGTGGCTGCCTTTCCCACTACCCTCTTCACAGCCAGCCAGGCAGCTCTGGAATCCCAGCAATAGGATTTACTTACCCGACATCGTTCTTGGCTCAGCTGCAGTCCTGCTCTTTTTCCCTTAAAAAAAGGACACAAGAGAGAGCAAATGCTTGCAGAGGAAGCTGTAAGGCAAGCTTTGAACCAGCTGAAGAGCTTCAGAATTCTGCCAGGCTGGAGGGCTATCAAGAGGGCAAGTGGGTTAATTTTGAACAGGAGGATCATCGTCACTCACCTGTATTTTACTTATTTATTTTATGTGCCGCCCATCTCACTTTGCAAAGTGCCTGTGCAGATTCCTAACTGGGAAATAGGTGTGAACAGGAGAGACCTATCCTGATTTCATAGCAGACTTGGCATTCACCCACCACATGGCTTCAGGCAATCTTTGGCTATTGTAAGTCAATTCTGGCAGCTGTTTGCAAGGCCTTCTCCGGCCAGTTCTTGGGATTGGAAAAGGTGGCTGTCAGTTGCTGGAGAAACTCGACTGCCCAGTTCTTGATATATATCTACACAGCAGCCACACCTCCCTTCATACTCTGTTGTGCAATAAAGCGCCAGAAGGCAAGATGGATGGAAACTGATCAAGGGGAGAAGCAACCTAGAACTAAAGAGAAATTTCCTAACCGTGAGAACAATCAACCAGTGGAATGACTTGCTTTCAGAAGTTGTGGAGGTTTTCAAAAAGAGACTGGACAGCCATTTGTCTGAAATGGTATAGGTTGGATTAGATGACCTCCAAGCTCCCTTCCAACTCTGTTATTCTATCTTGCATGGGATAGTTCAAATTATAAGCTCAGTATCATTTAGGTGCAATTCGGAAAAGAGCGATGAATTTGAATTTGAACTTCCCTCTGGAATTTGATCTAGCTGCTTAACCTCTAGTTAATAAAATAGGAGACTTGATGAAAACATGGACTTAGTTTAGTGGGTAATCTTAACAATTCAATATTAGACATCCATGAGGCCATAGGTTCTGGAAAATGTGGACAGTGTCTTACTTTGGATACAGCTTTGGCTATATGTCCATCCAATTTCCTAAATGGAAAAAAGTCAAATCAATGAGAATGAGGAGCATAAAGTGTTCAGATAGGCATTTAAGAGCTGGCCTGTTCATTCTATGGAATGGAGTGCTAACTTCTTCCCAAAAGTCCCTCCAGACGGCATCGCAATTCCTGTTCTTCTTCTGATGGTTGAGAGCAGATAAACCTTTTCTTCCCAGAAGATGCTGCTTCTAACCCTTTCATCTTCTTGCGAAGGAGCAAAATAAGAATATTATTCACATAGGCGTAAGAGTGAGGCAGCCTCTGGCCTTTGTATCTTCCAAAGGGAAGTGGGGTGGTAGTACTGGTGTAGTCAGTAGGAGATATCCTAAAAAAAATATTTGAAGCTAGATATAGCTGTAGGTGATGAATTTGGGGCAAGCCTGCTGCTGTTTCTTGAGCATCCCCTGCACCCTCTCACATTTATAGGTTGTGTGACATTCCTTACAAGCTTTCACATTTTAAATAGTACCGTGTTTTTAAAATCCCTGTTGCAGTCCAAAGATACATTTTTAAATACCTATCCTAGAGTACAGTGTAATTTCCTGGGATATTTTAAGAACCAAGTAATTGGGGTTTTTTTGGGGGGTGGGGGTGGGGTGGGGTTTAAAATAAAGGTAGGTAACTTGGAAGTCCAATTCCTGCAATTTGCATTTAGCTTAGTTTCCTCTGACCTTTTCACAGTGAGTCATCTGAAAGAGACCTTTTGATTTTTCAGTCAGGCCATGGGGAAGAGGGTGAAAACAGCAATAAAAAGTTTTCTGTTTGGGTCACACAGCTTTGAATTCTGCCCCCATCACTGTTCCTTTGTAGCTGCTGACAGATTACTCCTGTGGAAATATGGCATTCAACAATAAGAAGAAAACGTTTTCCCATCGACATGTTAAGAGAAACACAACGGCCCAACAGTTGGTGGCAAGCAACTCAAAACAAACTTTGCTCACAGGAGAAATGGCAGTGTCGGAATGCTTGTATAGATGAACATCAGCACACACATTCCTTTTCCCGTTTCCATAGGTTTTTTTTAAGGAGATTTAAAGTTCAAAAATCCCCAGAAAGGAGTCTGATTCTCTGTATGGCCTAATGTAACATATTCAGATGTAAAAAAACCCTTTTCTCCTTAAAAAAGACATCTTAAGATGTACTGTATATTAAAGGCAGTGATTTACCAGAGGCAGGCTCCCTTCAACAGGGTGTGACTCTGACACAGAATCCTTGTTTAGCGACTGTCTCATTTAGCGACTGTTCGTAGTTATGATTCTTTGCATTCACCACCTTCGTAGATCTGTAAAGCGAAGAAAGTGAAGGACGATCATAAGCATTGTTCAGCGTCTGTTTGCAACCGCTTTGCTTAATCGCTGAGTTGTTGATCCCAACTGCGGTTGCTAAATGAGGACTCTGTGTAGTTGGGGCACATGCAACTAGGAGGCAGAGGGCAATGGCAAGTACGCTGCTCCCGTATCCGTCATTCTGACTCTTTCCTCCTGCAATTGCTGTTGATAGTGATCTTTTGTTTTGGAGATTGTTCCTGCGGTGGAGGCAGCCCCAAATGTAAGTCCTGCCAGCTCCTTCCTGAGTAAGTTAATGGCCCCTAACCAAGCACTTGTGGAAGAACTGAGATTCAGATGCTGAATTCAGTGTCTGCCAGCCTGAATAATTGATGGCACCATTACGATCCTCAAATGTCCTTCTCCTCGTGCTGGTTCTTCTGTCTGCAGAAGCTCCGTCTCAGCCTGCCAGGGCTGCCAGACAGGAGGGTGATTGAGACCCAGCAATGGGCCAAGATGCATTTGTCAACTTGGAGAGGTGGGAGTGAAGACTCCTGTCTGCTTCTCGGCAGGGGAATTGCTATGTTGCGTCTATCCTGAGTTACGCAAGAAGGTTTGGGGGCCACTTGCAGCCCAGTTTCTGCACCCGAAAAATGAGGACCCTGTGAACAGATCTATTTTCATAATAAAAAGGTAAAGGTAAAGGTTCTCCCGCACATGTGTGCTAGTCGTTTCCGACTCTAGGGGCTGGTGCTCATCTCCGTTTCAAAGCCGAAGAGCCAGCGCTTGTCCGAGGACGTCTCTGTGGTCATGTGGCCGGCATGACTAGACTCCAGAGGTGCACGGAACGCCTGGTTAATACAGAGAGCAGGATATGTTGAGCATTGTGGCTGCTTTTCAGGTCCATTCTGGTCCCTAGGACAGGCCTTCCAAGATCAACTTGATAGGCATCATTTCGAGGGGAACACATGAATTCTGCATCCTTCACAAAAGGGGTTTTTGCATACCGTCTGCGGCCAGGGTTTAAATTCCACAACTGCCTTTGAATCAGAGAAATGGGGGGGGGAGGCAAGGGTGGGGGAGGAATGATAGAGACATTTATGATTCCCCTGCTGAATGATGCTAAGCTTGTTTAGTGAGGAACAAATCCCTGTGAGTTCAAGAGGATTTACTCCTTGGTGACGTTTGCATAGGATTGCTGCTTCAGGCTTCTAATTAAATCATTGATGTTATCCTTCTCCCTATGAGGAGGATATCCCTGCTCCTAGTCTGTACAGGTCCACTATTGCTTTAGATATCCCAATAGCCTAACTTAATGTAAGATGCTGTCTTACTGCCTTTAAATTCCCCACACTGCCTATGCTAGTCAAAGGGAAGAAACCTAGCAGCGTGGAGATTCCAGGGTTAATTCTCTGTAGCTGCAGATGGGCTAACAGAAAAATAATTGCTGAAATAGAATATAACATAGAATCAAGATCACATGAAATGTCGATACCATTTTATAATGCCTTGGTAAGGCCACACTTGGAATACTGCATCCAGTATTGTGGTCACCACGATGTTAAAAAAAAAATGTTGAGACTCTAGAAAGAATACAGAAAAGAAGAGCAAAGATGATTAGGGGAATAGAGGCTAAAACATATAAAGAACAGTTGCTGGGATTGGGTATGTCTAATTTAATGAAGAGAAAGACTAGGGGTGACATGATAGCAGCGTTCCAATATCTCAGGGGCTGCCACAAAGAAGAGGGGGTCCACTTATTCTCCAAAGCACCTGCAGGACGGACAAGAAGTGACTAATCAAGGAAAGAAGCAACCTAGAACTAAGGAGAAATTTCCTGACAGTTAGAACAATTAACCAGTGGAACAACTTGACTCCAGAAGTTGTGAATGTTCCAACACTGGAAGTTTTTAAGAAGAGACAGGACAACCATATGTTTGAAATGTTATAGGGTTTCCTGCCTGAGCAGGGAGTTGGACTAGATGACCTCCAAGGTCCCTTTCAACTCTGTTATTCTGCTGAATTCTGAAACGTATTTAAGTCAGTAGCTATATTCCCATTGCGTACTTGGTTAGGCCATGACAGCATGATTTGCACTGCATTCTACACCTTGGTTATTAACTTTGATTTCTATGTATGTGTATGTGAACCCCTTTATTCATAGCTAATGTCGAGTTCAGTGGGTTGTGAGGAAAATGGTAAGTGAGTGCAATCAGGATAGTCAGTTTTACATGACATAGTAGAAGTCTGATTTTGCAGACAAGATAAACCTTGACTTATGTCCGTAACTGGGATTGTGGTTAAGCAAGCTGCTTGCACCCGATTTTATGACCTTTTATGCCACTCCCGTTAAGCAAAACACCATGGTCATTAATTAAATCACATGGTCATTAACTGAATCCAGATTCCCCATTGAATTTGCTTGTCGGAGGCCAGCTGGGAAGGTCATAAATGGTGATCTTGTTACCCCAGGATGCTGCAGCTGTCATAAATACATGCCAATTGCCAAGTGCCCATATAGCCATATGACCACGGGGACGCTGCGATGGTCGTTGGTGTGAGCACTGGATGTCAGTCTTTTTTTTTCAGCACTGTTGTAACTTTGAATGGTCATTAAATGAATGGTCATAAGTTGGGGACCATCTGTACAAGCTTCCTGAATGCCTGAGTATGTTAGGCAAAGGTAAAGGTTCCCCCGCACATGCGAGCTACTCGTTTCCAACTCTAGGGACCGGTGCTCATCTCCGTTTCAAAGCCGAAGAGCCAGGGCTTGTCCGAGGACGTCTCCGTGGTCATGTGGCCGGCATGACTAGACACCAAAGGCACATGGAACGCTGTTACCTTCCCACTGTAATGGTCCCTATTTTTCTACTTGCATTTTTATGTGCTTTCAAACTGCTAGGTTAGCAGAAGCTGGGACGAGTAACAGGTACTCACTCTGTTACGCGGCACTTGGGATTCGATCCGCCAAACTGCCAACCTTCTGATTGACAAGCTCAGCCAGCGTCCTAACCCACTGAGCCACCACATCCCTTTGAGTATGTTATCTAATAGCAAAAGCTGCCAAATGCATTTCAAGGTGGTTCTGGTTTCGTCTAATTTTGGATGAATTAAAATAGGTTCGCGTGTTTAAATTAAAGTAAGTGTTGTGTGGCCCTGATTTGCACGCCTGCTTTGAAAAACCAATTCAGGAATAAATAAACAGCATACAATAGATAGAAAAAGCCTTCAGCCGTGCCTAGGTCAGACTGTATGTGTATTGGTGGACACTGGCAAGGCAGAGCTCCATTTTTCAGCTTTCCTTATGTTCATCTATGAAATGTTGGTGGCGTTGTCATTATATTAACTTGCACGAATACTGGCATTTTAGATGACAAGGATGACGATATACATCTGGATAGGAATGGAGCACAGCTGTGCCTGCGTGATTCTGTAGCGACAGCTCCACTGCCCTTCCTACTTTTGCGCGGGACCTCTGTGTACTGCCTGTGAGGGGTTAACGGGGGAAAAAAACCCCTGCAAAATTTTGATTTGAGAGAGCTGCAGGCCAAAAGTACATTTGTAACCTCAAGTGGCTACTACCTTGAAGACACTCCAGATCTGTCTAGCAGCCGTCTGCAGCTAAAACCCTTTGATCCACTCACTCGCCTCTGGGGAACAGACTGCAGTAATGGTGCTAATGCCCCCATGGCGACAGGGGTTTAGCTGCTAGACGGATGGAGGCAAGAACCTTTCCCTCCCCTGCTGGAAATCAGCTCCGGTGAAGAGGGACGGGGGGGGGGGAAGAAGAGGGCTTTGTGACAAAGAATGGATGCCTTGGGGCCTTAACTCTTGAGGTGCCCAAATGCTGGGCTTGGAATGCACCTCTGGAATGTTGCATTGGGAAAGAAATGAGAGCTGTTCATTCTTTCCAGGCCTATTAGAACAAACAAGTGGGGGAAAAAATGGGTGTGTGTGTGTGTGTGTGTGGGGCGGGTGTCATTCTTTGCATTAAAAAACAAAACAAAACATCAGTTCTGGGCTGCTGAGCTGGGCTGCTACAGCATGGAAACAGCCTGGATTGTCAAAGGAAGGGTGTCCTTGAGGTCACAATTTGTGTGTGTATGTGTGTGTGTGTGTGTGTGTGTGTGTGTGTATTAAAGTGAAAAATCAGGAGTCTGGCAGCACTTTTACCAACTAACAAATTTTACTAGAAGCTTTCTGAACTGCGGCTCACTTTATCAGAAGTACGTGTGTGTGTGTGTGTGTGTGTGTGTTTGTGTGTGTTTATGTTGGTACACATGAATTTTAGCGCAAAAGGGGAGGCAGGCAGACCTCAAAGTGTAAAAATTAGACCCCCTTCTGTCCACAAATGTTGAAAATTTGCAGATTGTTTGTTTGGGGTTTTGGAGTGAGAAATGTGCAAAACTGGCATATCGCCCCCCCCCCAAATTGAGCTTCAACTCATTTAGAAAAATAAAAGAAAGCTTTCCACCACTCTTTTCTCCATCCCAAGTGCCAGAAAAATTACAGTATCCTGGCTGCACCCATGTGTGTCACACAATCCCCACCCCGTAGGAATTCTGGCAGTTGGAGTCCACGTACATCTGAAACACGTCACTGGGTTAAGGAAGGCTGGTTTGAAGCACGGGGAGTGAGGGTGTCTGCCGTTTTTTCTCCAGCTCTGTAATTTTCAAAACTTTTTTCTGTTTTTCTTCTTATACAAGTTATGAGCAAACACCTGGAGCTCCTTTTGATATCAATAACCAGGAAGGACATCTGCAAACGCGCAAATGTGTAAAGGCAACACTTCATTTCATCCACTGGATGCATTCACATAACACCCAGGCCAGGCTAAAATCAGGCTGGATCATATGTCAGTCAATATACTGAACTGCCCGTGACTGATCTTGGGGGTGTGTGAAATAAACTTTGAGGAAAAACCACAAGGACGCTCAAAGGATCCCAAGAAACCACTAGGACCTCACTTTCCCTCCCCCAGGTCCTTCTCAGAGATCTGTGAAATCAACATTGTTTGCCAGCTTGTTTTGGAAAATAATATAGTATTAAAATTCCATCGAACAGTTGTGATAGGTAGTAATGTAGCAAATGCATCGTTTTTAATTTTTAATACAGTAAATATTTATAAATATAACCTATATACCAACGAAAGTTCCTTTGGGTTCACTTTCTCTGTGGGAGGAAGCTGTGCCTATGGATTGTTAAGTGGCCTTGAAGAAAATGCACTCTGCATTTACAGAAGCGTTTTTTTCCCCCTCTTTGGAACTCAACTGGAGAAGATTTATTTAAGAATTTACTAGTCGCCCATCTCGGCAATGACTCTAGTCAAATTCAAACTTTGGTACATGAAGGGAATCTTTAAAAGAAAAAAAAGTGGGAAGATGGGAAGGAACTAATGGGACTGTGTTGTTTAACAAACTATGGTTAAAACAAACCAGGGCTTATGGTAGTCTGTGAACTATGACCACGGGAACTTTCAGTCCTACCAGAGGGAAGTAATACTTGGAGAACTTCTAGATGAGTGTTTCTCAACTTTGGCAGCTTGAAGATGTGTGGACTTCAACTCCCAGAATTCCACAGTCAACTTGCTGGTGAATGCTTTAAGTCACCCGCAACATCCCTTAAGTCCCTTCCTGAAATGGACACTGTCCCATCCATTTTGTGGATGACGTGATGACGTGTCATCATGCAAAGCCTGATAAGCTGAATCAGCAGAAGCAGTCCATGTCTGGTTTAACGTATTAAGCACACCAGCTTCTTAAGCTACAGGTTGTGGTTTAACATGCTGTGGGACCCCAGCTATGTGTATCGGTTTTTAATATTTCTTAAAATCCCACCTTTATTACTTTTATAAATAAGGTGGTGAAAATATCTAATACTTCTTCCTCTTTCTCCCACCACAGCAAGCTTTTGAGGTGGGTTTTGGTTTGAGAAAGAGAGAGTCACCCCCACCTGGCTTTCATGCCTAAAGTGGGACTAGAACTCTCAGTCTCCTGGTGACTGGCCCAAAGTCAGCCAGCTGGCTTTCATGCCTAAGGCAAGCTTAGAACTCACAATCTCGAAATCACAAATCTCCTGGTGGTGATTTTGCCAAAGTCACCCACCCAGTTTCCCTGCTGAAGATAGGACTAGAATTCACAGTCCCCCAGTTTCTTGCCTGCTACCTTAACCACTAGACCCAACTGGCTGATGCGATAAAGCAAACCATAGCTTAGTACGGTATATCCACCCAGGTCATTTATGACAACTTCCTGGCTTGCTGAGGACAAAGATAAGCTTTTTTCTTTTTTTTTCTTTTTCCTGCCTGAGACCTAGCTGGAGTTCAAAGTGGTAATTGCCTTCCCTGGGTTAGGCAGCTTCCTGCGTTCTGAGTGACAGCTTTGGTAGCTCACCCTGCAGGGGAGGAGGAGGAGGAGGAAGAGGCCAGGCGGGTGCAGCACGCGGGATAAAATGAGCACAGGGTGTCCTGGCCTGGCCTGCGCTGCTATTTGGAACATTCCACAAGTGGAGCTGGGAGGAAGCCGTCGCCTTGGCAAGACCATGGCTGACCCCGACTGGGAGAGGCTTTTCAGCCCCAGGGTGTGTGCAGTGTGTGTGTGTGTGTGTGTGCGCACCCACACACACACATGCATACTTGTGTTTAGAGAGGTGGGGGGGAGAGCTGTGCTACTTCGCCATGCCTAATTGTGTGCGTAATGAGCCTCATTCAAGCTGGCCAGGCTTTCCAGCGCAGCAGCAGGAGGTGGAAGGTTTCGTTTGGGTTGAAGTCGGTACAAAATGGTTGGAGAAGCAGCGGCCCCATTAGATCAGATGGCCAGCAGCTAAGTTGGCCTACCTCTGCCGCTTTCCGAGCAAGAAGAGATTATCTGGATCGTGATCAAGTTCTAGGCTTATTGTTAAGGCTTCCTCCCCCCCCCCTTTTTTTAAGGAAAGGAAAAAGAAAAAAAATCAGATTTCACTAAAAAGCAAACAGGCAGTGTGTTTTTAACTGTGTGGCTGGATTAGATTGGACGTACTGTATTCCTAAATGCAGGAAGCAGATCTACCCCTCCTTCTGATGGGAGAGAACTGCTACTCTGCATTTTGTACAACAGGACAATTCATCACCGGGATGGATGGGCTTTCTCTAACAGGATTAGCCAAATCCAGTGTGACTTGCAGATGTTGGCTGGATAAATCCAGTGAGACTAGCAATCCTCCTCTGTTTGAAGGTATTTGAGGGAGGCAGACAAATATCTAGATCAGAGGTCCCCAATCTTTGGGGCGCCAGGGACCGGTTCCGTGGAGAAAGGTTTTTCCCTGGACTGGAGGGTGCGTGATTTTGTGTGCTGCCTGCATCCCGCGGATAGGGCTTTTCTTGTTTGTGTGGACCGGTTGCTGGCATGCCGCAGCCCAGTAGTGGTCCACGGACCGGGGGTTGGGGACCCCTGATCTAGATAAGCAAATCTCCCCCAGCCTTTTATTTTACTAGTTAAAGAGAGTCAGGAAGGGGAGTGACCTCATTTATTTATTTTTGTTGTGGGGTATTTTGTTTGAGTGAGTGGTGGGAGACTTCCTGTCAGGGACCAGCTCAGTGCGCAGCAGTGAGAAAAATGAAATGATAATTGGCTTTTTAAAAAAAAACCAAAGTCAGAAACAAATGTAGAACCATCTATTTAAAATGAATGGCTAGAACACATTAAAAGCAAATTGGTGAAATATTAAGCCCCAGCTAGGTGGCAGCAACGTAGCTGATCTTGGTTTATTTCCAAAAGCTAAGCTGAGTCTAATATGGTTACTACATGAGTGGGGGACCACCAGGAGTCCCACAGCTGTAGAAAAGACACATTGGAGAAAGGTGACAGCGAAATACCTCTGCATTGTTAGCTTCAAAATATATGGATGTGTCTTCTAGGAATTGAGTTCAAAAGGAGGTTTGCCATAACAAGCCCCAGCACCAAATTCATTTGGATTGATCTTGACCAAGATAAATTGAATCAGACTTGATCGGTTATTGGATAAGAAGCAATCGAGTCTTATGGACTTGACTGGGGAGTCACAAATATCCTGCAAGAAGACAGTGGCAAAACTCCTTCCACACTGTTGTCAAGAACAATGTTATTTTTCAATATACTTTTGCAGAGATAATTTCCCCCCTGAAAGAACTAGTTCTAACAATTTTTAAAATAGTTTCTTTAAAGATTATATTATGTAGGTAATATAATTTTTTTAAAAAAGTGCATAAAAAGAAAAAAAATAGGTATCACAATTTTGAAGTGGCACAATAGAACTATGTGAAAAGGGAAAAAAAACCATTTCCCATGTGAAAAGTGGAAATCTATAAAGTCTCTCTCATAGATTAAAACAGTGGGGCAAATTCAAAATAAAACAAGTCGTTTTCATCAGCCTGTTGAAAACTTTGAAGCTGAAAATCATATTTGCTTTGCTATCTCTTTTCCCCAAGTTGCAAAAAGTTTTCCCTTTCTTCAAATTTATTTGTGTACTTATTAAAATAACTCTGTTCCAGCTGTCAAGCAATGGCTCTTTAGGCAGCAAGCAATGTTTCAAGAGAAAAAAAATACCATTAAACAATTCCAAACCGCAAAAAATAAAATCCACAAATAGAATTTGAAACAAAGAGCATGAGTAGATTGAAAAAAAGGAGCTTTGCTCTACACAGCTACGCAAACACCTTTGGGTCTAGTATCTGGCACCTCCAGTGGAAAAAAATGCATAGTCTTGGAAAAACTGTCTTTGCTGGAAATTTCAGAGAGCTGTTGAGGCTGCTGCTGCTGCTGAGAATATAGTGGGCAAAACTGGATCACGATCACCACTCTGTAATTCAAAGGAGACATTTTTCAACAGGTTGGCTTTCTAAACATCTTGGTTAGCTCTTCAGCAAAAATACGTTGACGAATGACTGCAGACAAGAAGACCCGAACTCATTAGTTGCCTCACATTGCAATGAACAAGGACGTACATTCAATTTCGCAGCTACTACGATACACTTGTTAAATGAATCTGTTTTCCCCAATTTATGCCTTTGCTTATAAAAAGGTCGCAAAAGGTGATCGTAAGTCACAAGTCACTTTTTTTTCAGCGCCATTGTAACTTCGAACAGTCACTTAAGTTGACTGTTGTAAGTCGAGGACCACATGTTGTTGTCTGGATTTTGGCAGCCCAAACTCAACAACTCTGTTCCACCTGCCTTGATATTCCCTATATCTTCAGAAGAATATTGTGTGGAATTTGAAACTCTATTTTCCTTAAGATGGGGTGCTTTTAGGTCCCGATTTTTCTCTGCAGATGGAAAGGAGGCAGTTTAAGTAACCGCTGGGCCCTGAAACACCCTTCCACAATCCATAGGATTGCAGCCAAGATGTCATTAAAGAAATAGGCACATTTTAGATCTTATCAAATTGAAACTAAATTTAATCTAATTTCAGTTCTTGCCTTTGGTTTAACTCAAAGCACTCAGCTGCCTCATAGTCTGGCAGGAACAGATGAAAATCTTAATGCTTAAGCCTTTCCCCATTCAGTAATAATGTGTTCCTTTTCAAGGGATAGTAAGTGTAAGAAATGATAATTCTCAGGCTGTGATCACAAAGGAAAGTTATAGCCTGATAATTGAATTATATGCTGCTTCTTGGATTCGCACAATATGCTGAAATAATCAGATGGCCCAAGTTTACCCAAAGTAAAAAAAAAAACCAGAAAAGAAAAAAAGAAGAAAGAATAGAATTAAACAAAACTAATCAGGCTGCTAATTGATTAGTCAAGTTATCCAATTTATGATAATGTCTTTTCTATTGTTTTGTACCTTAGAGATAGTAAAATGTCTGGATATGGTTTTGTTTGCATGTCCTCCGTAGTCTGTCAGTTACAAATCAAGTGAAGGCATTCACAGTATTCTAAACTTGGTTGGTTTTAGCTCTGGTGGATTTGGGTTTTTTTAATGTAAATTCTATTCGTTTTTATAAGGGTGGAGAAGAAAATGAAGGGATAGGATATGGGGTTGGGACAGCGGGAAAGTTGGGGGAGGGGTTGGGGTTTCCCCCAGTTACATTCAGTATTTAGCAAATAGCATATTGTCTGGGTTGACATATATCAATAGGAATAGTAAGAATAATGATTGATAACAGTAATAGATACAGCAAATTATAGTAAACAATGTGGTGGGTTTGTTAATCCCTTAGCAAGATATTGTGAATCCAGTCTTTTTGCTTGGTTTATGATTCGGTGGATAATGTACATTCTGAAGATGGTTTGGTTGGTAACCAGGCTGAATACGTTCTGTGAACAGCCAATATGTTTTGTGAGTTGTCGTGGATCTTTATCTGTGTTCTTCCTTGGATATTTTTCAAGGAAGCTTCAGCTGCAAAATTATGTGGTATGCTACCCACATGAGGGAAACGTACTGTGCATTAATGTGTAAGACCAGCTCCTAACAGTGGCAAGGCCCAGGCGTTCATTAGAACCCCAAATTTGGCAGAGAGCAATCATTTTCTATTTGTGCAGTCTAATAAAAAAGATCAAATACTGCTTGAGTGGATTTATTTATTTATTTATTTGTTTGTTTGTTTATTTATTTATTTATTTATTTAATGCTCCCCATGACACCGGGCAGCTTACAGCCTGTAAAACAAATAGAAAAAATAATTAAAATATTAAAGTTATACAGATTCAGCTTTTTAAAGCTATACTAAGAACCAGACCTAAGAGATAGGCAGGGTGATAATAATAATAATAATAATAATAATAATAATAATAATAATAATAATAATAATAATAATAATAATAATAATAATAATTTTATGATGAGGTCTCCTAAACCCTCTCAACCACCTCCAGCAATGAGCCCCAGACCAACCACAAAGCTAAGTTTTAATACCCTTCTGGAAGACCAAAAGCAATTCTTGTCTCTGGTGATAGAATGTTCCACAGGGATGGGGCCACAGCAAAAAAGGCTCTTCTCCTTGAACCTGCCTGCTGGAATTCCTTAGCACAGGGGTGTCAAACTCAATTTCATTGAGGGCCGCATCAGCACTGCGGTTGCCTTCAGGGGGCCAGGTGGGTGTGGCCTGGGTGGGCATGGGTGGGTGTGGCTAAAGTGCATATGGCCTACTGGGTGGGCATGGCCAGCTCTACATCGTTTGCATCAAGGGTGCCTATGTGGGCCTGGGCAGGAGTGGGACAGATCTGAGGGTCTCTGGCAGGAGGAGGGTCTCTGGGCTAGGGTCAAGGCAGTGGGGGCTGTTCCCTCACTGTTTCCAGGATGGCTTCGCGGGCCTCATGAAACCACTTCGCGGGCTGGATCTGGCCCCCGGGCCTTGTGTTTGACATGTCTGCCTCAGCAGATGGGATCTGCAGCAGGCTTCTGCTGGCACAAGTGGGGAGGCTAGACCCATTGGGGAGAGACAGATCCTTAGATACCCTAGATCAGAGTCCCCCAAACGTTTGGTCACCAGGGACTGGTTACGTTGAAAGAGATTTTTTCGTGGACCGTGTTGAAGGAAAAGTCTTCATCATGGTTCAGTCCAAGCCTAAATAAACAGCATGACAACTGCTTTAGAACGGTTGCAGTTTACTGAAGAGGAGAGCCAGACAGAAATATGGCTCTGGAAGAAAAGAGAGCAAGCACATGTAGGGAGTGGGTTTTTATACCGTCTGGAACCTTTTGTTTGGAGTTGTTCCTGTGGCATGAACTTTGACCTGAGTTTGAGATGTGTCAATTAAAGTTCAAGCAATAGTTTTGGCATGCATAAGCATCCACAAACATAATTCATGGCAATCCTTTCTGCTGTGGGAGTAAAGCTAATAGGTTAAAACGGTTGCAGGTAAGGGATTGCTATTAATACTGTGAAGTGTAACATACCTAGAGACTTGAGAAATGCTTTTTACAAAAAAGCAGCTTATTTTTAATCATAGTGTCATTTGCAATAGACGCACTAAATCAACATTTAAAGAACAAAAGGCAACTGGACTTTCTTGTTTTGCTTGAAGGTGTTTCGCTTCTCATCCAAGAAGCTTCTTCAGTTCTGATTGAATGGTGGAGAATGAAAGGGTTTATATTCCTTGCAGTCATCTGGTCGTTAATACTCTTTCTGAGTGTTGTTGAGGTCACTGGGAAGTTTATCTTGTGCCCTCAGGGTCACCTGAATCCTGTAGTCTGCATTTTTTTCCTGGAAATCTGTTCATACACCTGCACCACTCAAAGAGTGTTCATTCCAAAGTGCATAGCTAAATGCAGTGCTTTTTTTGTAAAAGAAAAAGGTGCCGGAACTCACACATGTTATACAACCCGCCTTGCCTACCCTACAAGGTTCCATCCAAAAAAAGGTGCCGGAACTCCGTTCTAAGCGTTCAATAAGAAAAAAAGCCCTGGCTAAATGTCTGTGGAAATTCTTAGTGATCCAGTCATGACCTGGATGACTGAGAATCTCCATAGACAACCAAATAGGACAAATGGCTTAATCCAGCCTTCTCTAATCTGTTATCTTAGGTATGACTTACACTTTAATTATACTGGCTGGGAATTCTGGCGGTTGTAATCCCTATCCACTTGGCTGATTTAGTCAATAATCACAGGAAGATGATTTTGATTAGCAGATCTTACATGTTTTACGGATTGGATACAAACTGAGAAACAAGACACTGTAAGAGACCGTAGATGCATTGTTCGCTTCAATCCTTATCCTGAGCACCAGTCTGATTTCTTTGCTGCAGTTGGTCTTTAACCGAAAGTTTTGTGCAATGGTTCAGCCTGTATTCTAGATCAGGGGTGGGGGTCTTCTTATTCCGTAAGACATCCTGGAAAGATTGGCAGGATCACCTCAGAGATGTGAGTTGCAAAGGCGCACATAGCCAGAGGTCGATCTTACATTCCCTTAAGCAATTACCGGATACTTTTCATTGCCTTTACAGCTGTCTTTTGGCTGTCAATAATAGCTTGCAATGGAAAATGACAAGCCACTCTTAGACAGGCAGAAGAATTGTGCAATGTCAAGGTCTGGGGGAAAAAAAGAAGAGAGAGAGAGAGAGATATTTCTTTTTCTCCCCTTTCCTCTTCCATTGCAGTGCAATTATGGGCATCTCCTATTTTTGGCGTTACTGCATTTTCCAGGTACCACCACGTGAAGGATAAGTAATCCATGCGGTAAAGAAGGGGCCAATTACAAAGCAGGGGAAGGGGATGGCAGGACCTCAACCTGGAGTATCTACAAGAAGGAATACATGCTGCCTTCTTTTCCTCCAGAAGAACATGGCTCGTGCAAGGTTAAACGCAAAGAAAGGCGCTGCGTTGAACATCAGCTCTTCCCTAACCTGCCAGGACCCAATCTCAGGGTTCTGCGTTTCCCTGGCAACAGTAGAAGGCATCCCTAACACCTAAAGCAGAGAATTTCCCCGCTTGGCTCTAAGGTGGTTGCAATGTCATCAGCCGTTTCCTGGGTAACACCGAATCCGGAAGCTAAGTCCTGACAGGTGGGGGGTGGGGAGATGCCGAGTTTGGCAGCCCCTTCTGTCAGATGCGTGATTTTTTTTCCCCTTCATCCAAAGCTTTGCTGTTAAAGGATTGACTTGTACAGATGGAATTTACTCTTCTCCTGTTTTAAGACTCAACCTGTGTTTCCTCCCGCCCAAAAGTGCAAGAGGGTGTTTCCGAGGCTCCTGGGGCAATGCGAGGAGGCATCCCATAATCCCCGTACCCTCTCGAGGCTGAAAGAACTGAGCTAACCTGGCCATCTTAGCAGAGACGGCACTTTCAGCCTCAATCTGGAAAATATCAGGTGTGGGGATGTTAACGTTTTCCATTTTTAGGAGACACCCCCCCCCCTCGTTTGGTCCCTTCCTGATACTAAAAATAATTATTTGAGACGAGGAGCGTGGCACTTAGCGGTTGAAGTATCCTCCTCCTATCCTCCATAAGAATGGCAAGTTCTCACGGAAGTTGCCATTGTGAAATGCAACTTCTTTATCTTCAGCCATTGTGTCCAAGCCTGAGATGTTTGTAGAGGACAGGAGTGGTGGTTCAAAGGTGGCGAAGGCCCCCAGATTAAGATCAGATTTTGGATTTAAAGGCAGACTGGTAGAAGGGGAGCTGTGCTAATCTACGGCAGCCCAAATTTAGAAAGCTTCTGGTAAGCAACTTTCAAGACCAGCTAAAATGCGTTGAAAGACCCTTGCAAATAGACACTCAGTTTCTGGTAGCTTTTAGTGTAATTTTTTGTCTGAAGAGGTTGAATCATCTTTTTTTTTACATTCTTTCATGTTCCAAGTTATTTTCCTTTTTAATTAAATTATTTCCTGTCCAACAATTCTTTGGGGAGGGGGGGGAGGAAAGAGGCTTTCTTTCCCCTTTCCCATTATCTGCTTTATGCTTCCTCACTTCTCCATGAATTTTCACAATTCAATTTTCTTTTCTTTTTTCTTCCCCAGAAAAGCCAATCTACTCGGTACCATTACTTTATAATCAGTTTTACAATGCACCTTTCCTTGTTAATATTCAACAACAAAAACTGATAAAACATGGCTCTGAAATATATCTTAGTCAACAATTTACTGCAGGGGTCTTCAAACTTGGCCCTTTTATGACTTGTGGACTTCAACTCCCAGAATTCCTCAGCCAGGCACGCTGGCTGAGGAATTCTGGGAGTTGAAGTCCACAAGTCATAAAAGGGCCAGGTTTGAAGACCCCTGATCTACTGAATCTAAAGGTAAAGGTAAAGGTTCCCTTGCACATGCGTGCTAGTCGTTTCCGACTCTAGGGGGCAGTGCTCATCTCCGTTTCAAAGCCGAAGAGCCAGCGCTTGTCCGAGGACGTCTCCGTGGTCATGTGGCCGGCATGACTAGACGCCAAAGGCGCACGGAACGCTGTTACCTTCCCACCGGAGTGGTCCCTATTTTTCTACTTGCATTTTTATGTGCTTTCGAACTGCTAGGTTGGCAGAAGCTGGGACGACTAACAGGCGCTCACTCTGCTACGTGGCACTACTGAATCTACAATGACCCAAAAAGACCTTTTACAACAGGAGACAGAGAGAGAGAGATAAGGAATAACTTGGCAAATAGCTTTGAAACTATGCTGTGGAACTAGCACCCAGTGTTTGGGGATATAACATCTGCATCAATCTGCCCTAGGTTTTCAGCCATGCAGTGTATGCCTAGCTATAAACGTACCACTTGGTTGTATATCATTGAGCTCCTTGTCCTCAACAAAGAAGGTAGAAATATAATAGCTTTACTCTTGGCAGAATCTCCTTTTTTGCTCTCCTTTGGCTTACTCTTTTAGTAGGCCATAAGAGAAGTATCCTGCAGACCAAGCTGCATTTATGCCTATCCTGTTGCATAAGTAGGTTCCCAAGGGTTTAGCTGTGTCTTCCCTTTTAATCACTCTGCCTACTTCTCCGTACAGCTCCTCCTCACTTTCTGAGCTCAGAAGAATCCTTCTTAGTGTAGCTGGTGATGTGTGTGTGTGTGTGTGTAACATTCCTTACTGTCGGGCAGGCGAGTCACTTAACGATGAGGTCAAGACTGCAATCCAGCCTGTGATCAACCTCAGAAAAATTCATTGCTTGGACAGCTGTAGTTAGTTGTTCTAGCCTTGCACAGCTGCCTGGCTGGAGAGAGAGGCTACGATTGAATGTGCAGCCTTGGGGAATGTCTGATAGCTCATCCATTCTTTGCTTGGCACCAAGGGACTTTCCTGAGTCTCAACTCACAGGCCATCAGCCATGCTCCAGACTCCTTTCTGCATGTCTAGACCATCCCAACCGTCCATGCAACCTTGGGCTACGCGGAATGAATGCAGACACAGCATGGAGGATAGAATGGGATGTGGGTGGTGGTGATGGGCATGTTAATCAGATGTCTGATCATTATTTGGGCGTGGATTTGGGCCGTGTCTAGACATGCAGGGGAAAAAAGGATAAAAATCCCTTGGTAGTTGGATGGAAGAGAAAACTCAAAATAACAAGGGGGTAATGATATCAGGGCATACTCCCTCAACTAAAATGATAAAATGGTGTTCCTTATAGGTTGCCTTTCAGGTTGTGTACAGCCTGAAATAGTTTAGCCCAGACATGACTTTGCTATCTCTTGCCCATCATTTTCAGGGCTGTACTGGTTTTTTAGGATTGAAAAAGGGAATAAAGGGCGCATTCAATTTTTTGTTGTTGTGCGTGCATATTTGTGGGTTGTGGTCTTGCAAATGGTTACACTTGATTGCGCTTCATCTTTCTTTCCCCTACATGGTGTAGAAAAGCAATTCTAAAGTGACAGACAGAAGGAAACTTGGAGGAAATCCAAAGCTCTCATCGTACGAGGATGACGACGACGATGACGACGATGATGATGAGGATAGATTTATGAAGGAACAAAATCAGAAAGATTCAAGGCAGCATAACGTAGTTAAAAACATCCTAAAAGATGCAAAAGAAATGTTAACAGTCAGGGAAGTATGCAGACAAAATACCAACTCCCATTATTAGCCCAGTTGAGTTACAAATGACTGACTTTCCACAATTGTGCTGTAAATATTATTTTATTGGAGGAATAAAAACCTGCCATGTCCTGGGTTGGCCTCCACATTGTTTTCTCTCTCTCTAAACTATGTATAGGACTCAGAAACTGATACAGGTGAGAAACTTACTCGACGTAAGACCACAGAGGAGCCCAATATTTCTGTTGTTAAGTGAGACATTGGTTAAGTGAATTTTGCCTCATTTTACGGCCTTCCTTGCCACAGTTGTTCAGTGAATTGCTGCTGCTGTTAGGTTAGTAGCACAGTTGTTGAGTGGATCTGGCTTCCCCATTGACTTTGCTTGTCAGAAAGTCGCAAAAAGTGACACTGCAACCATCATAAGTATGAAACAGTTGCCAAGCATTTGAATCTTGATCACATGATCTTAGGGATGCCGCAACGGTTGTAAGTATGAAAAACAGTCGTGACTTTTTTCAGTTGTAACTTCAAACAGTCACTAAGTGAACTCTTGTAAGTTGAAGACTACCTGTACTGAACTACAGTTCTCAACAACCCTTGTCCTTGGTTGTGCTGGCAATGGATTCTGGAACATTAATATATTAAGGGCTTCATCCCATCTCTATAGGCATTGTCAGCAGGTCTTAGGCGCTATTGAATCCCAGATATCTTTTCTTGTTAGCTCTGTCGTTGAGCTTTTTATTTATTTATTTGGTGCATTTGAGCCAGTGTTGATTACTATCCTGACCAAGTTTTCTTGGTCAGATTCTGCAACTGGTTTTTGCTATTGTCTTCTCTCTCCTTGGGCTGAGAGAGAGGGATGTGGCCCAAAGTCACCCAGCTGAATTTGTGCCCAAGATGGGACTAATTCTCCTGGCCTCCCAGTTTATAGCCAGATGCCTTAACCACAACACCAAACTGGCTGTCCTTCAGTCAGCTTCTCTGGCTGAATCTTGGCAAGCCAACATGCTGGTCCATTCAACTTTGTGTTATTTGCGCTGGACTTTTCCGACATGGTTTCCTCTAAATGGTTTGGTCTGTAAAATTCTGTCAGCTCCATCTGGCAGTGCAGAGTTAAGGGATGATAGCAGTTGTAGGTCCAAATATCTGGAAAGACTCAGGTGTATATCATGCCGGACTTTTCCAAACCCCATCTGGAATTGCCAGGGATATGAGGGGCACTGTTTGCATGTGAAGTTATTCTTCTGCTGAGATGTTGACATCCATAACATGGTGAAAAACCTTTGGCACTTGATGTTGGAGGTGGGAACATAAAACTGGTTCACTTTAGAGCCAAAAGGCCAACATGATAATATATCAGTCTAATCTTTTTCTGTCCCCTCTACATTACCTTTTGTCAGCGAGTGACTTGCCTTCCTCTGTTTTGTTTTGGTTTCGGTTTGTTGTTGTTTTTTGCTAATTTTCCAGACTTCCTCAATTTCTGCCCTCCTCTTTTACCCTCAGGCCACCTTTCTTTCCTTTCTTGTTACCTTTACCAAGGTGAGCAGGGTGGCAGAAAATAAAAACCGTTTTTCTCTCCCTCTCCGTCTGTCTGTCTGTCTCTCTTCTTCTCTCTGTGTGCATATTTCTCAGCCTTGGCAACTTGAAGATGCCTGGACTTCAACTCTCAGAATTCCCCATCCCACTAGAAAATTCTGGGTGTTGAAGCCCAGACATCCTCAAGATTGAGGGGCAGTACTCTGGAGGAATGTTCAGGAGGTTTCCCAAGCTGTGGGCTGTGCTTGTGACTCACAGTGCATTAGATTACTTATTTGTGCCTCTGTTTCCCAGGGAAAGCTAGGAGGGATACAGGTAAACAAATCTCCCAGGTTTTCTCTTAACTAAGGAAGTGGCAATAAGGGACGCGGTGGCTCAGTGGGTTAGGACGCTGAGCTTGTCGATCAGAAGGTCGGCAGTTTGGCGGGTCGAATCCCGAGTGCCGCGTAACAGAGTGAGCTCCTGTTACTCGTCCCAGCTTCTGCCAACCTAGCAGTTCAAAAGCACGTAAAAATGCAAGTAGAAAAATAGGGACCACTACGGTGGGAAGGTAACAGCGTTCCGTGCGCCTTTGGCATCTAGTCATGCCAGCCACATGACCACGGAGACGTCCTCAGACAAGCGCTGGCTCTTTGGCTTTGAAACGGAGATGAGCACCGACCCCTAGAGTCGGAAACGACTAGCACGCATGTGTGGGGGAACCTTTAAGGAAGTGGCAAACCTCAGTGGCTTGGCTCTTATGCTGAGAACTAGCAGGGCCGAACCCCCTCCGACTGTGGTAGTTTGCAAGCCACAGAGTTAGGGTTCATACAAGCTATGCTAAACTTAAGCAAACCCACACTATAGCTGTACTGACTTGTACAAACCTGCCCCTTGTGTTTTTCTAGAGGGTACAAGAAAATATGGAGAGAAATAGTTTGCTGAAAAATGAATTATAGGTTGTTGATAATCAATTTCCTGTTGTGATTCAGGGTCAGCCTGTGGGTTCGGCAGTTGGGTCGGACGACTCAGAGGAGGAGCAGGGGGGTGTTGAAGAGCTTGCTGATGATGGCCTTGAGGCTCCGCAGAGCCCTCAGCCAGGCCCCTCCCACCTGGTCACGACGCAGACCCAGCTGTGTGAGCCTGACAGCGTGGATGAAGATGACCCACAGCTGGCCCTGTTCAAGGACGCCCGACGCAGGAGGCAGTCAATCAGGAGTAAACAGAGGAAGGCAATGGGGCACCTTGGAAGGAGGCAGAGAGAAGCCACGCCCTGAACTGTATAAAAGGGGAATGCCTGGGAGGGCTGGTTTGCTGAAGGCAACCGCTTGAATAGTTCCTGTTTCATAGCTCCTGTTTCATGGTTGGTGTCTTGTTTTGCTCTGTTTTATGTTAATAAATTTGGCAGGCTTTATTCCAGCCTCTTGCCGTTTGTAAAGGGGTTGTCCCTGCTTTTTCTGCAGGGCCGGTAGCAGGCTGGTACAGAACATTTCCAGTGGAGATAGTGGGTCAGTCATCAGTAACTGAGTTTAAATATGCTTGGGATAAATGACAAAAAAAAAAATTAAAAATAATAAGTATGTAAACTAAAAAGAGAACAAAAAACTTGATGGAGCATCAGGTCTTTTTCTGCTGTCAGTTTTCTGTGTTTCTATATTTGCACAATATGCAAACTAGTGTATATGTGTAATATATATGTGCGTATTGAACATGATGGGGCTATCTAGAGACACAAATTTTTTAAAAAAGAAAAATGAGAGTTTGAAGGAATGACTACTGAGAGAAGTTTTAACAAAAACGGTGTGGTTCTGCATTTTGGATATCTTGGACTCTAGGGATGCCATATGTCATGACTCATTGTTTGTAAAACTCAGCCTCTTTTATCCTCCGAGCATTTTTGCTGGTGGATTTGCCCCAATAATCTAGGCTGGGGAAATGAAGCCTCCTTAACGGAACAACAGCTTATGGGGCAGAAAAGGAGGCAAAAGATAAAGACTCCATCGAAGTTTGCTTAGGACCTGGTGACTTCATGGACACATCCGGGGGGTGTTTGCCATTGCTTCTTTCGAAAGTGTTTGATCAACTTCCCAGTTTTAGCCCATAGCTCTGAGATTTCTTAATGGGATCCCATGAAATCTTGACTGACCCCATCTGGAATTGCCTTGCTTAGCTTGTTTGCTTTTTATGACCAAGCCAAGGACATCTAGATCAGGGGTGGGGAACTATGGCCCTTTTACGATCTGTGAACTTCAACTCCCAGAATTCCTCAGCTGAGCTATACTGGCTCAGGAATTCTGGGAGTTGAAATTCACAGATCGTAAAAGAGCCGTAGTTCCCCACCCGATCTATACGTTGCCACCTACTGCAGACTCCAAGAAATGGAGACCACTTGTCATTTCCTGCTTGAGCATGTGTGTTTGTTTATGTGTGTGCATGTGTGTATGCGAACTCATACACACCCATACCACACACTCCTTGCTTGTTAAGGATCAACACTGATGGTTAGGACTGATGATAACCATAACATCTATGGTTATCAGATGTTGTTTTATTTATGAGCAAAAAGTGTTCATACTGATCAATGACACATTTATTTCTGGATTCTTTTATTTTATTTATTTATTTTTATTTTTATTCCATTTATATCCCGCCCTTCTCCGAAGACTCAGGGCGGCTTGCAAGCTTAGCAGTAGCCTTCATTCTATGTATATGCCTGCTTATTTTAGCAGGACGTGTATGGCTGTGGCCTTGCACAAGAGGTGGGAGTGGTGTGGGCATCTGGGCATGGAAGATACATGCTGAGGGGAGCAGTTGCCCCTTTTCCAGCAGTTGTGCCATTTATTGCCAACCGGGCACACCCATCCCCAGGAGAAGGGTGAGGATGTTTGGAAATGGACTTGCCCAGCTGTGCTGAAACTGATGTATCATCTTCCCCTCTTCCCATGCTTGGTGACGTATTGGTGGCATATTTTTTTTTTTGCTTTCACTCCCTTTTTCCTTGCCTGTTTTAACTTTCACTCCCTGTTCTGCATAGATGCCATCCCCAACGCTAGTGTGTCTAAACCAAGCAGAACTCTAAATCTTTGTGACGCGTCTATCCATCTTACACCCACCCATCTATAAACCTTTTCTTTCTTCCGCTGGCCTCAAAGCACCTGCTGTTTTGGCAGATAAAAGCGAAATGAAGATTGGGCGTTGAAAGATTTTAGATCAGCTCTTATCTTGGTAGAAGTGGCACATATCCATATTTCTTCAGAAAGATTTGGCCTCACCTCCAGTTTATGGCTTGATCGTGATCTTCCCTTCCCACCACAATGCTTGCCACCTAAGATCATGGATGAAAGTTATATGGGATGGTCAGGGGGACATTTAGACCTTGTCTCCAACCCCTTCTCAGTTCAGGAATCAAAACCAAAGCTTCTCAAAGCGATGGTTATTTAGCTTCCATTTGACTACATCTAATGAAAGGGAGCTCACAGTTTTTCTGGATAACTGATTCCAGAGTGGAATTGCTGTTGTGGATAGGAATTTGTTTTGGCTCATTCAGCTTGAAATCGGCTTTCCTATAAGGCCATTAATTCATATTCTCCATTCTAGGGAAATGGAGAACAAATTTTGATCTTCTCTGGAACGCCTCTTTGGGATTTAAAAACTGCTATCATATTACTTCCGTCTTCTGGCTAAAGATACCCCAGTCTTCTGTCTGGCCTCATAAAATATAATTTCTTGTCTTGGCCATTATTTTTTTGCCTTATTTGGACAAATCCAATTTCTTTGGATGATAATAATATCAATGTAAAGTCCATTTATTTGAGTGCATCATTTGTCAGCATCTCCCAGAATTCCCCAACCACTCTAACCAATATAACTATGAATTCTGGGAAATGCACTCCTAAATTATCCAAAATTTTCCAGGCTGGGCAAAACTAGTTTAACTACTTAGCTCTATTTCTGGATAGGCTGACTGGAGATTGTAGGAATTATAATGCATCTCTCTAGAGGGCACTGAATTAGAGAAGGCTACTTTAAATGGACAACTGTACAAATTTCATTTTTGCTTTTGTAGAAGCATGGAATCATAGGGCTGGAAGGGATCTTGGTGTTTTCTAGTTTAACCTCTTGCCCAAGGCAGGAAGGAGTCCTTATACCATCCCTAGAAATGGAAGTCCCTACTTGCTCTCCTCACCATTACATATCTCCTATGTGTAGTTGGCAAGAGAACCTAGTCATTGTAAAAGTCAGAATTGTAGCATTTAAGGGGCAAAACACCAAATAGATTTCTCTGTCCCCTGTGTTGGATTTAAAAGAACAAATTCTATTAAATAATTGGACAAATGCCATGAAATCACTTATAAACATAGCTTAGTTACATTTATATCATACAACTTTTTTTTAATTGATACCTCCAAACTTCAAAAGCATTATTTGTTGGCGCCTTTTCTATAGTGTGTAAATTACACTTTGCCTGTTTAGATTCATGCAGGTAGACAAATAAAGTGAGACAATCATCTGTGGATGAGATGCATGTAGAAGGAATTATATTTCCTTTTCAACTATCTGATAAAAATAAAACCTGGAGAAATCTTTTGAGCAATTCATCTCACCTAGTATATTTTAGCCTTGATTGATCTGTCTGGGCTATATGGCATTAACATCCATGTTCACAAAATAGATTTAACATGATTTCTAAATTAAATCATTCTCTGAATCTGGAATATATTTTGAACCATAAACTCAGGCTCATATACTGCCCTTGAACCATGCATTCACTTACAGCAGCTGATCAAGCACAAAACTAACCAATATTAGCATGTTGGTTGAATCTACTAGGCTTGATCTGGCTAAATGTATTGTGTGAACCAAGCCACGATTGTTCGTTTTTCCCTCCCTTCCATAGAGGAAAATTTACTCCATTGCCTAATAAGGTGCAGGTGAAATGAATTTGTGATTGTCCAGGATTTCACCCTGCAGAATAATCTGTGTGATCATGCCAACTTTAGAAGAAGACAGATGAACTCTGTAGGAGGAGCCATTTTAATCCTGTCCAGAGTAGTTATTGCAGGTAGTTATTTTATTTTATGATTTCAAAGATGCTCATCCTTCAAACCTGGAAGGGAAATACTATAACATACTTACATACGCCCCCTTTCCCCCATATCAATTTCCAAAGAACTAACATATTTGATAGTTTGCTGTTGAGTGTCCCTGGGACTGGTGATGGGAGGGAAGAGTAGGAACTGGTCTGTGTGAGAATCTTGAGGCTGGCTGGTTAATACACAGTCCACTGAAGTTGGGCAACTATTACAAATTCAAACAAACACTTTCCGGTTCAAAGACCATGTTGCACATCATGTGTTCCCAAAAAGTAGCAGGTGGGAGGGGGTGGGTGGGACAAGAACAACATTGATTTCATTTCATTTGAAATTAAGTGATTAAAATTAAATGTAAGTCCAGTGTAAATTAATCTGATTAAAATTCAATATGTCCAGTATAAATTAATTTAATTAAAATTAAATGTGATTAATAGAATTACTCTCCACTCCTGCATTTGATTGGTTTCCCTTTCTGTCTCTTAAAAATTACAGCTTAGTAACAACTTTTGGAGGCTTCCAAGTTCTGCCACAACTTGTGAGAGCCTAGTGTAACCCTTCATAAAGGAAGCCTAAACGTTGGTTGCAAAGTTTGACAAAGGGGATCCTCTTCTAAGCTAACTTATATAAATACAGGTAGATTGCAGGTTGAAAAATAATTACTGTAATGGATGCTCAGTGTTTCTTGGCCTGGTGTGGAAAAATCTATGATCAAGTAACCTATTTATTTCCTATGCAGTCTGTTGTCCTAGATCAGGGATCCCCAACCCCCGGGGACTGTTTGGAACCAGGGCTTGCAAGCAGCAGGCATGTGCGCTTGTGCACGCAGCTCCAAGTGTATGAGCGGCAGGCACCTGTGCACACCCATGAAGCCCCATTTGTGCAAACACATGGCAGACAAATGGAGTTTCACACATGCACACGAGAGTGCTCACCACTTGCTCAAAGAGAGCTACGCACATGAGCGCACACGCCTGCCGCTTGCACGGATCCCTTTCCTCTCCCTCCCTCCCGCTGGTCTGCAAAGCCAGAAAGGTTGGGGACCACTGTCCTAGATTACAGGCAATTTCAAGTACCAGCTACTATGATATCTTCTGAGTTTTTACCCAGAACTGGAAATCAATTCATGACCACAAATGGGACCAGAAGGTGGTCGTTAAGTGAGTTGCACCCAATTTTATGACGCTTTTGTGTCTTGGTTGTTAAGTGAATCATGTAGTCTTTAAACAAATCAGCTTCCCCCGTTATGTTTGCTTTTTGGAAACTGGCTGGGAAGGTCACAAATGGTAATTACAAGACTTTGGGATATTGCAACCGTCATAAATACATGTCAATTGCCAAGTGCCCAAAGGTTAATTGTGTGACTGTGGGGATATTGCAATAATTGTGAGTATGAGGACTGAGTGTAAGTCACTTTTTCCAGTGCCAGTATAGATTCAAACAGTCATTAAACAAATGGCTGCAAATGGAGGATTGCCTATAGAAGATGACCAGGGTGACCCTGACGGAGGGGGTCAAATGCGTCATCAGTCTCAAGTTCCTTTGCGCCCACAAGAGATCTAAGTCTGGTCCACCTTGAATTCTGTTGACTCTTATCTACTGCCAATTTATTTTTGATTGTTAATAACTCAGATTCTTGTAGAGCAGAGGTCCCCAACCTTTTGCGCACCAGGGACCGGTTACATGGAGAGAGGTTTTTCTACGGACCGGAGAGGGCGTGATTTTGTGTGCTGCCTGCATCCCATGGATGGGGCTTTGCTTGTTTTTGCGAACTGGTTGCTGGCCTGCCGTGGCTCGGTACCGGTTCACGGACTGAGGATTGGGAATCCCTGTTGTAGAGATAAACCTGTATTCATTTGTATTGTCTGGATTCACTTAACAACTGTGGCAAGAAAGGTTGTAAAATGGGCACAAAATTCATTTAACAACTGCTATGCTTAGCAATGGAAATTTTGGGCACAGTTGTAGTCATAAGTCAAGGATTTCCTGTATACTATATTGTACATCACAACATCCATGCCACTGTGCTGTTGCCATATACAGAGAAGGGGAATGTACGACGAGCATCTGCTAAGGCCTCAGGAGGTGTTCATGACCTCTTCCATGGCCGGATGCCTGGTTTTGCCTGCAGGATTGGAAGAAGACCAGTTGCACTTTAGATCATGGGGTGGGAAAATAAAAAAGCTGGCTCTTCCTCAAAGGGATTTGGTTCGTGCTGGTGTCCAGTGGCAGGCCGCTCCCTTGTTCCTGTCCAAGTGCCTTTTGACTGGAATCCTGCTGGAGCTCCGACAGGGAATGGCTCTGAATCTCTCTTTGTGAATGAATACTTTTCTCTGTGGGACTCTGGCGTTTCTGTTTTTGCCTCCAGCGTACTCTAAGGAAGGAGGAGTGGAGATGACAATCTCTTCAGAGGCAAGATTTAAGCCCAACCCTTGTTCTCTGTTTATCATTTGGAGGACCAAGGAGAAGTTGTCTCTTGCAAACAGGAGAGTGGAGTCTGTCGGAACACTTTAAAGAGCTCCATGCTGTGTATGACTTGCCTCCAGAAGTTGTGGGTGCTCCATCACTGGAGGTTTTTAAGAAGAGATTGGACAACCATTTGTCTGAAAAGCTATAGGGTTTCCTGCTTGAGCAAGGGGTTGGAGTAGAAGACCTCCAAGATCCCTTCCAATACTGTTATTCTTTTATCAACAAGCTCTCTGCTAAAGATAGTTTGATCTGAGACATCTATTATTGCATTAAGAGTAGGCTGCAATATACTTCCTTTCTTAGACTGGGCTGGTTGGCCATGATGTAGGAGATAACCAGGCTGAGCCCGAGGGTGGGGTCAAACATATCAGCAGTTTGGAAGTTGCTATGCCCTGTAAGAGTCTTACATCCATTCTCCCCCCGCCTATTAAGTCCGTTGACTCTTACCTGGCACTAATTTGCCTTGTCAATTAGTAGCGTGTAGAGGTAGCATGGAATAAACTTGTAGTACTTTTGAATCCTATCCTGGATCCTGATCTCTTGCATAATCTTCATTCAGTCATGTCTGACCCTCAGCCACTTTGTGGATTAGCACTCTCCATGCTCACATCAACTCCTTCATATCCGCCACGGTCATCTCAGTTCCATCCTTTATGGTGTGTCCAGCCAGGGGATACTACAGCTTCCCCTTCTCTTCTTTTTCTGCTGATCATTCCCAGCATGATTGACTTTTTGAGGGAGTCAGCTCTCATAACATGACCAAAGTATGACAGCCTCTGTTTGGCGATCGTGGCTTCAAGTATTATTTTTGGTGAGGTTTAGTCCAGGAGTTCTTTGTTATTTTTGCTGTCCATGGGATGTGTAAATGTCGTCTCCATCACTATAGTTGTAAGATGTCCTCTCTTCTCCTGTCTGCCTTTTTCAGAGGCCAGGTTTCGCAGCGATAAGTAGCCATTGGAACCTGACACTAATCTTAAAACATTTTTGAGGCCCTTAGAAGTCTTTAAACAAGATTGGTAAACGTATGGAGCCGGATCAAATCCCACCTCCGTGTTACAAGCTGATACTTCCTACCATGCATTTGTCCTACGCGTTGATGTTTTTTTTCCAGCAATTTTTGGAACAAGTTTCTGAAGCCTGGTCTTTCGTTCTACCCTTATGTTTAAATTTCTCAGCTTTTGAACAATAGCACATGTTTCAGATTCTCAGCTTGTTAAAGATAGCCCATCCAAATGGTTTGAATTCCAAAAGGAAAGAACCAACTGGGACTTTCCAAATTCTGTTTTTCCTACAGTGTACTGGAGGTTGGCCATGTGTTGCTATACTTAACTCCCCAAACATTCCCATTTATATAGATATGTCCAGTGATAGGATTCAAATTCCTGAACATCCGGTTCTCTGCATGGATGCAGACCTGGGCCTCCGAGGCCTAGAATGGACTTCTGGAAGTGACATCCATGCACTTCCTGTGGGCTGTTCTAGGCCTGGGAGACCTCCTCCAGGCTTCCGAAGCCTAGAACGGACTTCCAGAAGCAGCATAGGTTCAGCCAGTTCTCCAAACTGAATAAAATTTAGCTAACGGTTCTACCGAATCGGCGTGAACCGGCTGAATCCCACCATTGGATATGTCCATATACAAGTAGTCCTTGACTTACGGCCACAGTTGGGAACCAGAATTTCTGTTGCTAAGCAATGTGGATGTTAAATGAGTTGCAGCTGATTTTATGACCTTTGTGTCACAGTTATTAAGCGAATCATGGCAGTTGTTAAGTGAATTGTGTGGTTGTTAAGTGAATCTGGCTTCCTTCATTGACTTTGCTTGTTAGAAGCCAGTTGGGAAGGTTACAAAGGGTGATCACATGACCCAGGATGTTGTAACTGGGTAAATACATGCCAGTTGCCAAGCCCCCAAATTTTGATCACATGACCATGAGAATACTCATAAGTTTGAGAACTGTTTGTAAGTCTCTTTTTTCAGTGCCCTTGTAACTTTGAACAGTCACTAAACAAATAGTTGGAAGCTGAAGATTACCTATATTCATTCTGTAAAGCCAACTATCTCCTTTTCCTTTACCCTGTGTCTTTTTTCTTACAATTTTGACAATAAATGAATAAATAACATTTCAGTGTTGTTTTTTAAAAATGGGATAGTGTTGATTATACCAGTACACACTAGCCTGTAAACTTCAAAAAAAAAAAAAAAGTAAACAACGTCTCCCAGGATCCACAAGTCTAGTTTCTGTAAAACAGAATATATCCCTGCATTTCAGAGATATTGTGTTAACCCATGTAAATATATGCAAATTTAATCAGTTTTTGAATGTCTGAAAAACCTTAAAATTAATGAATTGATTGGTCCTATTCAGCAGAGAAAAATATATATGGCATTTTGCATTTTTCTTGTGTACTGATATTGTCTTTCTAAGTGGCAGTATATAATGAAGCCTTGTTCGGAGCCGATGTGACAGCTCTGTAGAAGAAGATTCTTAGAAGCAAAAAGCCATCAAGGGTTTATCAGAGATTTTTTCCTTCTATATTATATAACCCTTTGACTGTGCAACAGAGATGGATGGCCGTGATAAAAGCACTGGAAATAGTTTTTAGGAAGTTTTGCATTTCACACTGCAAGTCTTTTTAAACAATGCTCTGTCCAGTGCAAACGTTTCACTAATTTTGCTGCAGCCTGTGGAATAACGCTCAGATCTCTTATTTTCTTCACAGATTATTGCACCTCAGTCGCATGTGCATATATGTTTTACAACCAAGGAACGTGTGCTCTCTGAGTGAGCCCAGGGCCAAATAATTGGCAGAACCAGAACAATTAAATTTGATTTAATTTTTAAATTAGGATCGCACTACATTAATTAGATTTCCGTGATTGTCTCCATGGACAATCATTTCATTTTCTCTTTTTGCCATGGTACAAAACAAAACAAAACAATTCAGTGCTAAATTTTGGGTTCAGGATTTATTTTAATTTTTTGGGAATGTTGGAGGCTTGCTGATTACAGGACTGCTTCTTGGGAAAAGAGATATTGTTCAATGGTTGAAGATATGTGGATAGTCCCACCTTCAATCTGTAACATGATAAAAATGGACAGAGTCATTTAGAAGATTGACTACATACAAACACAAATACAACTCCCTGCTTTATGCCGGAATCTCAAATTGCCAACTACTCTAAACTCTAGGGAATGATAGGCAGATGTAGGCTGACTTCAGCCAACAAAGAGAAAATGAAGCAATCTATATTCTGGTTTTGCTCGGCCATTAGTATAAGGAAGGTTAGCTGGAACACTCTTCTGTCACTAGATCTGGCAACATAACAAACACAAATGTTGGAAATGGACCCATCTTTTCTATTTCCTCCCCTTCCAATTTAACGCAAAAACGCCGCAGCAAAGCAAGGAAATAACAACACACAGGCTTCGCTAGACGTCTGTACCTGTCTGGGCTTCTGGCTTTTCATTTTATTCTTTCTTGCTCCGTATTTGGCCTTTGCTGAGTTGGTGACCCAGCTAGCCAGGGATTGTGGCCTTCCAAATGCTAGACCTGTATCTTTAGAGTCCTGAAGTTGCAGAAGTCAGTTCCCAGCTGGTTAGGAATTCTGACAACATATCTGAAGGTCACCAGCTGGGGAGACCTGGATTCGTCTCTTGATTAAATTTGCATACTTTTACATGGATTAACACAATATCCCCGAAATGCAGAGATTTACTCTGCTTTATAGAAACTGGACTAATGGATCCTGGGAGGCAATATTTTTTTTAAAAAAGACTTTCATTCCTAAGTGGGAATTTTAAAAAAAGTGGGATGTGGTCTTTAAAAGTCATGCTCACTTTTTTCTCTCTTTCTGGTAAGGATGCTTATACTCTTTGTACAAAAACTAATCCTTTGCCTGTGTTTAATCGGGATGGCATTTTACAAATTAATTGCTGATTGCTTATTGAATTGTATGTACAGGTAACTTTCTTAAGGCTGGTGCTTCTACAAATCTATATTCAGCCAAGCGATAGGTGCATGGTAGAGATGTCTTTAAGGCATGCTGGCTGAGGAATTCTGGGAGTTGAAGTCCACAAGTCATACAAGGGCCAAGTTTGAAGACCCCTGCTTTAAGGAGTCCCTTTTCCAGTGTTTCCAAGATAACTGTTAAGATACTGAGAGTGAACACATACTCCTTTTTTTAAGGGAAGATCTTTGCTGTTGTTAGCCCTTCAGGGTAATCCAGTAAAGTAGCACACCCAGGAATACGAACTCTATTGTTATTGTAAAATTATATTAACAGAATCTTGCAAGACTGAGAGAGAACATTTCTCCACCTCCCATTTTCTTTTCCTACAGCTCATTTCCTTCTATGGACTGAGAAATCTTTTTAGTTTTTATTTTTGGTCCTGGCTGATCTGAGGCTTTTCTTCTGTCTCCCAAAGTCATTTCCACATACCAGTAGAGTTGCAATTTTGCAGTTTGCAATCAAACTTGGAAGTTGTAAACTTAGGGAGCTTTGAGAGTTCAGGGGGAAAAAAGTGTGCGTGTTTGAGGCAGGCAAAAATAGCGCTGGGGTTGCCATACTGTGTCCTGACCAATTAACTGATTAAGCATTGCAGGCCGACTTATCCCTCCTCCCTTCCCATTAGACAACTCTCAAGGCTCTTTCCTCTGCTTACTGAACACTGCATTAAATCTACTCTGTGACAGACTGTTGTGCACTGATTTATGGACCAGACATCTTACCACACTGACCATAACAATGTTCCTTCTTCTCCCTTTCTTTTATTAGTAATAGATTTATGGGCTGTCTTTGAAGCCCACCCCAAAGTTTGAGGTTTGTTTGTTTGGTGTTTTTTTTTAAAGAAACACCTTAGAAAATGGAATCCAATCTCCTCTTAGCCACAGAAGCTTTGGGCCAATCACTTTCATTGAGCCCATCATACTTCTCAGGTTTTTTTGTTGGGATAATTTATGCTTTTGGGGAATAGGTTATAAAGCTATCAAATGATAACGAAAAAGCCCACTGGCCAAAGGAACATAATCTCAAAACAAAAACATGGTCCAGATTGAAATCACTGTCAACTTTATCAGAGCTAAAACTTCTTAGCAGACTGGAAGATTGTAACAAAGATGTCGCTCTTGTTTTCCCCTTGATGTCATCAAGATTACAGCCTGTATGCCTAGTTTAGTGGGTATGTCTAGTTTAATGAAAAGAAGAACCAGGGATGACATGATAGCAGTGTTCCAATGTCTGCCACAAAGAAGAAGGAGTCAAGCTATTCTCCAAAGCACCTGAAGGTAGGACAAGAAGCAACGGATGGAAAGTAACCGAGGAGAGAAGCAACCTAGAACTAAGGAGAAACTTCCTGACAGTGAGAACAATTAATTAGTGAAACAACTTGCTTCCAGAAGTTGTGGGTGCTCCAACACTGAAAGCTTTTAAGAAGGGATTGGACAACCACTTGTCTGAAATGGTGTAGGGTTTCCTGCCTGAGCAGGGGGTTGGACTAGAAGACCTTCAAAGTCCCTTCCAACTCTGTTATTCTGTCATTCTGAGTCACAAAGAACTGTCCATACTAAATAAGCAGCTGTTTAGTATCTACTGTATCTCCTTGCCAAAGACCCTCCATTGCTTGGGACGTGACTTCATTTGTCCCAAGTTCTTCTTATGTCTTGCATTGGTGTGAAGGATGGGATCCTTGCCAGTTTGCTCTGCAACCCAGGCAATGTGACTCTTCCTCTAGTCTTCAACCTGTGCTGACTTGCCATGGCCCACAAGCAGTTTGGGAAGGGCGTGTGCCAGAGGAGCGCCTGTGTTCCCTTGCGAGAACACTGAGCTTGGTTGTGTTTTAATGATGGGGATGCTATAAGAGCTCTTGGTGGAGGCAATTGAACCCAGGGGAAAGAATACTGTAATTTCATGCAAAAATTACAGGTTAGCTCAGCGAGATGTTCTGCTCGGCTTCTGGTGACCAGCGCAGAGGGGTAATTAAAACTCTGCCTGTTAGAAAGCCCATGGCTTTGTTGACTCCTTGGGGGAAACACAGCCCCACGGCATCAGCTCTCTAGTGATCAACTAGCACCAGTGGCAATTGCTATCCTGGAATGAGGGTGCCTCCTGGTTTTCGGGTTTGTGCAGAACTCACCTATAAGTACTTAATTGCACTGCTATTCCAATTCCTAAGTTTGATCCACTGAGCGCCGGGCAGCGTGCGTGAGGTTCCCCAGTGGTCCTGTTATGAAGGCATCACCTGGATTTCAACTTGTTCCAGCAAGGTTGCCTTCAAAACATACAGGTAAAAACAAACACCTGCCTGAAAGAAGCCTTCAGAATGTAACTTTTCTGATTATTATTTGTTGGTTGAGAGAATCCAGTGGCTTACAAAAGTAGGTAACTCTATCATCCAACAACTCTCTCTCTCTCTCCTCTCTCTCTCTCTCTCTCTCTCTCTCTCTCTCTCTCTCTCTCTCTCTCTCTCACACACACACACACACACACACACACACACACACACAGAGAGAGAGAGAGAGAGAGAGAGAGAGAGAGAGAGAGAGAGAGAGAGAGAGAAAACTTGAGCATAGAAAAAAGAGACACAATATAAATTCCCAAGAGAGCAGAATTTTGAATTACCTGGCCTAGAAGAAAGGATTAATGATACAGTGCATGTTTAAGATCCCTGTAATTCACTCTACATGGGTCTGTCCTTAATGAGCACTCCAGTTGTCGGTGCCCAGAGGCATGGAGAATCTAAAGGACAGAATTGATGAAAACACCCTCTTGTGTGGAGCTCGGTCATTGTTCAGTTTCTTTCCCTTCTTTTCTGGGTTCACTTCCAAACAATGTTTTCAATTTTGGGAAGTCCTGAACACAGAATGGAGAAGCTGTGCTGCTCCCTTTCCCTCCATGTTGCTGAATATCAGCATTAGCAAGAGCTTGGCTTGGCCAGTAGTGAGGAACTCTGGGACTTGCAGTTCAATCAATACCCGGAGAAAGATCGATTCAATGCCAGCTGTGCTGGCTCAGGAATTCTGGGAGATGAAGTCCATGAGTCATAAAAGAGCCAAGGTTGCCTACCCCTGGAAGAGGTATGTGCGTGAACGCTTCTGCTTGGGACCTCCCATGCATACCGTGAAAATGCCAGGCAGCAGAGTCTGCAGTGAGTCCGACAAAAGCATCCTTGAGATGCAGCCTCTGCCTGTTTAGGTCCCAAAGGGTTGATGTGTGTTGCGCAACAGCACGATGCTGCTTTAACCAATTGGAAGAAAATACAGGCAGTCCTCGCCTTCTTTGCAGTGCATTTAACGACCGTTCAAAGTTGCAACGGCTCAGAAAAAAATGTGGCTTATGACTGTTTTTTAATGACCTTGGCAGCATCCCCAGGATCATGTGATCAAAATTCAGACGCTTGGCATTATTGATGACCGTTGCTGTGTCTCAAGAGCCTGTGATCACCTTTTGAGATCTTCTGACAAGCAAAGTCCATGGAGAAGCCAGATTCACTTAACAATTGGGTTGCTAACTTATCCACTGCAGTGATTCACTTAACAACTCTGGCAAAAAGGTTGTAAAATGGAGCAAAACTCACTTAACAAATGTCTCACTTAACAACAGAAATTTTTGGGTTCAATTGTGGTCGTAAGGTAAGAACTACTCAGCCTTCCATCCTTCTGAGGTAGGTAAATGAGGACCCAGATTGTTGGGGGCAATAAGCTGACTTTGTAATAATGCCGCTTGGGGTGTGTGTGTGAAAGCCCTAATAATCAGGCATATACATAGAATGAAGGCTACTGCTAAGCTTGTAAGCCGCCCTGAGTCTTCGGAGAAGGGCGGGATATAAATGGAATTTAATATATATATATATCATTACCAGAGCAGGCTGGGTTTATTGTGTGTCTGTCCTTCCTGAAGATGTCGTTTTAAACAGCAAGACCTGGAGATTCTCAGTCACCATCCCAACTCTGAACCTTGGAAGCTATATTTATCCAAGTTTTCTGCTTGACATTCAGAAAATGGCTAAAGATATTTAAAGATCTTTGGGGAAACTTGAGAGTTAGCATGAAGACCAGTGCTATTTTTCTTCTTTATATGCTGTTTTTAGAGTTTTGGTGTTGATTTATGTTCACTGTTTTTTGTTTTTTTGTTTAAATTACAGTTATATTTATTTTCTGATGCCCATTCTGGGCAATGATTCCCTTCTCTATCTACAACCCTTATCTAAATCCAAGGTAATGCTAACCATTAATTGAGTAGATTTCTGTGCACGGGCATGATTAGTAATGAATTAATTTAACTGGAACTTTACATATGGTCCTGATTGTGTCTTTCAGTCCAATCAGGAATTGGACTGACCTAGTGAAAACTATCTACTGTTGCTTTCAGTGTGGTATAAGAAGTCCTTAATTTACGGCCATTCATTTAGTGAGCAAAGTTACAACCGCACAGAAAAAAAAATGACTGATCCTTGCACTTACCACCATCGCAGCTTCTCCACAGTCACATGATAAAAATTTACATGACTTTTCATCCAGGGGTCACGTGACACCCCCCCCCCCCACTTGCTATCTTCTGGCGAGCAAAGTCAGTGGAGGAAGCAACTGCATGATTTACTTAACAACTGCAGTGATTCTTGCTGTGGAATCATAGCAAGGAAAGTCATGAAACGGGACATAATTCACCTAACATCTGCCCTGATTAGCAATGAGCCTGATTGTGGTCATAAGTGAAGGGCTAACTGTACTTTGGAACAACCTCCCTAATGCCTTCACAATTGAGGCCGGGCCCTGAGAAGCAGACTATAATATTGCTTAACCTAAGTTATAGAAATTGAGTTTTGCCAATTGTAAGGCTGAACTTCTTAGTGGCTTGGAAGAAATTTGTCTTCTTCTTGGTGGGAAGCTTCTGGTTCATCTCCCCTCACCCTGCCCAAACTCTGAGCTGTTCAGGAAGTTTCATAGAGTTCATCAGCAAATCTGATCTCAATTGTAATCCATTTTTGATCAGTTACGCCCTGCTAAACACTGCCCAGTTTGATTTCCCCTGCGCAACACCAGCAGCTTTAATCAGCCAATCTGCTCTTAATTCTTCTAATCAGTTTCACACAGGGTTTCGCAACCCCCTATTTTAAAGATTGAGCCTGGCTTAATTTTCCCTCCGTATGTATCAGATATAATTTCAACAGGCTGGATGAAGCGACTGAGATAGCTGCAGATCTTCAAGCTCTGTCTGGACACATCTCACCCAGCTCAAGCTTGACCTGAAATTCTAATGCAAACTGTAGCTGGAGGGAGTGTCATTTCTGAAGCTATAATAGCGTGTGAAGCTCAGCAAAGTCTTTAGAGCTTAAGCTGCATGCTTATTAAGCACTTAATTTCCAATTTACTGGCGTTTTGGAGCAAGTGGAAATTGCAGTGAGCTTAATACAAACATTTTAATACTAACGTCTTACACTGAAGATTTTTATTATTAATATCTGTTCATAACCATGTGAAGTCGCCGTTGCCATTTCTTTAGCTGGTGTTGGGCTTCTATGCATTCAGTTCTTCCCAAGAATCTAGGATGTTGTAATGTATTGGTGTAATATATGTGCAGATCAAAAGCAGTGTGGCCTTTTGCAACTGGCAGATGGAAATGTTGTCAATGCACAGATTTTGTAAGTGCCGTTCAAGGTTTTTTGGTATGGAACCCAGTTTGCTGAGAGCTACTGTGACCACATGGTCTGTTTATGCTCTAATCTTTCAATTTCAGTTTTCAGAACTTGATATCTGTGGAGACTCTCAGTCATCCAGGTCATAGGTGCATTTTCCTTGAAGATGTTTCTCTTCTCATCCAAGAAGCTTCATCAGTTCTGGCCAAAACCGTTGAAGATTCTTGGATGTGAAGCGAAACTTCTTCTTCCTCAGGGAAAAAACAGTCCAGCTGCCTTTTGAAAAGTCAGAATTTGATACTTTGAGATCTTCTTCAATACTTCTGTTTCTGGTATCGACACATCAATTATCCATACTTTCTTCTTTTTAATCAGTTATATCTGGTGTGTGGTGCCTAGATTTTATCAGCCTGTCTTTGGCAAATCCTACAATGTTTTAACCTGCTCATTTTCAACTATTTTTTTTTAAACTATTAACACCATTTATTATTTTATTATTAATTATTATTTTTAATGCTGCTCATCTCTCCCTTATAAGGTGACTCTGGGTAGCTTACAAGTTATAAAACAAATAAAAATAAAGTATGTAATCTTTAAAATGACACAGATTAAAATATTATTTATTTATTTTCCATTACTGGTACATGATCATTTTTACAGATGTTGCAGTGAATCATTTTGGTGACTATGTTATATGTCATTATTTGTCAAGGGTTTGTGCAATCTTCTTGGATGAGCTGAGTATATGATCTACTGCTTCTTTGTACAATCTGCACTTTGAATTATTTGATGATTTTTCAATTCTGGCCTTGATTGGTTTAGTTCGAACAGCTTGAGCAGCCAAATTCAAGTCTTCATTTTCTTTTTTTTAAATGTTCCAATTGTAAACCATTGCCAGGTTTTATCTTTCATTCATTTCTCCTTCATCTTTTGTAGAAATTGACTGTTCTTCTTCTTCTTCTTCTTCTTCTTCTTCTTCTTCTTCTTCTTCTTCTTCTTCTTCTTCTTCTTCTTCTTCTTCTTCTTCTTCTTCTTCTTCTTCTTCTTCTTCTTCTTCTTCTTCTTCTTCTCAGTCAACCATAGACTGTTTAGACTGAATTTGGCATTTATATTCACCTATCATATCCTTTCCAAAGATCTGTGTTAGGCAGATGTTGTTTGAGGGTGTTAAAAGTTAAAAGTTATCATTGCAGGATGTAAGCTCTTCGAAGTAAAGCTGCCTTTTGCAATTGACTGATGGTATTTTGTCAGTGCCAGTGGTATTCAAGTGATGCTCCAGTTGTTTTGGGATTGCACTCAAGGCGCCTATTATTACTGATACTACCTTTGTTTCTTTTGCCACAGTTGTTCTATTTTTATTTGAAGGTTTTTGTATTTTCTCCAGTTCTTTCTCTCCTCTTCTGCTGACTCCATGTACTGCCACGTCCACTGTCCAGACATTTTTGTCTTTCTTATCAAATAATAATAATAATTATTATTATTATACAATACTACAGAATGGTTTGTAGCATTGCGGCTTACTGAATAAGCAAGAATAGACCGAAACCCATTAGGCTCATGGCTTATGAATTAAATGGCTAGGTTTAGAAGAGCTGCCGTGGTGCAGTGGTTCGAATGCAGTATTGCTGTCTAATTCTGCCGACTGCCTGCAGTTCGATCCTGACCGGCTCAAGGTTAACTCCGCTTTCCATCCTTCCGAGGTGGTTAAAATAAGAACCCAGATTGTTGGGGGCAATATGCTGACTCTGTAAACTGCTCAGAGAGGGCTGTAAAGCACTGTGAAACAGTATAGAAATCTAAGTGCTATTGCTACTTATGCATGCACCAACCTAAAGTTGAAACAAATCACATTTTAGTTTATTGTAATGAACCTAGACTAAATGTTTTTCTAGCCCGAAGTTGACTATTCTGATGGACAACCCATATCCAAAGTATTGGAAAAATACTCTGTTTGCCAAATGAGGCTTTTAACTTAGCTGCCCAGGATAGGATAGGCCATCTTTTGTTGCAAAGCATTAGACTTGCTACTAAATTAAAACTCCTAACTCCTAACCTGTCCTGTTTTCAGTGCACATTTAATTCCTATAGTTCTCCTGTTTATAGGTCTCTTTTGAGCATTTTTCCTGTGGTCTTTTTTTATCTGTGCTAAATTTACACATAGTTAGACATCTGCTTTTCCCAGACACCACTCACTTGTGCTACGGTTTGCAAAACTAAAAGTTAAAAAGAGAGAGAAGGGGGGGAGGGCTGTTGAAAAGATAACACCGTGGGATGGTAAAATAGGCGGGTGTTTGTGGAACAGAAGATAACAAAGTCAAGAAAGCTGGAGAGCAGGTGGGCGTAAAGAACTCAGATTTTTAAAGATTTTAAAAAAAACCTCCTGATAAATGTGGGGGAGGAAGGGTGGGACACTGTCCAAGATGACGAGAGTTGTGAAATGTTTTGCAACAGCTAATTGCAATCAGCAGCAAAGCAAGTAAATAAATAAATAAATAAAACCCATACCTATATTAAGAGTCAGATCTTTTTCTAAGGAGCCAAAAAGACGAAATACAAAGGGAAGCAGAATTGATCTTCTCTCTGTAACGGCCGCTACGAATTTATGGAACGGACAGACACTTGAATTGTGTGTCTAGTGTAATTGTGTGTCTTTAGAGCACACGACTTCGCTTCTGAGTTATATTGAACCGAATTGCACAAGCTGCTATATCTGGAAAACATGGATTGGGTGGTGGTGGTGATGGAAACATAATGAGTTCAGAGAGCCTTTAGGAATATGAGTTGATGCCATTGATGATTGAATGATCGATCGATGTACAATTGTGTTTATTCCTTTGATATATAGAAAACAGTTGTACAATGAAGCAGAGTCTTGTTCGATTAATTTTGGGTCACCTGTAGGAATGCGTAGCTGGGCCTCTCATCTTCACAGGCCTCCCAAACTTTGGCTGTGACCCCCAGATTAAAACAAAAGGTAAAATAAAAGGTTATTTGCTCCTCCCCTTATGGGGAGTTTTGTTGACTTTAGCCTAGAGCTGTGTCTGGAAATTTGTCAGGTGCAAAGAATCAGGACCATAGGTTGAGTTGCCGTCAAGACGATTTAATGCTCAAGTCTATGCTCAACAATCTAGTCAACTAATGTCTAATAGTAAATTGGCGCCAGATAAAGGTCAACCTAATTCAAGAGGGGTTGAACTTGGACAGGTTTGTCGGAATGTAATGATTCTAAGCTAATGACATGTTTAATTCTGCTCCCCTGCTCTGCCTGCTTTTCTCCTACAAAATACTACTGTAGTGACCTTTTTAACTAGTTAGGAGAGAAAGGACTTAATGTCTAGGCAGTAATTTTAATTATTCTTATGCAGTCACATTTATACTTTGTCCTAAGTCCACTTACTTTGTCCTGACCCATTTATTGGGCTATGCCTTCCCTCTGCTTCTAGAAGGAAACTCCAAAGGTTTTATATATATATGCAAAGGTTATTTTATGTACATAATAAGACTGTTAACTTAGTTACACTTAAAATAGGTTATTTATTTTAATATCTCAGAAGCACAGCAGAGTGTATTGAAGCATAAACGCATCAAATGGGCGGCACTTGAATATCTAGTAAGAAAGAAAGAAAAGGAAGGAAGGAAGAGAAAGAAAGAAAGGAAGAGAGAGAGATAGAAAGAAAAAGAAAGAAAGAAAGAGAAAAAGAAAGAAAGAAAGAAAGAAAGAAAGAAAGAAAGAAAGAAAGAAAGAAAGAAAGAAGGAAAGAAAGAGAAAGAAAAGGATGTTAAATACCAGGTTTAAACTGTTCCACTGCAGGTGCATAGTATTAAATGAATCTGTTTATCTTATTGTATGAATAAGGCCAAAGGTCAGCTGTGTGTAAGGATTTTGGGGAGACTGGGAAAGGAATGGTAGAGACAGCAAACATAAACAATTAAGAAATAGTAGGCAAGTCTGTCTACAGCTTATTACCTAAATGCTAGTTTAGCTCAGGTAGAGAGAAACTTGGGAAGATACATTCCAAGACATTCAAAGAGACTCCATCTTAATGAACTTAATATAAATAAGGCTGGGAAATTCCTTTTACCATTTTCAAGTTTCTGGATTTACCTCTAAACTACCTTAAAGATCCCTTGAAATCTGACCGTTTGATCTAGTGTTTAGGCATCAGGCTACAAATCAGAAGATGGTGAGTTTTAGTCCTGCCTGAGGTATGAAAGTCAGGTGGGTGGCTTTGGACAATCACCAGGAGATGGTGAGTTCTAGTCCTGCCCTAGACGTGGGAGCTGGCTGGGTGACTTTGGACCAACTCACCTCAAAGGGTTCTTCTTTGTGGGGAAAAGAGGAAACGGAAGGACTATCAAGTATGCAGTGGTGGGATTCAAGTAGGTGAACAACCAGTTCTCTGTGTGAATGCCACTTCCGGAAGTCTGCTCTGGGCCTGGGCAACCAAAAAATTAAATACCGGTTCTGCTGAAGTGGTGCAAACCAGCTGAATCCCACCACTGCAGGTATGTGTGCCGCCGTGAGTTATTATCAAAAAATTACGAAGACGTGATAGAAGTCAATAAATTTTTCCCCAGTTGTGTGGGGCCTAATACTCTGGATATCTACAGTACCTGGAAAAAATGACACATTTTTGGTTACAAGGGACCAGTAGCAGTACTGCACAGTTTCAAACTGAGATCCACCCCCCCCCACTTCATTCCTACTGTAAGAGCAGCTAAGAACCGGATACGGGGTCCTTTGCAGAAACAGCTTATAGCTTCTCACTGAACTAAAGGCGCTCTGCAGCCTAAGGCATGTGAAAATTTCAGCATAAAATTCATGGCGGTATCGGGTAGGCAATAAATAAAGGTGAAAATGAAGGGGGGGGGTTCAATTCCTACCAGATACTTTTCCATAATTAACCCAACCAGGACAGAGATTCAGTGCATCTTCTGGGGTTCACACCGCAACTGAGCTTTCAAACTCCCGCACCATTCGAAGGGTGTTCATCTCAAAGTGCATAGCTAAATGTCTGAGGACTGAGATTCTCAGTCCTCCAGGACACGCTTGTCCCAAAGGTGTTAAATCCTCCCATTCTCCACCATCCAGTCAGAGCTAAAGAAGCTTCTTGGGTGAGAAGCAAAATGTCTTCAGGAGAGTTTTGCTCCATTTTACGACTTTTCTTGCCACAGTTGTTAAGTGAATCACTGCACTTGTTAAGTTAGCAACACGGTTGTGAAGTGAATCTGGCTTCCCCTTTGACTTGGCTTGTCTGAAGGTCGCAAAAGGGGATCACGTGACCCCGGGACACTGCGACTGTCATAAATATGAATCCGTTGCCAAGCGTCTGAATTTTGATCGTGTGGCCATAGGGAGGCTGCAACCGTTGTAATTGTGAAAAATGGTCATAAGTCACTTTTGAACTGTTGTAAGTCAAGGACTGTCGGTATGCAGAATTATAAGCTGAGCCAATGGGTGGTTTTAAACTAAGATGAAACAAGGTTGGCTAGTTTGTGCATCATATGAATCTAGGGGCATACAGATAGTCGTTGACTTGCGATTTCTATTGACCTCAAAATTCCTGTTGCTAAGTGAGACAGCTGTTAAGTGAATTTTGCTCCATTTTACGACTTCCATTGCCACAGTTGTTAAGCGAATCGCTGCAGTTAATTAAGTCAATTACATGGTTTTTAAGTGAATCTGGCTTCCCCATTTTACTTTGCTTGTCTGAAGGTTGCAAAAGGGGATCACGTGACCCCAGGACACTGCGACCGTCATAAATATGAGTCACTCGCCAAGTGTCTGAATGAACCTGACCATGGGGATGCTACAATGGTCATAAGTGTGAAAAAACGGTCATGTCACTTTTTCCGGGGCCATTGTCACTTCGAACGATCACTAAATGAACTGCTGTAAGTTGGGCTATCTGCAATTAAAAACTGTGTGTGTGTGTGTGTGTGTGTGTGTGTGTGTGTGTAGGAACTTGGCGATTATAGACAAAAAAAGTAGCCTGAAAATGGACTATGGAGGCTATAGGAATTTTATGCTGTTGTTGCTTTGTTGTGCTGTTACATTTGGGCTGATTGTGGGTCACAGTCCAGAGTTGTACTTCTCTTGCTGGTTACCAGCCTGCCTGCCCTCATGTACCTGCACGGCTTGGAGCGCTGAGGTCTGTTGTCATGGCGCTAATGCTTTGTCCCCAGGGAACCTGTCCTGCCTTCCTCCTCTCCCTCCCCATTACATGTGGTGCTCCTTCACCACCAGAGATCTTTGTCCTTGTCATGGCGACTGTCAACAGGATTTTTTTCTGGCTCCCTCTGCTTGGGCTGCCCAGGGAGAAGACAGCGGCAAGCAGAACATCTGTGCCAATTAAAACTACACAAGTTCCCCAGTCAAGGTCCCCGAGGCCCATTAACATCTCGGTTCCAATGGAAGAGAGTGGGGTGAAGAGGAACTAGTATCTGTTCTAGTGTTTCTCAACCTTGGCAACTTTAAGATGCGTGGACTTCAATTCCCAGAATTCTCCAGCCAGCCTGGGGAATTCTGGGAGCTGAAGTCCACATATCTTAAAGTTGCCAAGGTTGAGGAATGCTGATCTGTTCAGAGGATTGGAAAGGCAAGTTCACACCTATGCAAGGAAAACTGGTACATATTTGTGTTTGAAGGAGCATCTGGTCTCGGGTCTATATTGCAACTTGAGTACTGCGATGTGCTTTACTTGGAAATGCTTGAAAAGCGTCAGAAAGCGTCAGTTGATGCAAATTGCAGTAGATTTTTTTTGTCTTTTTATGACCCTGTATTTCCTTTTATTGGGGTGGAGTTGGGGGCAACTGAATGGAGCTGAATGTTTACTGGTTGTATCCTCTTCCTGATCCCTATGCAGAATTCGCAGCAGATATTACGTACTCGCTGCCTAGGATTGAACTCTCAACCTCTTGAGCGTGAGACGAGTGTCTTCACCTCTAGGCCACTGCGTTGCTTGCAGTATTTAATAAATTCTTAATTTTGGATTCTTCCAATGCCTGTTTTAAAAAAATCTGGTGACTGGTTTGATTGGGGCACAATGTATTGGCTTGGGGTCAGTCTATGAACTCTTAAAAAGTAAAGGATTCCTGTTCCAGTCATGTCCAACTGTAGGGGGCAGCACTAATCTCTGTTTCCTAGCTGAGAGAGCCAGCATTGTCCACAAGTCCCAAAGTTGCCAAGTTTGAAGACACCTGCTCTAAAGCTTCACAGACACTTTTAGGCCATTTTGTGGGATTTCCCCATCCTTTTCAGGATAGGTTTTTCTTTCCTAAAGTCTTGGGGTTCCCCCAGCACCGACTGATACTTGTCTCTTGCATGGGAGTGGTGCCATTTGGGTTCCATAACCGGCAACAGCACTCACAGTTGGACTGTCAGAAAAAGACAGAATGTTATTTACATTCATCACCTCTTCTGTCTCCAGGGAATGACAACTAGAGTAATAAGCGTGCAAGTGTTATAAAAAAATGCCACCCATACTTCCAGCTTTTCCCCTGTAAAAAAACAAACAAACTGAAAACCTACATTGACTGATGTTTCAGATGTTGGCGTTTTCTTGCTTCACCAACGCACTGTCAAAGCTCTGCTCTTTTTCTTAATGTGTGTCGTGTTGCACACTAAAAAAGCGGCAGAGCTTTAATTGTGTTGTTGCAGACACCACCTTGATTTTTGTATGCCTTATTTCCACCACCACCTTGCCCCCACAATGTCCTTGGCCTCAATTACATCTCATTGGCTTCCATTGGCAAGACTATTCGGAACTTTGGGACAGCCCAACCCAACCCAAATGCTAAATTTCCACCTGCTAGAAGCTAAGTAGTTAAAGAAGGAAAGACAGAATATACAGGTAGTCCTTGACTTACAACCATTCATTTAGTGACCATTCTAAGTTACAACGGCATTGAAAAAAGTGACGTATGACCATGTTTCACACTTACAATCATTGCGACAACCCCCCATGGTCACATGAACAAAATTCAGATGCTTGGCAACTGACTCATGCTTATGACGGTTGCAGTGTCCCGGGGGTCGTGCAATCACCTTTTGTGACCTTCTGACAAGCAAAGTCAATGAGGAAGCCAGATTCTCTTAACAACCAGGTTACTAACTTAACAAGTGCAGCGATTCACTTAGCTTCTGCAGCAAGAAAGGTCGCAAAAAATGGAGCAAAATTCACTTAGCAAATGTCTTGTTTTAGCAATGGAAATTTTGGGGTCAACTGTGGTCGTAAGTTGAGGGCTACCTGTATATACATTTATCTTGTCAGCATCTTTTGACCCCTCTTGTGTAAAAATGGAGGGCAATAATACTACCATTCTCACCTTTGCAGGATGAGAGATTTCCCACTGAAAAAAAAATATGTCACAATAGCACCGAAGCTTTCAAAAAGTTACTTGCAGGCTCCAACAGCTCAGCTTGGAGCAGTTGATTTCTTTTGCCAAGTGAGTTCTTTTTGACTTAACAGACCTTGGGGGAAGCAGAAATTATGAATAGCTGCTTTCTTCTATTGGCCCTTTGATGTTCTCTAATGACTCTTATAACTTGATCCTATAGTGCACGGTTCCCCAATCCCTGGTCCACGAACCAGAACTGATCCGTGGACCATTGGGAACTGGACCACACAAGTGGCGGTTGAGCATGCAAAGCTTTTATTTGCACAGGTGTGGAATTAGGTTGCATGTGTGAAACCAATCCCATCCCACCCTTCCACCCACTGGTCCATGGAGCCAAAACTTTGGGGACTGCTGGTATAAGTGGGTGCCAAACTAACATCACGATCCTTTAGTTACTTTCACAGTGGCTATAGAAAACTTCTTTGCTACTTCTGGGTTGCTTACAGAAGCCATGATGGCTCAGAAGAACCATAACATAACCATAAAAAATATCATGTGGGAAGGCAGAAAATGCAGTCAGAAGGATAGGTGAGAGTACATGTCATACGTATCACACACATTCTGGAGAGAGAGAGCAGTTCCCCGTGGATGGGCTCCAGCATGAATCCCAAAGCTTGGAAGACTAAACTTCTGGTCCCGTTGACTGACCCAGATTGGGTCCAGTACATGTCATATATTCCACGAATGAGGCAGCTATCGCACTGCTGTGGTATTACATCTCTGTATAGATTTGTTCTTCGTATAAGGACGTCTTATGCTCCTAAAACACCTAACTAAACTCTGGTTTGCATTGCATCGTTGCTGTTGCAGAAATGTTTTGAGTTCCCTTGGTCCAGCCACTAATGGAAGAAACAATAACTTGGGGAGGACTTGCCCCCAGGGTTCACCCTGTTTCCCAATGGAGCTTTTAGTCACTGTTTCCTGGATTCTCTCTCCCCCCCCTTTTCAAGCTGCATTCTGCATCTTGACTGGGAGAGCCCTGCCGGCAGCATGGTTAAAAATAGCTCCGAGGAGGCTGTGCTCAAGCATCTAATCAGCCGCCAGTCAATTGCCTGCCCGTCTGAAGAGCGGTTTATCAGAAGCAGGATTGCCAGCAGAGATGGCAGTGGCAGCAGTTGCTAATTAACAGTTAACCTGGGGTTGCAGGAAGATCCCAGCCAGGGAAGGCTGGATGTGTCTCTAACTGGGAGGACCAGAATATAATGTGCCTGGAATGGATACAGCATGCAGCCCACACTGGTGGATCCTTAATGACATACTGGTGGCAGCTGCCAGGGTCAGCCTTGATGATGCTGTCCACATATTTTGGTGGTTTTACTTGCCCTGGAGGAGAGAGGATGAGCTGGAGCAGATGAGCTGGAACAGGGACATCAGCTCAAGCCTGAAAAGATGGATGGAGTTTCTGTATCAAGGCAGCATGCTGACATGGTTAAGCTACGTCAGATAGTTCTCACAGAGGCTCGTGCAAGCTAAAGTGCATTGGGCTTGATTGCTGGTTCAAAGGCAACAAATGTCTTTGATGCAATCCCCTCCTCTCTTTCACTTTATCTTGGTTACCATGGGTCTCCTTCTCTCTCACCCAGATGTGTACATGCCTTCCCAGCTGTTGTGCAGTATCCCTACCAGTACAAAGTCATCCTAGCAACTTATTTGCATCCATGCCCTATGTTATTCCATGGGCATCTCTCACCTTTTACAAGCTACTTTCCCACATTGCTTTAAGACAGTCTGTTGGAGTATGCAAACTACATCCTTGGCGGTGTAAACTACTATTTGTGGCTTGGCATGATATGTTGCCAATTGTGTATCTTGCAAAGAATGATTAAAGAAAACATGGCTTAGTGTAGTGCACAATCCAGATAACTATGTTTGCAAGGTGGCATATAGGCCTACATATAGATGGTGTGGTGTAATCAAAACATATGTTGCCTCATATCTGAAGTTATTTTCACACCATTGTTTTCCATTTTTCTTGAGAATAGTTACCAGGAATAGAGCTTTTTCTGTTTCTTTGTGTGAAGCATGAATCTTTCCTGTCATCTTTTTGTAGGCAAGTTAAAAACTGGTCCTCATTTATTTAATTAGCTATTTTACGTGGTTGTCTGTCAGGCACAGGCAACCAGAATCACTTGTGAATAGGACCATGAAGACATTTTATTGTCAATCACCTATATTACAAGAATCTTAGCAGACTGTCTGCCTTCCCTTGGAAATGGCAGGTATTGACGTAGTGGCTTGTTCTCAGATGTTTCCTCCCCCAAACAGACTCTAAGCTGGAATGTCTTTTGATGTCCTCTTCAGCCAGTGGTTCCACCGCACTGCCCTACTTAATCCTAGGTGGCTAACAAAAAGTACAGGTAGAACGCAGTATTAACAACTCTCACTAGACACCAGATTATTGAGGCACCTCACAATTACTTCTGCTCTGGGAACAGACATAGCTTTGTGGCTGCTGAGGGTCAACACTGACTTGATGATGCCTAATCAATTAATCACGACATCAAAGCCGTTTCTTCACACAACACCCCTTAGCCAGGTCACTTCCTTGTCTTCATGCTGCATTTGCACAATATGCTAGGCTTGGTCAACACTGAGTTTGATAGCATGCCTTGCAAACCGAGGCTACTGGAAAAATGAATAGTTTAGAATATCATGGAAGCCCACAGACTAAGTTAGTTTGGTTGAACTGGTGTTTCACTGAGTCTGCTGGAATCACTTTGCAGTGACCTTTTTTGGTTCGTCTCAAGGCTTAGTGCCATGGGAGAGGAAAGGAGGCTTTTTGTGGCAACCTGGGCATAACCCTTCCATTTTCCAGCAAAGATTCCCATGCTCCAAAATGTCCACGACAGTCCACACTTCAATAGAGCATTGAGCACTTTTATTGTGCAACACCCTGCAGTTGTTACTTTGCTTTTTTACTGTGGCACGCTGGACTTCCAAGGGTAGCTGTGAGAATGGGAAAGGGTGGAGCAGGGGTGGGTGGCTGATGCAGTTGGCTTTACGTCAATCGCCTCTCCTGTCAGTTTGAAAATAGCTTGTGTGGGTTGTGGTCAGGAGAGAGGAAGTTGGACTGATTGGGAAACAGCCCGCCCCAGCTCTGAGTCTCAGAAATGACAAATTAAGAAGATAATCTTTACTTAGAGATCACAACTTGTCCCAAAAGTAAGGGAGGGAGATCTGATGGCCCTGGTGATCAGAAAGTGGGCCTGAGTGAAGGCATCAAAGTGGACTACATAGATGTATTTAAATAAAGGCTGGAGGGCCATCGGTTGGGATGCGCTGCTGTGTTCTGTCCTTCACTGAGCTAAGAGCTGAACAAAATTAGGGTTTCCTCAACCTTGGTGGCTTTAAGATGTATGGACTTCAATTTCCAAATGCTGCCTGTGGAATTCTGGGAGTTGAGGTTTTTAAAGGTAAATGACCCTACATGCTCCCTTCATAGAAGCACCCAGCAAATTTCTTTCTTTCTCTATTTCTCCCTTTTTTTTTTAGTCACGTGGAGACCACAGGCAGTGGCACTAAGTCTCAGTGGGAAGCAGCTGCCAGACGTTGCTATGTAAGACAGACAGCCAACATGGACATGATGGAAAACAGTTTCACAGGTTCATATAACTGAGGTGATCTGTCTTGTCTGGCTCACTCGAGGGTAGAGAGAAACTGAGCAATGTCTGGATGTTTGGCTGCCTTTTCCCTTAATCCAAACTAGATGGGTTTAGCTTCTGCTAGGCAAAGGTTGCCTGCCATGCACTAGCGGTCTCCTGCTCATTAAGCACACTAATGAGATGTGAGCCAAGTTCTCAAATGACAGGGCTGTGGAGAGGGGAGGGGGGAGGACACAGCAGGCCGGTGTCCATGACAAGCAGGGCTAGAGCTCCTACTAATCCACACTGACTTTCTTGCAGGAGATGCCGGATTGTGGGGCAAGGAGAATACAGTGAATGAGCACCCACCTTGTGCCCTTGAAGGTGTGATTGATGATCAAGCTTGTCAGTCTGCTTCAAGGATCAGGCAGAATGAGAACCTATTTTCCTTTGCTTCCACTGATCAATTACAGAGGAAAGGCGTCATGGGTCTTGGCGTACTCTGTGTGGATATAAGCTTAATAATCCCTCAACAAATGAAGGCGAATATACATGTCCCAGGATAATGTTGCAGGATCCAATCTGAGTCGGTCACCGGGACCAGAGGTTTAGTCTTCTGAGCTTTTGGACTCTTGCTGGAGCCCATCTTCAGGGAACCTCTCTCTAGCAAAGTGTCTGTAGTTCTCTGTGCAGTATTTATAGTGTACGTGGCTTTTTAGATGTTGATTGGGGTGTGTTGATGGCTGGCTTGTAAGTCATTAACTGTCATTTGCTTGTGCTGTCCAGCCCTCGCCTTCTAAGTACTTGATAGCTGGTAGTAAATCAGCATTCCTCTTGATTGACGAGGGGCCTGTTTCCCAGGCTTCAAATACTTCCCTGACTGTTTTTGTGCCTGCTCGTCCAACAATCTTAATAGCTGCAAAATTGAATGTGTGTCCTTGTTCATTGCAGTGTGAAGCTACCAATAAGTTCGGGTCTTCTCCTCTGACCATTCCCTTGTGTTCTTGCAACCTGGTGGTTAGCCAGGGGATGACGGAATGCACAACAGGCAAAACATACATCATAATCTGGGGTCCTTGAAGCTCTCTGAGCTTGGTTGTTTGCATTAAGACTTTTTCATTATTTCGGTAGATAACATCATCAGTTAATGAGGACCAATGGTGTTACCTAGTTGGGTAATGAAATGTCTGTAAGAAAGCAGCCAAGCTCAGAGAGCACCAAGAATCCCCAGAGTTCAACTCTGAGCTACAAATATTCTCTTCTATTGGCATATGTCATAATGTTGAGATGCAAACTCTGCCCCCTTTGCATACGGTTTGCAATATGTTAGTTGGGAAGTGAGAGGCAAACCTCCCAGGGATTCATTTAAGTTCCCTGAAATCAACTTCCTCTTCACAGAAAAGGTTTGTCTGCAAGAGATTGCTTTGCACGGCTTGCTGTCTTCCTGAGCAGGTGACACCAGGGAGGTGGCCCTGGGGCACCCGTGGGAAGGGGAGGGGTGGTGCCAGGATTACGGAGCAGGGAGGCACCTGTGCCGGAATCCTTCTTCTTCTGTAAAGCTTTTCCTGTAATGGATTATGCAGGCACGTTGGGCCCAGGCTGTGCTGCTGTGAGCAAAGATTATCACAGCAAGAGCAGCATTTCTGGGGAGTTAGAGAATTAATTAAGGATGAAAAGACAGATTTATTAGCTCAGGATTGAATAGCTTAAATGCTACCACTTTATTCTGGTTTTTTTTTCTCACTGTCTCTGCCCCAGACAGGGATAACTGTCGGACAGTACAAGGAGGCAGGCCCTGAGCTAATGCAGCCTTTGTCAAGCTGGACCTCAGCTCCCCTTTTGTAATGTCTGGCAAACATGGCTAACAGCCTCTCCTGATGACTAAAGGTCCATGTCAGTGTTTCTCAACATTCATAACTTTTAAAATGTGTGGACGTCAACTCCCCGAATTCCCTAGCCAGCATGTATTTGTGATTTTCTCCAGTTCTTTCTCATCTGTTCGGCTGTCTCCAGACACTGCCACATCCATTGTCCACACTATCTAGACTTCAGTTCAGAACTGAAGAAGCTTCTTGGATGAGAAGTGAAACGTCTTCAAGGAAAAACAAAGTCCAGTTGACTTTTGAAAATGCACCTTTGGGACAACCATGACCTGGATGACTGAGAATCTCCATAGGCATTTGTGTCTGTTGCGCAGTGACTCGATACTGATGACACTTTTAACTTCGCCTTCTAGCCTGCTCTTCTCCTACAGCCACTGACTGGGACACACAGCCTCATTTCAGTATCCTTCTTTTGCACAAGTTGAGGTGGCTAAGGCAGGGGGCACACCCTGACGGGCACCCACTTCAGTGAGGCAGTTCCTTGATCTTTTATCAGACGTTCTTTGCATTCAATAGCTAGTTTCACAAGCACACTAAAGCTGGACTAACCAAATATAATGATCATATAATGTGGTGGCCAATTAATCCAATTTATGGATGAAAATGATATACTGCTACACATAACCTGCTAAGCAAATGGTTGAGTTCCTGAGATATGCCAAACTGCAAAACTCATTTGAGCCTTGTGTGTTGTGTTATTGAAAGCTAGCCCATCACCTCTTACCCATTTCTTAATCAATCCAGTAATTCTTGTTGATATATGGGATGGATCCCAAAGATGATTTTTCAGGAGGCAACTGGATTTTCTTGTTTTTCTTTGAAGACGTTTTGCTTCTCATCCAAGAAGCTTCTTCAGCAATGACTGGATGGTGGGAAATGGAAGGATTTATATTCCTTGCAGACAGCTGGTCATTTGCATTCTTTTAGAGAGTTGTTGAGGCCACCTGGTGGTTTACCTGTGTCCTCAGGGTCACCGGAGCAGTGTAAATGTGTGTGGAGCCTTCTTGGCTGCAGGATGTTTTCTGCCCTGGGTCCCTTCACTGTGGAAGGCAGGCGCAGGTTGTTGGCAATGAGTCTGTGTGGTCTGCATCTCAAACTGAAACGCAAATGATTCCTGTAGTCTGCAATGTTTTCTGGAAATCCATAGCTAAATGTCTATGGAGATTCTCAGTTATCCAAATTATGCTTGTCCCAATTCCCCACCATCTAGTCAGAGCTAAAGAAGCTTCTTGGGTGAGAAGCGAAACATCTTCAAAGAAAAACAAGACAGTCCAGTTGCCTCGTGAGAAAGCACCTTTGGGACAACCATGACCTGAGAATCTCCATAGAGATTTATATGGCATGGAGTTTATATACCAGGGGTCTTCAAACTTGGCCCTTTTATGACTTGTGGACTTCAACTCCCAGAATTCCTGAGCCAGCGTGCCTGGCTGAGGAATTCTGGGAGTTGAAGTCCACAAGTCATAAAAGGGCCAAGTTTGAAGACCCCTGTTGTATACTTTTGATTTGGCTGAGAGGATTCTGGTACCTAATACAGCACAGCTACATACTTTTTAGTTCAGTGGAGTGGATATCAGTAGGCATTGAAATGACATTCTGGCATATCTTTATACTAATCTTTAGAGGTTGCTGGCCTAACATTCAAACAAGAGGATGTGGATGTGACATTGCTTTTCACTTGTGTGGGTTCTTGGCTAAGATTCTAAGCGGTGTTCAGAATTGATGCAAAAATCATGTTGATTTTTGCTAACTGCAGCTTTACTCAATACCTAGCCCCATTTAGTTAAGACTGGCAGAGTTCAAAATCTATTTGCACCTGACTTCAAAATTGGCAAGTCAGAAGGCGCTAATTGCAGAGTCATGAATTGCAAATGACAACAGTCATTCGCATACAAGCCCCGAAAGCCTTCCAAAGGCTATGTAGTAAATTTAAGTACAGAATTTAGAGGGAGAAAATGAACTTGCTGGTGGAGAGGAAAGCAGATTTAAAATTGCTTCTAGGGAGTTTAGTTATACTCTGCCATTGTGATGAAATCAAATGTAGAAAGCCTGCCGACAGTCCTCCATTGGGCTGGATGACAATTCCTATAATCTTGATCGTGCAACTGCATGTCGCGTTGTGCTGAATTAGAAAAGGCTGATTTAGTTGTGTTACTTGGTGCCTATGGGAAGGTCCACTCTGCTACTCCAGATTTAAGCCCATTGAATGGCCTTTTAAATATGTCCTCTTCCTGAATGCCCGTCCAAGCTGATCTGGATTTGTGTGTCCCTGGCTTTTCTTTCCAACATTTGCCACGAGGCATGTATGTTTGTGCCTGCCTGTGTGCAAAATAAACAAATGGTAATTAACTTTGAAGCAACACCCATGTTTAGCCCACCATAGAAGGTGCCGTTGGCTTTTGTGCTACCTCCACTCTCATTAGCAGCCTGTCACCATTTGCTCTGGTTAGCCAGCATCACACAGCACTAAGATTGCCCCCCCCCGGAACTGACATGTTCGGCAAGTGGCCTGCTATGGGGACATTTGTTGGCAGGGGTGGTGCTCTCCATCATCTGCGTGACCTTTGCCTTCTGCAGTCATTTTTTGAAACAAAGATAAAATGAGCTCCATCTGATGTCTTTCCAGCAAGCAAAAGACTCGTTCATCTGCCCAGACAAAGTTGCCCGTTGTTGTGCATGAATTCTGAACATCATGCCTAGTGTCTTTATGGGAAGCTCCAATACATATCTCTCTATGGAGAGTCCAGCTCTATCTGGGAAGGAGCTGTGTATATGATGGGGATGCATTAGCCATGTGCCCATCTGATCAAGCACACACTTATAATATAGGCAGAGATGCAAAGTATCAAAAGGAGCGCTAGCTGGTGATGCCTTCACAGAAACTCTTTGACTGGTTACTGAACAAACTCGCATTCTGGGTTTGCACATTCCACTGAACCGCAAACACACCGAGTGGGTTTGGTCTGCACAATGTGCCAAATTTCCACCAAACCAAACCAAATCTAAGAATGAAAGTACTAAAACTTAATAGGCTGTGGGAAAGCAGCTGCTAAGACTTTATCTGGCCTGATGAAATTCAGGGGTGTCAAACTCAATTTCATTGAGGGCCGTATCAGCATTGCGGTTGCCCTCAGGGGGCTGGGTGGGTATGGCCTGGGTGGGCGTGGCCTACTGGGTGGGCGTGGCTAGAGTGCGTATGGCCTACTGGGTGGGCATGGCCAGCTCTACCTCATTCGCATCAAGGGTGCCTATGGGGGCCTGGGCAGGAGTAGGACAGATCTGAGGGTCTCTGGCAGAAGGAGGGTCTCTGGGCCAGGGCCAAGGCAGTGGGGGCCGTTCCCTCACTGTTTCCAGGATGGCTTCACGGGCCGCATGAAACCACTTTGCGGGCCGGATCCGGCCCCCGGGCCTTGTGTTTGACATGTCTGAAATAGATTAATGAAAAGAAGGACTAGGGGTGACATGATAGCAGTGTTCCAATATCTCAGGGGCTGCCACAAAGAAGAGGGAGTCAAGCTATTCTCCAGAGCACCTGAGGGCAGGACAAGAAGCAACGGATGGAAACTAATCAAAGAGAAAAGCAACCTAGAACTAAGGAAAAATTTCCTGACAGAACAATTAATCAGTGGAACAACTTGCCTCCAGAAGTTGTGGGTGCTCCAACACTGGAAGTTTTTAAGAAGAGATTGATCAGCCATTGATCTGAAATGGTATAGGGTCTTGTGTTTGAGTAGGGAATTGGACTAGAAGACTGCCTTCCAACTCGATTATTCTGTAAACAGGGATGTAAAGCATGTTTAAGTGACTGACCCATCCAGAATATCCTAGAAAGATGGAAAAGGGGAGATTATGATTTTGCAAAGGAATTCTTAAATAATGGAGACAGCTCCATGCTTTACTGTCAAGGGTTGAATCTGGGGGCTTTGCAGGGACCGGGGTGTGTGTGGGGAGAATAGAAAAATCAAGATTGCAGCCACAGTTATGTGATCAAAACCCACCCCCCCCTTTTTTTTTTACATTTCCCCATGTAAGAAGGAGTGAAGCTTTAATTGGACAGCTATGGGGGATGCTTCTGGATGGATTGGCACTAAATCAGGAGGAAATCAACCCATGAGGGGATGAGAACATGGGAGCATTGGATTTGTGTATAAAGTGCCCAATAACGTTTTGAGTTGAAGCTTCCAATAGACCACTGAGAAGCCAAACAGGGAAATATTTTATTTATTCCGTTTAACATCATAGAGTGCTTTTCCGTTGATAACCCTTCAAAGTGACAGTGGATGTTGTAGAAAACCAAATAACAGAACCACAGCAAAACAATTTTATATGCTGAGAAGTGACAGCAGAAACATCACCAGGGAGAAAAGGCTGTCCTCTGTGAGAAAAATAAGGTAGTCCTGTATTTAATAACTGCCTTGTTTTAGCAGCCGTTTGCAGTTATGATGGTGAGGAAGAAGTAACTTTGTGACCGGTCCTCGCATTTATGACCTTGGCAGGTCTGAAAAGCAAAGGAAAATTAAAGCCAGATCCTAAGTACAGTTGGGGTTTCACTTAGTGACTGAATGTCTATAGGGATTCTCAATCATCCATGTCATGATTGTCCCAAAGGTGCTTTTCCGAAGAGCAACTGGACTTTTCTTTAGTTCCAGAACTGAAAAAGCTTCTTGGATGAGAAACAAAATATTTTCTAAGGAAAAAAAAACCCAAGAAAAGTCCAGTTGGCTTTTGGAAAAGCATCTTTGGAACTCTTAATGAACACTTAACCACCAAGCTGCTAGTCCCATTTGTGCTTGCTAAACAAGGATTACCTGTAGCTGAAAGATGGTGTATCTCTGTGTTTGTGTGTGTGTGTGTGTGTGCGTGCGTGTGCATGAATAGGACTTGCCTTCTTAGAAAACCAGGTGGGGCAGAGTGCATGGTTCTGCAGCTTTGTCACATCACCTAGCACAGCCTTGGGATGTGACAGTCACGGGCCCTTAATCTAGTCTGGTTTTGCAGCCTCGATCACTTTTCCACGCTCCTCGTGTTTTTCTCGTAGCAGAAAATCCTTGAGAATTTAACTTGCCCTGTTCTGGCTGGCAGGGAGCATAGCGGGCAATTCCAGCCTGGAGGCCCCTCGGTCTAGACCAACAGCTGCTTCTCACCAGTTCATTTCAGGACAAGCACGTGGTGGTGTGCCGGAGAGAGAGGGAAGCTTGCTGTGTGCAGCCGCCAGACACTCGTGCAGTGTGTGTGTGTGTGTATGTGTCTGTGTGTGTGTGTACGTACACACAAGTGTGCTGGGATAGAGGAACTGTCTAGTCTGCATGGCTTTTCCTGCATGGAAAAGACAGGAAATCAGCAGAAGCTGCTGATCTAGCAAAAAGGGTAGAGGTGACTCTGCAGCTCATATCTTCCTGACCTTCTGGGGGGCATTTGAGCATGCATTCACTGTTTCTGCACCCGGCTAGTCCTGTGGGCAAATTAGGTGTGGATATTTTCCCGTCTCCTACGGTTGACTCCTTCTCTGAGGGGGAACTTCAACAGAAGAGACCTTTCCACCTCAATGAAGTGCCTCAGGGCGGTGTTGGCTGAGGTATTATCTGAACACTGGGCCTCTCTCAGTTGCAGGAGGCAACATCTCACCAGCCCAAGGCTTTTACTGTGTGATTTGCCAGCAGGAAAGATGGATTTCGTTCCCTTACGCATGTTATTAATTTTATTTATTTATTTCTAAAATGTATCATTTGCCTGCCCAATGGCAACTCTTGGGATGGCTAATAATAATAATAGTAATAATAATAATATCCAAAATACATGTTAAAAACACAAGGAAGGGAGACAAGGAAATAACTCAATGATTGCAGAGATTTTTTTTAAAAAAACAGCAGCTATGTTGATTCAATCTAATATAAATGTAAAATCAGGGTAGGAGGAGATTAGTAGTACAGTGGAATACCTTACTAGGCATGTTAGCAAAAAATCAGGAGTTATAATAATAATAATAATAAAGTTGGAAGAGATCTTGGAGGTCATCTAGTCCAACCCCCTGCTCAGGCAGGAAACCCTATACCAGTGATGGCGAACCTTTTAGAGACCGAGTGCCCAAACTGCAACCCAAAACCCACTTACGTATCATCGGGTGCCGGCTGGGCATGGCCCTTTAGGTGGGTGTGGCTGCAGTGGTAGCAGACTGGGTGGGACTAAAAAGTTCAATCAATCAATTCTAAATTTGCGAGAACTTTTTTTTTCCCCACGAGAAGTTGATTAATTGAACCTTTTTTGGGGGTACATGGTGGCAGAGGCCTAAAGCAAAAAGGTTTTATAAAACCCAGCTGAAGGCCTAGATCTGGGGCGACGGCATGTGTGCCCACAGAGAGGGCTCTGTGTGCCACCTGTGGCACCCGTGCCATAAGTTCGCCACCACGGCCCTATACTATTTCAGACAAATGGCTGTCCAGTCTCTTCTTAAAAACTTCACAGCATTCACAGCTTTTGGAGGCAAGTTGTTCCACTAGTTAATTGTTTTAACAGTCAGGAAATTTCTCCTTAGTTCTAAGTTGTTTCTCTCTTTGATTAGTTTCCATCCGTTGCTTCTTGTCCTGCCTTCAGGTGCTTTGGAGAACAGCTTGACCCCCTCTTGTTTGTGGCAACCCCTGAGATATTGGAACAATGCTATCGTGTCACCGCTTGTCCTTCTTTTCATTAAACTAGACATACCCAATTCCAGCAACCGTTCCTTATATGTTTTATCCTCCGGTCCCCTGATCATCTTTGTTGCTCTTCTCTGTACTCTTTCTAGAGTCTCAACATCTTCTTTATATCATGGTGGTCAAAACTGGATGCAATGTTCCAAGTGTGGCCTTACCAAGGCATTGTAAAGTGGTATTAGTACTTCACGTGATCTTGATTCTATCCCTCTGTTAATGCAGCCTAGCACTGTGTTGGCTTTTTTGGCAGCTGCAGCACACTGCTGGTTCATATTTAAGGGATTGTCCACTAGGACTCCGAGATCCCTCTCACAGTTACTACTATTGAGCAAGATACCACCTATACCTGTGAATTTGGTTTTTCTTGCCTCAGTGTAGAACCTTACTTTTGGAAGCACCTTTTCAGACTAACAAATTTTATTAAAAGGCATAAGTGTGTAGCTACTGATTGATTTTGTACAGGTAGTCCTCGACTTACAACAGTTCGTTTAGTGATCGTTCAAGGTTACAACGGCGGTGAAAAAAGTGACATGACTGTTTTTCACACTTATGACCGTTGCAGCATCCCCATGGTCACATGATCCAAATTCAGATGCTTGGCAACTGAGTCAAATGGATGAAGGTTGCACTGTTCCTGTGTCTTGTGATCACCTTTTGCATCCTTCTGCCAAGCAAAATCAGTGGAGATTCACTTAAGTATTGTGTTACTAACTTAACAACTGCAATGCTTCACTTAACAACTGTGGCAAGAACGGTTGTCAAATGGGGCAACATTCACTTAACAAATGCCTTGCTTAGCCACAGAAATTTTGGACTCAGTTGTGGTCATAAGTCAAGGACTACCTGTCAAATTACTGAAAGAGTTACATCTTATCATACCTGAAGCTGGAAATTGCTGCTTCTCGGGCTGCTCCAATCCCCTTTGCTGAGTATGGACGAGTGGTGGGTTCAAAAGCATCACTACTGACAAAACACAGTTACTTCGTCATAGAATGTACTTTGCTGAATAAGCCAAATGCCAGGTTAACGTGATGGTCATTTGTATAATGATGCTAAGCTGGGTTCCCACAGTATGCTGAACCATTTTAGTCTAATCTAGTTGATTGTGTGAACCTAAACATTATCACTACAAGTAGTCCTTGACTTAGAACCAGAATTTCCATAGCTAAACAAGCTAATTGTTAAGTGCCTGATTTTACAAACTTTACAACCTTTTTTGCCACAGTTGTTAAGCGAATCGCTGCACTAGGCTTGTTAAGCGACTCAGGCAGTCCTTAAGAGAATCCAACTTCCCCCACTGACTTTGCTTGTCGGGGGTCAGAAATGGTAATCGCTTGACCTTGGCAACTGTCATCACTTGGTTGCTAAGTGCTGAAATCTTGACCATGTGACCTTGGGGATGCTACCATGACCGTTAAGTGTGAGGATTAGTCATAAGTCACCTTTTTCAATGCCTCTGTAAGGTCCGTCACTAAATGAAAGTTTATACATCAAGGACAACCTTTATGTCATTCCACAACAACTGATCTCATTTTCACTCTTCCCATTTAGCTGTCTTTCTCTTCGATTTGGAAAAAAAAATCCTTACTGGTTTTCTCTGACTCACTTATTTTTATTGGGGAGGGAGGAGGAAGTTGCTTGTCTAGGAGATCCTTTCTCTGTACCTTTTTCCAATGCCACAATCTTTGGAGGAGGGAACAAAAAAAGAACTGTTCTCGTGTTCCGAAGGGTTCTGCACTTTTAGATTTATATAGCAAGGCAGTATATTTTCCTGACAGTTATATTGTTCTTCAGCCGGATATGTGGTGCAGATATCTTAGTTCCCTTTATTTCCAGGATTCAGATAGGAATGCCGTTGCTTTAGTAGCAAAATAGCCTAAAAAAGAGAGGCATGGCGGGGGGGGGGGGAGGGAAATACTGCTGAGTTTTGCAAAAACACCTCCACATCTGAAAAACAGGAGGAATGGGTTAGTATTTTTTTTTAGGCTAATAACTTTTATTAGAAGGCGTAAGGTTTTGGGAGCTATAACTTAGCATTGCATACACGTTGCTCATGAGACCTTATGCCTTTTAATAAGATGAGTCAGTCTGAAAAGATGCTGCTGGACTCTTCCTGTTTTTTTTTAGCAAATGTCACCCAAAAAATTGTTGGGTAAAAATCATGCTGAAAACTGTGCTGTCAGATGAGAGCACAGAGCTCATGGGCCATCAAATGTTAAAAGGTGGAGGCACTGAAAAATGAAAGGCTGTTTTTGAGCTGGCTGGGGTGGGGAGGTTGTTGGGGGGGGATAGAGAAAGTAACAGAGAACCTGCAATCTGGAGCAGAGAATATTCCATACTGCAACGTTTTGTTGCTGAGGTTGTTTGTGGACTTCTGTCGGCCAGTATTAGCCCTGGTGGCTTTTGCATTGCACTGCATTACAAACAACGTGCTTCAGGTGACTAGTAGAAGAATCACAACAGGCTGGATTTGCAAAACACACCAAGCCACAAAGAAAAATCCAAGGCGTGGAACGTTTGTGAATGCATCTGCTACGCTTTTACCCAAGTTGGTTAAATGGTTCCCTTTGTGTGAGCCCAAGTCAGAGTCCTGTATGGTTGATCAACCTTTGCTCTTATTTATTGCCCTGTTCCTTTTAAAAAAACATTCTCCATGATTATGTAGTGTGACTTTCTCCTCTCCCTGGAATGTTACTACTCAATTATGGAAAGGGCAATTTAGGTTAGTTTGGATCCCATTTGTTTTATTTATGTATTTATACAGTGAGGATCGATAGTGAAGCTTGATGCAGGATGGTATTTATAAGTGGTAGATGCAATGCTGAGGAAGAGTCCTTGGCCATCCAATTCTTCCCTTCCCTGTTGCTTGAAATTTCCACCTCTGAGCAGTTAAGAGGGGACGACTTCAGAATAAGCTGCACAAAACTGTGGACACTTCAATGTCCCAGGCAGAGTACAGTTAGTCCTCCTGACTTATTTTCAAGATTCATTTAGTGACCGTTCAAAGTTACAATGCCACTGAAAAAAGTGACTTATGACCATTTGTCACACTTATGACCGTTGCAGCATCCCCATGATCACGTGACTTACGTTCGAATAGCAATAGCACTTAGACTTATATTCCGCTTCACAGTGCTTCACAGCCCTGTCTAAGAGGTTTACAGAGTCAGCCTCTTGCCCCCCACAACCTGGGTCCTCATTTTACTGACTTTGGAAGGATGGAAGGCTGAGTCAACCTTGAGCTGGTCAGGATCGAACTGCTGGCAGTGAGTGGAGTATGGCTGCAATACTGCATTCTAACCACCGAGCCATCAGGGCTCTTCTGTTTGACAACTGGTTCATATTTATGACAGTTGCAGTGTCCTGGGATCATGTGATCCCCTTTTGCGACCTTCTGACAAGCAAAATCAATGTGGGAGCCAGATTCATTGAACAACCATGTAGCTAACTTAAATAAATGTGGTAACAAAATGGGACAAAACTCACTTAACAAATTCCTCAGTGAACAACATAAAAATGTGGGCTTAATTGTAGCCATAAGCTGAGGATTACCTGTATCTGTGCCAAAGAGCATGTCCATTTATGAATGTTAGGTCAACTCTTTGTGGGGAGGGAATACAAACATGTGACCTTTGTAACAGTGGGACCTCTTCTCCTTCAGCAAAAGTCTCTGTGAAGCTGACCAGGTGGTCTTTCTCAAGGCACACCCATTTGTAGCAGAGAAAGTGGTTTGTGGCTGAAAGCTGTCCAGGAATAACATCTTTTTTCTGTCTCTGAAAGCTCTGCCTCATCCCGATCATATGCTGGACACAGCTGTAGTTGTTTTGAATCCATACAGGCATGAAGTGCATTTGCATGACTCTTATTTTATTTGTTAAATTCATATAGCTGCCCATCTTATATACGTGACTCTGAGCAGCTTACAAAGTTAAAAGCACAAAACTGCAGGTAGGCCTCGACTGATGACTACAATATGAGCCCAAACTTTTTGTTGCTAAGTGAGACATTGGCGAAGTGAATTTTGCTCCATTTTGCCACCTTTCTTGCCACAGTCGTTAAGTGAATCACTGCATGGTTGATAAGTGAATCTGGCTTTCCCATTGATTTTGCTTGTTGGAAGGTTTCAAAAAGGGGATCACGTGGCCCCAGGATATTGCAACCATCATAAATATGAGTCAGTTACCGAGCATCTGAATTTTGATCATATGACCCTTGGGAATGCTGGAATTGTCATAAGTATGAAAAATGGTCATAAGTCACTTTTTCAGTGCCGTTGTAGCTTCAAATGGTCACTAAATAAACTGTTGTAAGTCGAGGACCACCTGTAATAGAAAAAAAATATGAAAAGCAATAAAAATGATGAAAACCATAGGAAAGTGATCTGCAGGAGAGCCCACCAATTTCCTAGCAGTATGGGAAGGAAATGGAATCAAGGCTGAGAAAGAATTAAGTAGGATTTAGTTCAAATTTATTTATTTATTTATTTATTTATTTATTTATTTATTTATTTATTTATTTATTTATTTATTTATTTATTTATTAATTATGGGACTTATACGCTGCCCTATCTCCCAAAGGACTCAGGTCGGCTAACAACAATAAAATACAGAATACAAATATTAAAAAAATAGGAGCTGAATGCTCCTACGTGTTAACTACACATACCTACATAAGCTATAATTGGGATAGATGCAGTGGTGGGATTCAAATACGTGAACAACCGGTTCTCTGTGTGAATGCCGCTTCCAGAAGTCCATTCTGGACCTGAGCAACAAAAAATTAGCTACCAGCTCTGCCGAAGTGATGTGAACCAGCTGAATCCCACCACTGGATAGGTGTGAATGCAAAGAACTTTGTGTTTGTGTGTGTGTGAGATTCCAGTATTTGTGATCTTTTCTTTGATGGATTTCTTACTTCATACTAACTGCATAACTTCTTCACAACACATTTAGATTTCTAGTTAACGCTAAAGGTTGCATTGAAGAATGGCTGCAGGACTTGGGTTTGACTAGTCTAAAGAAAAGAAGAAATAGGGGTGACATGATAGCAGTGTTCCAGTATCTGAGGGGCTGCCACAAGGCAAAGGGGGGGCAGGTTGTTCACCAGAGCACCAGAGGGAAGGATGAGAAACAATGGTTGGAAACTGATCAAAGAGAGAAGCAACCTGGAACTAAGGAGAAACTTCCTAACAGTGAGGACAATTAACCAGTGGAACTGCTTGCTTTCGGAAATCGTGGGTGCTCCATCACTGGAGGTTTTTAAGAAAAGACTGGACAGTCACTTCTCTGAGATGGTATAAGTCAGCCATGTTAAACTGCTGGCTCATGGGCCGGATGCGTCACGCCGAAACTGCCCCTCTTTGCCGGCAATGGGGAAAAAGTTGCAATATGTCGAGCGAGTTTGACATGCCTGGTATAGGTTCTTCTGCTTGAATAGGAGGCTGGACTAGAAGACCTCCAAGGTCCCTTCCAGCTCTATTCTGTTCTGTTCTGTTCTGTTCTATAAATAAGTCTTAATAATGTTTCAGGGCAAACTTATTCTATCAGGAATAAATATCTCTGTCTTCAATAAAGTTGGTCTCTGAATTGCAATCATGCCCCATAAACTTAATTATACATTTTTAATGGTGGTTGGCATGCAAATTTTAAATGTCTCCTTAGCTTCTTTTTAAATTGTGTGTTACATCCTTTGGCAGGGTTCACACAATATAGAAAGCTAAAATAAAATGAACTTAAGTTTGTTTGCAATTCCAATGTGTTGAAGGAATCTCAGTTGTTAATACAGTGTATAACTCAGGCCATTGCAATTAGCCAAAATAGGGCTGCAGGGGGTTGCTTCAGATAGATAGAATCCTAAAATGTGTATACCTAGTTATTTACTTCTGGTAACCTGGAATTAAGGTTAGTGTACTGTGAACATGCAGTACACATGCAGAACCTCCTTTGAGTGGAGATTCTTTAATAGGTGTCTGGCAAAACAACAAGGGCGTAATGAGTTTCTGCAGTTTATGTTGCTAAAGAAAACAATTTATCCACTTTGCAGACAATATTATTAAATACAGCAGATGGGGCTTCTTGCTTTATAAATTTGGTACAGTTTAACAAGTACCTTTGTATCTTGCTTAATACATCCAGAATAATCTTGCTTCAAATTAAGCCAGCATGCCAAACTGGATAGAAGTAATGATTTGATTCGCCATCAAAATTCTTTCTTAATTGAACTTGCAAATTTATTGGAAATATTATATATGAATTTGGTGAATTCACCAGCTTCACAAATTCCAAGATGTGATTCCAGATCAGTAATTTTAGTATGGGTTGTTTTTACATGTATGTAACTTTGTTCCCCTGTTTATTGTTAAGTTATACCCGTAGCTTTTATTTTTTTACTTGTTATTTTATACGATTAATTAGAGACAAAATTCAAGATGGGATCCTGGGTCTGAGTTCCCAAACTGAAAATAGCTGAACATGTTTTCTAAAATTAAGTTTGCATAGAAAGCAAAGGTTCAGAGGCAAAAAATATGGCATATAAGGGACCAGACAACATAAACAAAATTGAGCTGTTTGCTCACAAAACACAAAATGCTCATTTCTGAGAAGGCAAGCTGAGGATGTTTAGAAGAACATGACATAGTTGTTTTGTTTTTTAATTGAAAACAAAGAAAAACGGGGGAGATGTAGGAGCCCAAGAGAGATTTGTATATGAGCTGTCCAGTGTTATGTTGCATAAGATTGAGGAAGGAAGGAAGGAAGGAAGGAAGGAAGGAAGGAAGGAAGGAAGGAAGGAAGGAAGGAAGGAAGGAAGGAATCCACAAGCACCAGTTCTACATGGCCCCATGTGGATTGAACACATCTGAACCAGTTCTTGGTGCTATTCCTGTACCTTTGAGAGCCCTAAGCAGAACATTGCAGTCTCAAAATCTCTTTCTGAGATTCTCAGCTTGCTATTCCTAGTTTGCACAACCTGTCCTGCTGGACCTCTGCTTGGAATCCAAAGGTGAGGGAGGAAGTGGGGCAATACATCATCTCATACCTGCCAGTTGGTGCTGATGCTTTTGTGTGTGGTCAGTTCTCTGGACAGCTTCTGTCTTAGCACTTATCATTCCTGCAGAGAGTGCTATGTGGTTGGGGCAACTGCCCATCACTGCCTGCCATTGTTGACCAACTTGGCCGTAAAGGACACCGGGAGAACTAGCATCAAGGGCAGCTTGTTCCAGATAAAAATTGATAGTCAAGTCACTCATCAGAACAATGCCTTCGCCTGTCCTCTCCTTAATCCTTTTACAATGGGACTAATTGCTAATCAGACTGATTTCACACTGGCTGTTTTCCCTTGACAGTCAGCCACCTTGGAGGAAAGCTCTTGGAGAGAGGGGGTGGGGAGGAGGAGGGAAGGCACCAGCAGTCACCCTGGTGCACAGCTCCCCGGCGCCCATTCACACAACACCCTCCTGCAAGCCTGGAGTGATTACTCCCTTCAGCCTGTGCCTTCCCAGCTGGCAAGGGGACTCTGATGGCTGCAAGCCCAGATAACAGATGGCCTTCCTTGGCTTCTGACAGTTTGGGGGAGGGTGGGGTTCTGTCAGAGGCCTTTGCCTGCCTGATGGACCTTGTTTGGAACGGGTTCACGATCCAGGATTTCTCTGGCTAATTTCGCATCTCTGCTGAGGGGACCCTCATTCAGCAGAGGCCACATTTTGGCTTCGCGCAAGCCTCTCCTCTCTCTTTGTCTGCCTTTTGCAGTGGGATTAAAGGATCTCAACCTCTGACGGAGCAGCGCATCACTCTGGCAATGTGGTGGCTGCCCGTTCCAGATCTGGGGCTTCCCTATCCAAGGCTCAACAGTAAATCACTGCACACACAGCTGAACTCAGCCTCTAGGCTAGGAAGCAGATTACTGTCTCCATGCACAGCCAAGTTAGAAGGAAGAAAGCAAGAAGGCAGCGCCTGGGCCCGGCCGGTGTGAATGTGCAAATGCTGATGCCCACTGTGTTCAAATCTATTTGATTTTTTCCTCCTGACTTTCCCAGGAATTAACCAATTTTCTTCATGGTTCTTGGTGGCCTTGAAGTGGAATGATGGTTGAATGTTTACCGAGCAATCAAATCTGGCTGAGAACAGCTGGCTCTTCCCTTACTTCTCACACATGGGGCATGCAGGCTTGGCAGAGCGGCCCTCTGGAGGCTGATCTGAGTGGTGGCAGCTGTCCTCCCTCCCTCCCTATGGACTCCTTCCTTCCTGGCAGAGGCTTTGTTTGCCTGCAAGGACAACCTGGCACCCGCCTCTTCTGTGTTCCTATCGCCTGGAGTCGTAGAGGTTTCATCCACCTCTGCTCCCAACTCCTTCTCTGTAGGACTCTGAGTTATACCTAAGAACACAGCCAAATGCCACTAAAAAAATGAACCTGTTTATATAGCTAATGCTTTTCTAGCCAGGTATGTATCTTTTAAGGGACGCAGTGGCTCAGTGGGTTAGGACACTGAGCTTGTCGATCAGAAGATCGGCAGTTTGGCGGGTCGAATCCCGAGTGCCGCATAGCAGAGTGAGCGCCTGTTACTCGTCCCAGCTTCTGCCAACCTAGCAGTTTGAAAGCACGTAAAAAATGCAAGGAGAAAAATAGGGACCACTACGGTGGGAAGGTAACAGTGTTCCGTGCGCCTTTGGCATCTAGTCATGCTGGCCACATGACAACGGAGACGTCCTCGGACAAATGCTGGCTCTTCGGCTTTGAAACAGAGATGAGCACCGGCCCCTAGAGTTGGAAACAAATAGCACACATGTGTGGGGGAACCTTTACCTTTACCTTATGTATCTTTTTTCCATAGTTCTTTACTTTGTTTCTGTCTTACTAACTAGGCTAAACTAGTTCTGCAAACATGCAAACTCTATATTCAGAGCTTAGTGTACATAAATAATATAAATATACACGTACATACACACCACATATATATAATTTTAGACTTTGGATTAATATGATTCTTCTTCTTAAATGGCAGAGCATATCATTTTGTTCTCCTGAAGCCTGGAGGCTTTTTTGCTCATTCGGCTGAAATTCTTGGGTGTGTACTTCAAAGCTCTACCGTGAAGATCCTGGTCCCTGTAGTTTATTTGCACTCTTATATTTTATTTCTGTTCTCTGTATTTCATTTGCATTTTGCATTTTATTTGCATCTGGGCCTTCAGTAAGGAAACTTCTAACCAGATGCACTGAGTGATGAAACAGTCACTTAGGGCCACCTTGAAGACAAGCTATTCAGTTAGCATTCGTACAACCACTTTTATGTAAAAAAAAATTAAAGCCATGGGAATATGCAATATTGATCTTGATTTTGCCATAGAGTTAAGAGGATTTCAATCCTTGGACTCTTCAGTCACATGTTATCTGCATAGATAATAAAATCCCTGTTTCCTCCACACTGGAGCAGTTTTTTTTAAAAAAAATGTGTAGTGGAATTTATGTATTTCTTTGTTTATTACATTTATTAAACGCCTCATAAAATAAATTCTCTAGGCATTGCACAATTCAATTAAAGGCAATAATAGTACAACAAAAACACAATAGATCAATAAAATTCAGTATAGCGTTAAAAAAAACCTCCAGCATATCGGTATAGTTTGATAAACTACCATCAGGTACTAAAACCGGTCCCCCCCCCACTTAATCCTTCCAGTGGACTTAAATAATAAATCTTAAATGATTAGAAATGCTTGCTTTAGGATCAAACAGAGGGTGCCTGGTCTTTTTTTGCAGCAATATATCCTCTTTTCCAAAATGGGGGCAGCAAAAGCCATAAACCTTAGTTAGGGGTGGGGTTGCAAAGAGAGCCTCCTGAGGTGTTTCTGTTGTCATTTTAATTAGTTAGTTGAGCACAGTTATATTTGAGTGTCCCTGCAGAAGAGGATTTCACTTCCAAAGTGTTGTGAGGAAAGCGTGAAAATAAGAATAAGGATTCTATTTTTTTAAAAAATAGTAGCTGTCCTGAGATGGAGTGGAGTCACCGCCAACACTATCGTTCTGCTAAATTGTAGGACAGCCTGCCACCCATTGCCGTAGAGAGCCAGGGACAGAGTCTTGAGGCAAATTGAAGTCCTCAATTTATAACCACATTTGGGACCAGAATTTCTGTTGCTAAGCAAGCTAGTTGTAAAGTGAGTCGCAGCTGATTTTGCAACCATTGGGCCATGGTTGTTAAGTGAATCACAGCAGTCATTAAGTGAATCACGTGGTCATTAAGTGAATCTGTTTTCTCCCATTGACTTTGCTTGTTGAAAGCCGGTGGGAAAGGTTGCAAATGGTGATCATGTGACCCAGGACCTAGTAACTGTCATAAATATATGCCAGTTGCACATGACCGTGAGGATGCTGTGACAGTCATAAGTGCGAGAACTGATTGTAAGTCACTTTTTACAATGCCACTGTAATTTTAAACGGTTACTAAACAAATGGTCGCAAGTCAAGAACTATCTGCATCCTTTCAGCACCATTTTTCAGAAGGCCAATCTGAAAACCTGTGGTGAACTTTAAAGTAAAAAAATATTCTACGTCATTTCAAATATATCCTGCAAAGGTACCCGATGAATCTGTCTCCTGATGGGGTTCTCTCAGAACTAACATTCCTCTATGGCAGGGATGGACAACGATGCCCATTTTATGACCTGTGGACTTCAACTCCCAGAATTCCTGAGCCATCATGCCGTAGCTGCCCACCCCTACTATGCTGGCTCAGGAATTCTGGGAGTTGAAGTCCGCAGGTCATAACGTTGCCATAGTTCCCCACTCCTGCTCTATGGGCTAAGCACTATCAGAGGAAACAACCTTTTGCAGGACCACTAGCCTTGTGCCAGGACAAAAATTCAGCAGTTTCCAGAGCATGAAACATCCTTGTCTCAACCAAGTTTAAAATCTTAGAGGACTTCCCCCCCCCACTGCCCTCTGATTGATTATACGTGATGGAAGGGGACGATTGTTTGTTCCCATGTTTCTCACTGTTAATCAGCTGACAGCAGACAACATGGTCCGGGGAATGCTACGTGGGTGTGCTTAGGTGGAGAACACCCTTCTCCTTTCCTCCCTTTCTCTGAGTCAGAAGAAGACTCCCCAGCCAAAGCCTCCCACCCAGATTCACAAATAAAAATAATTGTGCTGTGGCATTGAGGTGGCAACGTAGCTGTGCTCCCCTGGGTGAGAGCATCTCCATCCCTGCCCCTCGGGGCTGCAGTATCTGATCTCTCGATACAGTAGATTCCATGCCAAGAGCAAATTGGCTTCTTCTAGTCCAATTAATTAAACTCAAGGCCTCATCATTCCCTTCTCTGCTCTCATTTTCCTGGCCCAAACACCAGGGCCTACGCAGCCCTTCATGGAGGCCCTGTGGCCTATTTTGGCTCCTCTTAATTGCCACTCCTGCTCTGTTGACAGTCATGATTTCAGAGCTAGATATCCCTAAACCCATAACCATAATTTTAATTTTTTTTTGCCTGAATGGAAATATGTAGCTCAGGGTTGAAATGAGGGGTCCTTGGTATTCTTTCAGCTTGGGTGTTTTCTTGCAGATGTTTCATTATCCTAGGTAAGATAGCAGTGAGGATGTTGCATAGTTTGGGTCATGAAATGTCTGCAAGAGAACAACCAAGCTCAGAGAGCACCAAGGACCCCTCAGAAGTGCTGGATTCCCACCACTTAGGCAGTCAGAATCAGAATCAGAATAGAGATGGAAGGGACCTTGGAGGTCTTCTAGTCCAGCCCCCTATGTCATTTCAGACAAGTGGCTATCCAGTTTCTTCTTAAAAACCTCGAGTGATGAAGCACCCACAACGTCTGAAGGCAAGCTTGAGTCACTGCATTTATACAACTTGAATGTTGGTTATTTTTAAATTTGGTTTGCTTTATTATGTCTTAGTGTGTTGTGCATATCCACCCTGTTTATTTAGTTTACATATTAAGGTACATAAACTGACAGAATAATTAATTCAGTAATCAATTATATATATTTTTAAAAAAAATAAAAGCATTTGTATACCTCAGTTCATAGCAACTTACTCCTGGCCAATATGAAGGAAAATATATTAAAATGCTAATAGCAAGTCCAAATCTAATAAAATAACAAAGTAGGAAAAACATCTCAACAAATTAGTTTTTAAAATAGAGCATCTTAAACTGCCTGTGGCATTAAAATATTTTAACTTGACTTGTAAAAGACATTCAAATCAGTGTCAGATTCATTGCTTTGTAGTCCTCGATTTATGACCACAATTGAGCCCAAAATTTCTGTGGCTAAGTGAGACAGTTGTTAAATGAGTTTTGCTCCATTTTGCTATAGTTGTTAAGAGAATCACTGTAGTTGTTAACATTAATAACACAATTGTTAAGTGAATCTGGCTTCCCCATTGACTTGGCTGGTCAAAAGGCCGCAAAAGGTGACCTCAGGTACGGCAACTATCATAAATATGAGTCAGTTGCCAAGGGTCTCATTGTTGATCCAGCTCACCATCAGGATGCCACAATGGTCGTAAGTGTGAAAAAAAGTTGTAAGTCGCTTTGTTCAGTGCCGTTATAACCAGTGGTGGGATTCAAATATGTGAACAACCAGTTCTCTGTGTGGATGCCGCTTCCGGAAGTCCATTCTGGGCCTGGGCAACAAAAAATTAGCTACTGGTTCTGCCGAACTAGCTGAATCCCACCACTGGTTATAATGGTCACTAAACAAAATGTTGTAAGTTGAGGACCACCAGTAGTCCTTGCAACAGGTGATTGCCTTAACAGCCTGGACAGTTGCTTGGGTGTTGTTCCATCCTGGCTACTCTTGTTACACATTTCAGAGGAGCTGTGTGGCCAAACCTGAGGGCTCCCGAGTCGTGCAGCCTCAAGCTTGAGTAGAATGGCCCAGTTCACCGAGCAAGTCTTGGAAAGTAACGGCGCCTCTTCTTCCCGCCCTTCCCTTGGCTCTCTTCAGACCAGCTGGCGTGTTGTCAGGTTCGACAGAAACGTGGAGTCCCCATACAGCTCTTCTGTCAACCGCCTGTGATGCACTGTCACCTCCATCATGCTTTTGTGTAGTTCTTGGTGTCTTGCATTTCTTTCTGAAGAGGCCATGGGGGGCCAGCGGGGAGGGGAGTGGGGAATGTCTCTTTGCAAGAAACTGCCTCTGGCAGTTCCCCTCATGCATAAAATGAAGGTACTGCTGTTGCTTTGTCTTCTTCCCAAGGAGAATAAAAAAAGGGGGTGAGCCGAACCAACCATTTTCACAATCCAGGATCCTTCATGGAGGTCACCAGAGTCAGTTCCGTGGAGCTGTGGAATTCCTAGATAGGAAATAGCAACTGTCGCCAGGCCTCTGCTTTTTGGCTCAGGGGTAGGCAACCTTGGCTCTTTTATGACGACTCGTGGATTTCAACTCCCAGAATTCCTGAGTCACAGAAGAGCCAAGGTTGCCTACCCCTGGTCTAGATCTTTGGATGCTTTCCAAAGCTTCTTTTTAAAATAAGTCTTTAGTTAAGGGTGCCGAAAAGGTCAGGTTCTCTGCCTTGCACCCCCTAGACAAATGTTGTTAAGAAGAGGAGAAAATTGGATTGCAAATTCATTAGTGCTGTCAAAAATGGGTTCTTTATATATATATATTTATTCGATTGTAGATGAAAGACAGACCGCTGCTCTGCTCTGCTCTGAAAATGATTTTCTCTCTACTGACAACCAGTAGGTTTTAAAGTTGGGATGGTCAAGAGATATCTGCAGGCTCAGAAGCATTGCACTGTTGCAGTGCAAGTGCCACCCTTATT